>NC_133897.1:59618441-59942010 GCF_964199755.1 Larus michahellis
TAATTCATTAGGAAGAGGCCAGGTCAGAGTTGCTTGTGGCTTGCAGTACCAATGCTTGGGTAACAGTTATTAAGTAGACAACTGCAGAGACAGAGTTGTAAAGCAGGGCGCATTTACCTACCTACTTCTTGTTTTATGTATATGTTTCAATATACCTCTGCAAAAGTTATTTAAGGGAGACAAATGCATTTAAGCAAGGTAATTGCCTCACTTAAATAAAAGCAGGTGAAATAAAGATACTCTTTACTAGCTAGAGCATGCAAGCCAGGGAATTAGCTATTGCTATATCTACATTTCTGAATAATTGTATATATTGAGTTGGAAAATAATTCTTACTACAAATAGCTGAATTTTTCAAACTGCTGAAGCCATAGCTGCATCTCTAACTGGTTATTTAAATAAGAAGCTTTGTTTATGGGAGCTTGTCTGTGATTGTGGCCTCATGTTATCCAATTTTTTCAGGATATAATTCTTTTTACTTTTATATAGTTGTAGCTAGTTGTACCAGTTGTAGCTGTGCCTTCCCCGCACAGCTAATCACCAGCCTGTATAGTTGCAAGGACCCTGTATTCTAGGGGGGTGGGGTGGGGGGTGGAGAAAAGTTGGTGTGATGGCTCTCAACAGCACTCCATGTGTTTTCCAGGTGTCATAAAAACAAAAAGTGAAAGTTTTGAGATGGCAGGGAAAATATTTTGAGTGATATTTATTGATGGTATGTTGTAGAAGGGGATGAGAAGTTCAAATAGCTGAATATGGCTGCTTGAGATAGTATTACCTGTGCCACGTTATAACATACAGCTGTCTGGTATGAAACAATGCTGACATTACTGCTTTTATCCTTTTGTACATGGTCCAGAGAACATAAAAATATTAGCAAAATCAGTGACGTGATTGCCTAGATCTAGTGGAGGGTCTGAATAATGTACTGTATTAGTTCAGTGCTTCCAAGGATTTAAGCACCTTTTGTAACAGACAATCTTTCTAGTCGTGTTTCCTTGTAACTGTAGGCATTGGCATTTGTAAATGCTCTTTCACAAACAATAAAAATTATTGTCTCCTTTCTCAGCCCACTTACTGAGCCAAGTACACGATACTCTGTGAATCAGTAGGTGAAATTCCTTTTCTCCCCCACTAGATAGAAATTTCCTGTTTGTTCTCATGTTGCCTTGTATTTTTATCTCTCTTTATTTTCAAAATGGTGATTAATCGACCTACAGCTTTTAATATGCAAAGCTGCATGACTTTTTCTCATTATGCAATCAGTAAAATTAATGAACGACAGCTCTGCACCAAGAGGAGGCCTAGCTGAATAGCAAAGGGACTATACAAACAGGTTATTTGTGGGTCACTGTCAGGGTGGATTTAATTTTATTGCACAGAATATTTCTTCCAGTATAGAAAAATGTTTAGTGAATATTCTTATGTTAATGAAAACTGTTAAATTTATGCTACTTCATATTTGGCATCACTTCAAAATGTCACTGCTGCACTTGTTAATTTACTTTTGGATTTGTTTCAGTGTATAACAAAAAGGGAGAAATTAGGGAAACTTGAAATCTTGAAGAGTGAAACTGATGGCCGTTAGAAACAGCAGATCAGTTTGGATTAGGCTATGGATCCAGGATATTCAGTGGAACTACTTCATTTGTCTCCTGTGGGATTTGCAACAAGCCTTAAATTGAGATATACAGTTCACAGTTTCACCTCTCTTTAGTTGAATCCAGGGCTGATTCCCAGATGGATGGAAATGATCATTTTCCTTAGCATGTCTTTGTAGCAGCTTCAAGTTAAGGCCCACAGCTAGTGAAAAATGAATGTGAATGATGCTTGCATGTTCACATAGACAGTTCAAAATGCGTGACCCTAGACACATAAAGTAGAAATTCTGTATTAAGCACAACTGAAATTAACGTTATGTAGTATCATCATTATTTTGCCTTCTGCCGTATGCCAGAAGGTAACAGTCTGTTCCCATGTGTTGCAGCCATTACTCATCACAGATGTACATAGATGAAGGGTGATATGATATAAGATGCCAGCTCCGGATGGAAACCAAATTGTTCATCAGATTTATCAGAGCCTGCATGGTGTCTGCTGAGTTTGCTACTCTGACTTTAGGTTAGGTTAACATAGTTTCTGGTGGTAACAATGGTATAATGATAACATCAGAAATGTGGTCTGAGGTAGGGAAAGTACCATTCAGGTTACCTTGGGAATATTTTAGTATAATAAAAGGCAGCCTTTAAAGGTGAAGAGGAGATACTTGGGATAGTCTGGGAAGAAAGGAGAAAACTCAAGGAACTGCTGAGAAATCACTATGCTGGTAGTGCTCTCTGGGAGAGTCAGCTGATTAAAAACAAGAGAACATAACTATCTTTGGATCTCTGCCATATCCCAAAGGAAAAACTAACAAAATCACAAAGTGGATCTTTTTTACGGGATGAGAATCTACTTCCTCTCCACAGATGCAGATGTCCTCGCTGGTGAAACAAGAATAAATTAGGCATTATATAAAACTCTAAACAAAATGAATTGCTACTAGGAGATTTAAAGTTATTTATGCTGGAAGAGATTACATTCAAAGTTCATTTCATGGGAGGGACATGTGGAGCTCTTGGATGCCATAGCAGTGTTTGGGTGATTTTAAGGAGTGCGGATGACTAGAAGAGATAGGAAATAAAGAAATAATTATACAAAAAGTGAAAAGAATAATATTCCTATAGACATGTACCTTGTGGTCAGTAAAATGAGTTTTTAAATTTAGTTGTAACTGTGAATGAAACACAAGCAGATATTTGAGAACTAGTAATATTACTCTGTCCAGAAAAACTTCAACCATTTAGTATCTATCATCTTGGGGGTAAAGCAAACCTAACCTCAGACGCTTTATGAGTGCTCTCATCCTGCTCTAATGCTGATCTTTTCCCTACAAAATAGATACCATTAGATAGAAGCAAGGACCTATGATGGCTTCCATTTTTTAAGTTCCTTTTGAAACACAATGTGTGTGTGTACATATATATCTCAATATCACAAGTTCTTTTAAACTTTACTAATCTTTTACATAAAGGCCTCAGTCTTAAAACATTGTTGTCAGACTTAAAATTTCTTGTTTCCATTAATCACTGAGGGATTCAGTTTTTTCAGGATTGCACTCAAAATGGTGAAAATGAATTAATAATGGCTGTGAGTCTGGAGTCTGAGAACTAATATATATTATCTCTTCCTGCATCTCAGCAAACATAAACTATAGAATATCTCCACTAGAGCTAGAGCCAGGAGAACAATGTATGTATGTTTTCTTTCTTTATCTTTTTCTTCTTTTTTTTTTTTTAATACTTGGTCACTGAACCAAAAAATGGGAAAAATCAGTTGAGGTCAAGCGAAATGAGAATTTGCCAATGAAATGAACACATTTATTTGGGTCAATTAAGTGTTTTATATACTCTGACATGGAACTTCAAATTTTCAAATTATTTAACCCTCTTAAGAATTTTTAGTCTTTTAAATTAATTTAAAAAGTGAAAAGAACCATTTTAAAATGTGAATTTTAAATTTTCTTTATGAAGAATGTAATAATATGAATTTTGGACATCCATGACTGACACCTTTCCCTTATTGTGTGTTTAGTGCAAGTTGCTGTAGCATTTGAACAGATTCTTCTTTTCCCTGTTGCAAACTGATCTGTCTGTGTTGGGGAAAAAAAAAAAAAGCTTATATCTACAGCTTGAACTAATGTAAAAACTAGGTGATTCAAATTCAGTGGTTCTTGTTTGAGAGGGAGAACATCATGATCTCCTTATGTAGCTATTCCATTGCTAGTCAATGTAAAACACAGAAATAGTCTAAAAGATTGCAACACAGAACATTTTCTTCTTGGAAGAGAAAGGATTGTGCATCCTCCTATTCAACCAGAAAACCTCATAGCCTGGTGGTTAAACACGTTTCTTAGGAATCTGGTCAGCTTTTCAAATGAGTGATCTGGATCTTCTACGTTCACTTTCAGCATCATTTTCAAGTACTACTGAACTGGGCTCTAGGTTTTAAAGAAACTGATACAATTACCTCCACTTTACAGATTATTAAGAGGGCTTGTGTTCTTCTGACTCAGGGCGGTGTAGGCTGTGTGGCTGGGGGCAGGGTCTCCCCCCACAGCAGCATCTATGCCTGGCTCCAGCGACCAGGATAGCAGTCTAGTGGCTTCTTCCTGAATCAGGCAAAGGGTGTTTTATAGCCAGTCCTGGCACATGAAAAATTTTTCAAGAATCCTGTTTGGAGACTGTCACTGAACACTAGATTTTAGATTCCACCCAAAAGGCCAAATAATTAAATGCACAGAAGGCTGAATGCAGTCCTGAACTTCTAGGTGAAATCATTTATTGAGTCTAAGTGCTTGACTTCACTTGTCCACTTTACAAATTGTCAGTCACCTATGAGATAGTAAATATGAAAGTTAAGACGAAATACAAAAACTTCTGTCATTCTTGATAAAGGACAAGTGCAGAGGAGGGCAACGAAGCTGGTGAAGGGCCTGGAGAATCAATCTTATGAAGAGCAATTGAAGGAGCTGGGACTGTTTAGTTTGAGGAAGAGGAGGCTGAGGGGAGACCTCCTCACTCTCTACAACTACTTGAAAGGCCATTGTAGAGAGGTTGGTGCTGGTCTCTTCTCACAGGTAATTAGTGATAGAACAAGAGGGAATGGCTTCAAGCTGCAGCAGGGTAGGTTTAGGCTGCACATTAGGAAAAAATTATTCACAGAAAGAGTGGTCAGACACTGGAATAGGCTGCCCAGGGTGATGATTGAGTCACCATCCCTGAATGTGTTTAAGAGTCGTTTAGATGTGGTGTTGGGGGATATGGTGTAAGGGAGAACTTTGTAGAGTGGGGTTGATGGTTGGACTCGATGATGCCAAGGGTCTTTTCCAACCTAAATGATTTTATGATTCGATGATTCTCATCTCTCCTGTTGAAAAATGCTCGTAGTAGGGGATACTGTAGGAATGGTGTTTTGTCCAGCCCTTCTGCTTCCTTAGTAACCTGTACATAAAATCAGAACCATTTTGCTGTACAGAAAATCATAAGAATTTTTCTGTTTCACATGATCTTTAAAATTAAAAAAAAAATCATTGTTCCTGGCCTTTAACTTATTTTTGAAATAGCTCTAGAAAAAAAATAAATGACACAATGTGTCATAATTCATAATTTCAGAAGTTGCTTAATTTTGCCACCCTTCTTATAAAATTAAGAACTTCTTCCGTAAAATATTCCCTACGGAGCATAGTCAATAAAAGTAAGTTAATTGTTTACAGAAGAAAACCACACAATCTGAGATTATAAACTAGTTTGATTTAATGAATCAGTGGGAGAGGAAAATACTGAAATATTAAGCATAAATTTCCTATCTCTGCCCGCCAGACTCAACAGTGAAGTTCTGACTTATTCGTAGACACAACTTGCTCAGTTCTACGTATTGTGGCTTTTTCTTTATCAGTACTACGTGAGCAGAGAATAGATGTTCTCTAGTAAATGAACCTTAGAAAATAAGTAATATATTTTCATTTAAAAGGGAAGAACAAAATAATCTATTGTGGGTATTTATGAATTCCATATGTTATTTTTGTGTACAAGAGTTAGGAGAAGTTACAGGTTTTGTCGTTCTGACCTTCAGAGGTCCTTGGAGGGAATACAAAATGAAAACAAGCGGTTGTGGCATAATGTAGATGAGGACAAACTATTCCAGAAAAATTGTATTGAGTGAAGTAATGCTAAGAAGGAAGGTAACTCTTAATGTTATAAAAAATTCAGTTATGCAGGACTATTACTGACCAGGCCATACTATTTCAGCAGAGGTCGTTTTCCATCTTCCTATAGCATACGCTTATGTTAACAGTTTTATATTGTCTTACATGTACAAATGTAGTAAGAATTTCCAAGACAGTGTGAAAATAAGCTATATCATAGACAGGACTTGTTAGAAAATCAATGTAGGTTTTAATAATCTGGAAATGGGTACGAAAGATTAGATTACCCAGGACTGGATTTACTTCAACTGCAACGTTTGAGGTCTCATTTGAAAGCTTCCAAAAATCAGATGAGTTTTGATCAAGCCTCCTTGTTTGGGCATCTATGCAATAAAGACTCTGGCTTGGAATTTATTTAAGAACCTATCTGTTGGTGTTGAGGACAATAATATAACAAGCTTCTGTCAGCCAAAAGAAGTGAAAAGAAGTGAAAAGCAGTCAGGGTTTACTGAAGAAAACATCAGACAATAATCATGGGTCTGAGAATACCCAAGCAGTAGATTATTCGTGATCTGTAACAAGCTTTCAGTTTTGGATATGATTTGGTCACTGTTACGCTGCTACATTTTTGTCAACAAAGTGGACTATGTGTTTGAAAGACAGAACACAACTTTGTATGGACCTAATGTATGCAGAGCAGCGTTTATAGTTAATGCAAATAAATGAAAAGATTGCTTTTTTAAAAAGTATGCCAAAACCCCCTGTGATTTCCAGTGACGATGTTGAGGTAGAAAGGAGGGATGTGCTCCATTTAGAAAGTAAAAATTGAAGTGAAAGTGCTCAGTAGATGCCATGTCCTGCCAGGTTGGTGTAGATATGTTCAATATGCGTGTTATAATGGGCAGAGAGGGTTAGTTTTTACTGGTTGCAGCATCACTCAGGACGTTATCTGACAGAAAACAGAAATGCTCCTTTCCCGCAGAACCTGACATGCCTCTTCTACCTGAGACATTGAGAAGAGTGTTTTAGAAAACTGTGCAAAAAAGAAGGGAGAGCAAAGAAGCAGTGGAAGAATAACAGAAATCAAGAGGATGATCTTGTCAAACTATGCAAGGAAGACATTGCAGGAAAATTTACTTATCATGTGGAAAAGTTCAGCTATAACTTGTTAAAATCAGGGTATCAACAGGGAACACATGTCACACAATGCACCTGACTGGCAGAATACAAGGAACCTGTTAATCTGACAGTTGATCCAGTTACTTAGTATTTTTGTATCTCATTCCTGAATGTTTAAATACTTACAGCATGGAAAGAAACATGCAGACCTGTCTTGAAAAATGTTTTTTACTAAAATGTGCTTCCAAAGGGTGTTCAGCTATTTTGAATTGTGACCTATGTGAAAGCAGCAGGTGGTCTCACACCAGTTTGAGTGAAGAGGTCTGTGTCATAAAATCAATGACTGCAGATTACTGCTAGTAAGAAAACCTGTTAGAAATTTTGGCCAGAAATGCACATTTGAAAGCTCTATGGAGACTGAGCAATTTTCTTTGCCCCCTGAGCATTCGGTCTTGCTAATGCAGTAATCAGCATTAAAAAGCCTGCAGTTGATCAGTGGATCACTTGGTGAATGCCTATCTTAAAAGCTCTTTCTCACAAATTGACATAGGTGGTTTGTATATTGCTTTAAAGCTGTAAGGGACTGCAGGGCCAAATACAATCAGGTCAAACTGGCTGCACAATGTTATTATTTGTTTGCTGGAATGCTTTCGTGACCAGCTTTGAGCAGCTGAGGTTGTAATTTTTAGAGGAAACCGTAAGTCTATCTATCTTTCAAGGCTAGCAGCTTCCAGCTATCCTATCTTGTCTACAGAGTAGTGGCATCACGTACCTGTAAGAGAGGATTTGTAGAAAGTGTGGGTTTGTTTTTTGTATGAGTTTCCTGCAAGGAACAAGACAAGGTGTCCACATCTGAAGGTGAGGTTCAATGATCCCAGCAGTGAGGTCATGAAATGCTTTCAAATATTTAAGTTTTATGTTTTGGAATATAAGTTCAATGTAGAAATACCTGTAAACTTTTCTTTAGAATATTTATAAAGAGTCTAGTATAGTTTTTAGAAAACGTATATGTTTCTGTGAGAAGTCTGCAAAACTTAACTCAGCGCTCTTTTTGTCAGATGAGACAGCGAAGTATTTCGAGCAGAGGTTGTTCCATCTGTCAGTGCAATGAGAAACTCCTAGCCACATGAAACTATGTAAGATGAAAGTTTAATAGACTAAGAAAGATACAATAAAAAGCCAAATTTATATAGGCTGGGATAGATTCTGTTATGAATTTCAGTAATGATAACAATGGGGCTGCAACCTCCAAGTGAGGAAATCCTACGCTGAATTGAGAAAGGGAAGTAAGGAGGGACTTTAAGAAGAAAGATCCTCTAACCCTGCTCCATTTCATATTCCTTATCCTTACACTTCCAGATGTTGGAGGAAGTAGGCTGGATGTATCTGGTCTGCCTCAGTTAAGCAGTTTAACAGTAAACTGAATTTTCTGTTATGATGTGTTTTCAGGTCCGTTTTTATCTTAGCCTCTTTGCGAGACTGTGTCTCTCATAATGCAGTACAATGCCCCTTTCATCATAAAGGGTGGTGTACATGTGACAGACGTAGGCTCATCAGGAGCTAAGTCTAAGGGAAAAATGGGGAATTTAGGCTTCTGTAAGGCAGCATACATTAAAAAAGCAGATTTGATTTGAACTGACTTGAGTGTTTTGTTTTAACAAATAGAAACAGCTATGTTTACAAATGTCTAAATATACCATGTTTCATTGTTTTGGTTTTGTTAAAATAAATTGGTAATGGATTAGTAAACTGGCACTGGAACTTGACTACCCTATAGGATCTAATCACATCTTTGCTATTGATGGGTAATTTAGGAATAGAATTTAGAGTTGTTTGGGCAGCCTCTGCTCACCTATTTTGGAACTTTCACAGTAAATCCATTAAATATATACATGGATTCTTACCCTGACAAGAAGGATTGTTTTCATAGAGGGGCTCCAGACTATGCCTTTGTACTCCATAGGTTTGATGCCTTATTTTTCAAAGAGTTAATTTGCAGAAGTTCTGTATTATTTATGGTAATACTAGCAGGATCTTGGTAACTCAGTTTGCTGTTTGTAAAACGTGTGTGTTGGGTGGCAGGAGGTTCTCAAGCCAGAGACTATAAAACCCCAGATATTATGGCTTCCTAGTTTTGTCTGTGTCTGAACTGTTATTCACGATGACAGTTAATAATTCAATGTTCACTATATGCCATTAGTTGATCAGCACAGATATCTCTTCTGTTGACAGAGAGTGAGAATTCCTTGTATAAGTCCACCTCACATAAGATTTCCCCAGACATTTGCATGAATAAATGTGATTTCATTTTTCATAAAAAGTGAATAATAATTTTGGACTGCAGTTCAGTGTTTAGCAGCCATGTTGACGTATGCTTTCCTACCTCTAGGCCAGCTATAATAACAGCTAAGAGGAGGTTTTGGCTTCTGCTCAATTTTAGCATGCATTATCAAAGCCATTATAGGGAGGTTGTTTCTCCTTCTGCCATCAAGAATCTGAGCAACAGTATAACCAATGACTAATGCAAGAGGACAATTACTGGTTTCATCAGCTGTCAATTGAAGCCATATGGTCTAGACACTAGAGAGGTGCTAAGTAAGTGATGCACTAGTAATTCAGATGCAGACGAAACCTCTTTTATGGTATAACCTTCATGCAGGGAAATTATACTTGTTTTACAATTAATCAACACATTCATTTGTGTGTGGGTGAGTGACTTTTTGGGGATAAAGATTAATATATCAAGTTTTTCACTCTCAGTAATAAACTAATCTTAAAATACTGCTCTTTTGTATGGTGTGCATACTGTTTTAAAATCTACCTACTTCTTACTATCAGAAAATATGAAAGAGAGTTTAGTCCTTGTAAGTAAGTAAGAAAGAAAAATATGAACAAATGCTAGCTAGAGTAGACATCTTGAGTTAGCTGCTGCTTTTGAAGACAGTAAGACACAATAAAATGGTTTGAATGGTTTCATATTCTTTCTGCCTGACAATAAAGTCCTTGATTACACAGTCCTTGATTACGCAGGGTAATAAAGATCCATATTGCCTTGAATTTTATTAATTGCAAAATAGTAACTGCTAGAGAGAAAAGGGAACCAGTAGTTAAGGGCATAAGCAGTACTGGAGGGAATTTTTCATTTACTCTGTTTGTTGGAAATGGTAGTTAGCAACAAACCTTAACCATTTTTGTATTGTCTAATGGGAGGTTTTCAGTGTGCGTATTTAAGTTATGCTCATTCACTGTACAGTGCCTCAATGCAGATTTTTAATACAATGGTAAAAAATTCTGTCTAGGTCAGTGTTATTTTGTTCTGTTTGTGTTTTCCACATGCATTTAATTGTCAAAGGGTATACGCGCTTATATAGCTGGTGTGTGGGTTAGGGCAAAACAGGATGAAGAGCTCTTGCTGTGGCAGCCAAAAACAAAGGGAACCTGAGCCCTCCAGGGGTATGCAGAGGAAAGCCTTTCCTCTGCGTTTAGTAGAGAAATGGAAACTTTTTTTTTCAGGTGGCTGTTGCTGACACCACCCCTAATGCTGCCCTGCCATGTTTAAGCTTTCCGTGCAGCAAATCATTTTTATTTCCAGTAAGGCTTCCTATCACCTCCTCCTTTAAAAACGGAAAAAATAAATCCTCTTTACATAAGGCAGAGTACATCCTAACCTCTCCCTTGGTGGAGAGCTGACTACTAATCCTGTGTTGTTCTGTACTTGTTGATTACTTATCAGTCTTCTTACTTTCCGCACTGAATCTATAGGGCAGCCACATTACTGATGGCTTGGAAGCTTGGTCTGCTGATAAATGTGCCTTTGGGGAAGATAGTGTGATTGTTGAGCCTGGGAAAGGCTCTGAGTGTGTCTGTGGGAGTTATGAGAAGGGAAATTAGTGAACAGGAAAACTAAGGACCTTAATGTAACTTTAATGTATTGCATAGTTTCTCTGTGTAAACGCCTGGCCATCTTTTCTGCGTAGTGCATACATAATTGTGAGTTTGGCATTTGAATCATTTTCCCCTCAAGGAAGCCCTAAAGGTTAAAAGCTTGAGGGGGATGGAAAATGTTTTTATTCTGTCTGATCTATTACTTAATGGTGTTTAAAGTGATACCACCCCACCGATATTAAATATCGTGAAAATGAAATTTAAGATGCTTTTGAGATTGGGATTTTTTTACCATACATTCAGTAGATGTAAATAAGGAGGGGGAAAAAAACAAGTTCAGTGCTGTCAACATTAAGTGTATTTTGCTTTAGGGACAAATTTTTGCACCAAGGAAAAGAAATTAATTATATGCATAGTTACCTACATTTATGTTAAAAAAAAGGAAAGTCCCACCAAGATGCCTGGAAAAAGAGAGGAATTAAACACATTTAATGTCGTCTTCATTCATCAAAGTGATTTCTGAAATACCAGGTGGCCCAAATTCATCTCTGGTATAAACCTATTGACTTTGGAAAGGAGAATGGGTAAAGCAAATGGTAAATTCAGAATATTTTTTCATACTTGAATTTATTGTTACTCATTTCTTGGCTGATATTAATAAAACTGGAAAGAGGGATAAGTCGCTTCATTGGTTGCAAACTGTTCTGATTACTGTTTAAAACACAGCCATATTAATTATGTACATTGATCATCCAGGGGATTTTAGTCTAGGGATAGCAAGATCAAGTCTCAAGCTTGTGTCAGAGAAAAAGTCTTTCTAGCATGAGAACTGTTTGGTTTTATATGAGTATACTTTCTTTTAAAACTATGTATCCAGTTTATTTCCTAGTTTGGAGGGTAGTAGAAATAAAATTCCCATTTCATAAACAGTCGTGGAAGTGAAAATCCAAAAATTGACTTGTGCCAACGTAAACACCAAAATTGTTGAAACCTCTAGTTAAGAGAGAGAACAGCTGCTTATAAAGCTGTTATGTTTCCATCGTGAGAGAAAGACAGAGATTCATCACCCCATGTATACTTTAACTTCTATCTGTTGGCTAATTTTTCTTTGAGATTGATTCATCATAGATTTAGGAGCTGAATCAGTCCTTACTGATCACCATACAAGTTTTTGAGTTACTATTCAGAATGAAAGCTTTCACTCCTATTCTGCTGGCCTCATTAGCAATGAGACAGACCTAATGTTTAGCTGTGATGATTCGATCAGAGGATTTCCTCTGATTGAAAATTCAGTGTGCGTGCAAATACAGAGTTAGTCTCCAAGTACTCTGGAAAGACCCGATTTCTGTAAGTCTCGCCTGCATCACTCTTAGTTGATTCTGAGATGTTCCACTCTCTCGCTACAGTCCTGTTAGCAAGCTCTCAGACTGCAGTCCAAATCCATGTAAGTGAGGTGGTTCTGCACTGCTAAAAGTATGGCTACGTATTGCCAGGCTCACAGCAGTTTCAGGATTAGTTTGAATTTCATTGCCTATTCAACCATGAACCTGCAGTAACCTTGAGCTTTGCTTGTAACTCAGTGATCTACAGTTTAAAATAACAATGGCATCTTGTAGCACCTCCTCTGGATGAATTAATCACACTGCCATTAAGAGATAGAAATTATTTTATTGCACAATATACATAATTCCTTTTGTGCTTCTGAAAAATACACTGCTGATAAAGATGAATCTATGATGAAGCCAGAACAAGAAGCCTAAGTTTACTTAAAAAGCCCTATACGTGATAACTAGACACAGGAACTCCTTCAAGCTATTTGAGATTGGCTTAAGTCTTGGTATAATGTGCTCGTAAGGACACGCAGAAACATTCTTTTTTCCTCCCCTCCCCTTCCCTCCCTTCCCCTCCCCTCCTCTCCCCCCCGCCCCCCCCCCTTTTATTTTCTCTTCAAAAGAGTGTAAAAGTACCAGATTTTTCTTAAGTTAAACCTCACAGGGTATGAACTGCAATTGACCTCTCAGCAGCATGGTTACTAAGGCAGTCACACTGGACAGATGCTGACAGGGGAATTACTGCAAACTCCTGAGGGTATTTAACCAGAGTCTGGGCTGCAGTACACTGCTATTAAAAACTTAGCTGTGGCTTATGCTGATGTTTTCATTTTGCTTTGATTTTTTTTCTCCCATTTATATCTGACTCTGAAGCTTTTATCTTGAGCAAGTCTTCTGTGCTCCTGACCTGGCTGCCTACAGTAGTCCCTACACCTGACTTAGTTCATGCTGCTACTCCAGTATTAATGTTTATTCCACCTTTCTAGTCTGACTCCTATGCGGGATCCTGTGCCTGCATTGGTTCCTGCCCTTACGCCTTCCCAGCTCCTGCCTATTTTCTTGCTTTCTGTTCCCATTCTTTTGGATCTAATCTTTAGATGAGGGAGCTGCCTTGCCCCAAGCTTAAACACCAAGGAAATAACCTTTGGATAAAACAAGAGCATATTCGTATCTGTTTGATGACTTGCCAGAACAGAGAGTAGTGGATATGTAAGATGATACTGTGTGATGTCCCTGGTGACCTGTTTTATTTCAACCCGATCTTACAGTTCTTACATTCTAGGGAGCTTTAAAAATGTCAGCAGTGCTGGAGGGAACATCATATGACGTGATCTGAGGCAGCTGTAGCTGTAAATGGAGTCAGCTCTGTTGCTGCATGTTAATCTCTTCCTGATATTTCTGTCAAATCTGCAGAATGACAACATGCTGGAAGAACTGAATGGTAGTTCACAGACAAAAAAAATAAATAAATCCATATCTTAACAGTCCATTCAGTAGAAATGAATATGGGTTTCGGATATAGTAAAAAATCCTGTAAAAAGCTGGATGGTCTGCTCTGACTCCCGCCAGCGCTTATGGCAGTGTATGAGCAGAAGAAAGGCAAGTGTATTGCTGCAGGTAGGCTTGAAGACAGCAGTATTGCAGACCTCTTTAGGTGTAGTAAATCTTCGTAATAGCAAGTGCCTGAAGCTGTGTAGGCTATTAAGACCTCACAAGCCACAAATCATGCTATGTACTGGACACTTTCCAAAAGCATATAGAAAAGATGGAGGCACAAATCAGCTACTTTAAGAGCTGTGGAGAGCTGTGCTTGCATGTCCACTTGCTCAATTAGCACGTGAACCCTCAGAGAGCCAAGGAAGGGAACTGAACCTCAGTTCAGTTCTGGCCCCTCTCAGCTCTGGCCCCTCTCAGAGGGTTTCTTGGAGTTGTTTCAGCATGAGAGTCTTAGTCCAAAATCCATTCCATCTAGTTGAGAAGTACAAGGAGCCTGGATAAAGTGCACCTAGAGCCAACATGAAAATCAAAGCTATGGGCAGTACAGAACAAACTGTACTAAAAAAAAAAACAAAAAAAAAAAACCAAAAAACAAAACCAAAAACCCCCAAAGTATCTTATTCTCTCTTCCATGTACACATATAAAGAAAATGGCTAAGTGCAGGGAACACTGTGTGGCAAGTACAGTCTGTAATTACTGATAAAGAGCAGACCATCTTTATTTCTTCTGAGAGAGCAGGCACTTTCATAACTCATATATAACTCATGAGGTAGCAAAACCAGTGCCACCAGTGTTGCTATGGCAGTGTATTACAGATAAAGTGCTGTATTCAAACATGGAATATATTAAGGGAGGAACAGGACCCAGACAAATATTTGTCATCTCAGAAAGTTCTGAAAAAAATATATTTTTTTCCCTAGGTTCTTTCATGTCCTTACAGAGTAGGAGTTAGTTTTACTACATATCCCAGATGAAACACCTCTAAAAAAAAAGTCAGTCCAACAAGAGAAATGCTACTGTAACAGACCTTGGGTTACAGATTTGAAAATTGTGTTCAACGGTTCATGATTCTGGATAATCTAATTGATCGCAGACACTCACCATTGGCATTCTGAAGCATGAACTTAGAAATCACTCGAATCAGACATTCAGTTCATACAGTCCTTGATTCAGTTTTTCAGACAACAGGAACTGGGATTGTTGTCTTTGTTGGAGATGCCAAAGTAAAGTTGGGAAAACCAGCTTAATGGGACTAATCTTCAGAACCCTGTCTCTTGCCCCCTTTCTCAAGGAGACTATATGGTCTTTGGCTTTAATGAGATAACCATGATTGTTCAGAGTGCTTTGTTGGGGTGATATTCAGCCTAAATGGCCTTTCAGTTCCAATTATAGATATTAATATGGCAGTTAAAGGTCAGAAAGTGCTCCAGGCTAGTGCATTGTCTATCTTATGCAGTAGCAACCAAAAAATTGCTCTGCCAATTGCAATGAGAGGTGTTAAGGCAGTGGCTAAAGGTCACAAGAAATGCTTCCATAGAACAAATTGGGTTGGAAAGACAAGCAGCTATAAATAATGTTTAGTAATGTTCAGATCCATTTAGTTTAAGTGATACAACTGCTTAATCGGGACATTTTGAATCATATAAGTCCTCTTAAATAAACACTCTTTACTCAGCTTTAAAGGGAATGGATTGTTTTGCTCTCCTCCTGTAAATTATAGCTTCCATGCAACTGGAGATTCCTCCATGCACTTCTCCAGCTATTTCCATCACTAATTGCATAAGTGAAGACTTCTGTTGCTGCATGCACAAAAGGACAGTAGGCAGCTGTGTAACCTAACTTGTTTTTTAACATTTAAAAAGTGAATATGAAGTAGGAAAGTGATCATGGTTAAAGCTGTTTTCCCTTTATTTTTCAATAAACATTAATATTCTAAGTGCACAACCCTTTTCTGTGAAATTGCACGCAGGTTGGGTTAGTGAGTGGATATTGTCCTTGCACAGGTCTCATTGGCTGAAATCACATTTTCTTTTCTCAAAGGGAAAAAAAAGTGGACTATGTGTGCTTCTGTTCATAGCTAATCATACTTGTGAAGTGTGCTGTGACTGATCGGTATGGTGATATCTTTACTACACACATCTGCTTCAGCCTGGTTTGGAGTTGTTATTCTGTGAAGTTCCTTGGGACTACAGTCTGTCGCTTTCTTCACACCATGAAGAAATTTGTCTGCCAGATAGATAGAAATTTTGTTTTACTGTGGTCTCTCTCTTGCAGATACACAGGAGAAGCAGTGAAAGTGTAAGTAGTAAGAATATAATCCCAGCTCTCGAGCCCTCAGCACAGGGCAGCCATGGACCTGTTAGAGTGGGTCCAGAGGAGGGCTACAAAAATGATCAGAGAGATGGAACACCTTGCCTATGAGGACAGGCTGGGAGAGTTGGGTTTGTTCAGCCTGAAGAGAAGGCTCCGGGAGATCCTATTGCAGCCTTTCAGTATTTAAAGGGGGCCGACAGGAAAGACAGGGACAAACTTTTTTGCAGGGCCTGCTGCAATAGGAGAAGGGGTCATGGTTTTAAACTAAAAGAGGGTAGATTTAGACTAGATATGAGGAAGAAATTTTTTACAGTGAGGGTGGTGAAACACTGGAACAGGTTGCCCAGATGGGTAGGTGCCCCATCCCTGGAAATATTCAAAGTCAGGTTGAACAGGGCTCTGAACAATCTGATCTAGTTGAAGATGTCCCTGCTCATTGCAGAGGGGTTGGACTAGATGACCTTTAAAGGTCCCTTCCAACCCAACACATTCTATGATTCTATGATTCTCATTGATCAAGTACTGGGTATCTCTTGGAGTCTACTGCTTACAGTGCACACAGTTAAAATGTGTATTCCCTGTCTCTGCTTATTAAACCAATATGCCCTTGTCCTATTTTAAAACCTATAACAATTTTAGAAGTTGGAGGACAGTGCGAACAACTCTGAGAGTATTGTGATATGGGACCCAGGGGCAGCAGTGCCATCATCCATGGATATCACACAGTTGAAATAGAAGTGGCAGAATCTCCATGTCTGGCTTAGCATAATGCTGATTAAACAATTCCAACTCCCTTATCCCTCTTGCAACTTCCCATTTCACAGCCAGTTAACTCTGGCAACTCTCTGGCTGTGGAGAGGATCTGTTCTCAGGTGCAAAGGATAATTTTTTTGATACTCAGCCTTCTGTGCAACTTGTGGCTTTCAGAAGGCAATATAGTACTTCTACAGTGGGTGACACTAGAATCAAAGTCTTAACCACTGCAAGGCAGTTAAACATAGATTGAAAGGCTTCATAAACTTTGGGCACTGATTTAGTAACTTGAGTTTCTATTTAGACTGCCCAATAGAGGAGGCAGGAACACCCCCAAAGACTTATTTTACATCTCTACAAACTCTGTATTTTCTGAATCAGTGCAATTTTAAAAGGTAGGAACAATTCTGACTGGAGTAAAGGTACTGTCAGACACTAGATCTGTGCCTTTTACACTGTCGTAAATTGTAACACATTACTCATTATCGGTCCCAGTTCCAGTACTTTCATTCTCAGGAGTTCTTCCTAATCAACTCAAGGTGAAGAGGAAAAAAGCACTGCACTTCAAAATCATATATATTTTCTAAATTTAAATCTCTGTTTTATCCTTTTTCCTATGATTATGATCTTAAAACTATCTTCTGACCACTGATTCTTCTAATTTAAAATATGCTTATGTATACACAGAACTAATTTCATGTAGCCATTTGCAGCATCATCAGGAGATCCATGAAATATTTTCATTTTGGTTTCCCCCTCCTTCCCCAACTTATTCTGCCCCCTTTAGAATGGAAATTTTAAAAAAGATTAATTTCTCATTAAATTTGCATTTTTCATATAATCCTTTTTTTTAATGTGAAAATTATCAACCAGTACTGGCAGGTTAACACACGTTTGGTCGCAATGTGAGCTACACTCTGCCATGATTGTCAAATACCTTATAATAATTCTCCTTCTAATAGGCTTATCAAAGAGCTGCTGCTTTTCCATTTCTACTATCCTGTTGATGTGTTTATCAGAGAATGCTGGATTATACACCAGAGATCCACAACAAGAAGTTCAGCTTGTCAGAATCAGACATGAGGCTGCAGCTAGGTTGTTTTCACTTTTACCTTTCATATCCAATTGCCCCCTTTTCATCTTCTCTTTTCTGAAAAACAAAAAAAATCCCAAAGAAATTACTCATTTGAGGAAGTAGGGCTTACTTTTATGGAGTGTTCTGTAGTGTTTCCATTTATGGACACTGGAATTGTAAGGGACCAGGTGTATCAGTTGAATGCTGATAAGTCTATGGGGCCTGATGAGATTCATCCCAGAGTACTGAAGGAGCTAGCAGATGTTACAGCATGACCTCTCTCGATCATCCACCAAAGGTCTTGGGAGTCTGGAGAGGTCCCTTCTGACTGGCAGCTAGCCAACACTATTCCAATTTACAAGAAGGGCTTGAGGGAAGCCCCAGGAAACTACAGAACTGTTAGTCTAACCTCAGTACCTGGAAAAATTACAGAGAAGATCATGCTGGGTGCTATTAAAAGGCATTTGAAGGCCCATGCAATCATCAGGTACAGTCAACGTGAGTTCACCAAGGGAATGTCCTATTTAACTACTTTGATATCCTTCTACAATAAGGTCACGAGCCCTGTGGATGAAAGGGAGGCAGTGGATGAAGTTTTTCTGGGTTTTAGTAAAGTGTTTGATACTGTCACTCACAACATCCTTCCAGACAAGTTGTCCAGATGTGAGATGAGCAGGTAGACAGGGCGCTGGGTGAAGAACTGGCTGAACAGGAGGGCTCAAAGGGTTGCAGTGAATGGGGCTACATCTGGCTGGCAACCAGTCACCAGCGTTGTTCTGCGGGGCTCAGTTCTAGGGCCAGTTCTGCTCAATATTTGTATCAATGATCTGGAGGCAGGAGTTGAATGCACCCTTAGCAAGTTTGCTGACGATACTAAACTGGGAGGTGCTGTTGACTCTCTCAAGGGACAAGAGGCCTTGCAGAGGGATCTGGATAGATTGGAGCATTGGGCAATAATCAGTGGCATGAAATTGAACAAGTTGAAATGGTGGATCCCCACCTGGGACAGAGTAACACCGGTCACGAGTCTGACTTGGGAGAGGAGTGGCTGGAGAGCAGCCCGGCAAAAGGGGTCTGGGGGTGCTGGTTGACAGGAGGCTCAGCAGGAGTCAGCAGTGTGCCCTGGCAGCCAAGAGGGCAAACCCCATCCTGGGGGGCATCAAACACAGCATAACCAGCCGGTCCAAAGCGGTTATTATCCCGCTTGATTTAGTGCTGCTGCAGCCTCACCTTTAGTATTGTGTGCAGTTCTGGGCGCCACCATTTAAAAAGGATGTGAAGGTACTTGAATGCATCCTGAGAAGAGCAACAAAGTTGGTGAAGGGGCTGGAAGACATGTCCTCTGAGGAGCAACTGAGGACTCCGGGTTTGTCTAGTTTGGAGAGAAAGAGGCTGAGGAGCGACCTCATTGCTCTCTGCAGCTTCCTGAGGAGGGGAAGGGGAGAGGGAGGTGCTGATCTCTTCTCCCTGTGATCCAGTGCCAGGACGCATGGGAATGGCTCACAGTTGCATCCATCAGGGAAGCTTTGGACTAGACATGAGGAAACATTTCTTTACTGAGAGGGTGGTCAAAGCCTGGAATAGGCTTCCTGGAGAGGTGGTTGATGCCCCAAGCCTGTCAGTGTTGTAAGAGGCATTTTGTCAATGCCCTTAATGCCATGCTTCAACTTTTGGTCAGCCCTGAAATGGTCAGGCAGTTGTATTAAGTGACCGTTATAAGTCACTCCAACTCAACTCCTCTCCTCTCCTCTCCGCTCTACTCCTCTCCTCTCTTCTCTTTGTTCTTACATATATTAGTGGAAGTTGTGGGATCTCCACACACAATTGCTCAACAGAAAATGCTACCGTTTGGGAGTGAACTTTTAAAACCATATTCAGAACAAGAATTTTGAATGTGAAGAGCCAAGCCAAGCAAAAAACTTAAATTCTCAACATAGGGTTAGCCCTCTTCCATGTTTCAACAGAATTTCAATTACTGTACCTTAATATACAGAGTCTGTGTAATGGTGCGTATGAGAGACAAGCTGGGCTTGAATATAACGTCTCCTCAGGAAAACAGCATTAGCTGTCATCCTCTCTCTCTACTGCTGCACTGCAGTGTTAAAATTGGTTGCAAGCCCAAGTCAAGGTGTGAATAAAAGAAATGAAACAATCCCTGTTAAATAAACTTGTTATAATTTGCCCCTTCCATAGATAAGAAACAGGTTATTAATACTTGAATTCACACCAGTGCAGGAATAACAGTTTAACTTCTGTTGTTTTTAAATAATGTGTTACCAATAAACAAACCCAAAACTTAAGCTAAATTAAAGGAAGACCTCACAAAGGACACATTGTTTAGCTCCCTTCTAAGATATTGCTAGTTGTGTTTTTAGCAAACTGATGTTATAATACATTTATAAATTTTAAAAAACTATGTCTATTTATTGAAGCTATTTTACTTATTAGTTGGTAGCTACTTACATGTTCTGCAATTTTGAGAAATACTGCTAAATCCAAATGCAAGTAAACCATGAAATGTCCGTAATTTTCCAGTCTCATGATTTTATTTAAGCTTCACTGTGTTAAGGAGTAAAGGTTCTCTCCATGAAAACTCCAGCTCCTTGAATCTTGTGAGATATGAACAGCAGTTTCCCCTTTCTTAAAGTTGAGAGCCCTCCTATCTCCTGGAGCATCTAGAAGATACAAAGCCTTCAAAAGCAGAATGCAGTTCCGTTTGGTTTGGTTTGGTTTATATGGTAAATGAAAACAAAAAAATCATGATTTATGAAGACAGTGTTAACAATGTATACATATATCCTTCAATAATGTAAAAGAAAAAAAACAAGGTCAAGATTGCTTCTCCTGTCGCATTTTGCTTTTTTGGCTCTCTGGAGACTGGGACATATCCCAGAAAGCAATGTGGAAGGGCTGAAAAATCAATATTGTCAGAAAGGAAAAAAATGAGGGAATCAGTGATAAGTGGAAAAGTACATATCTTAAACAAGACTGAAAATGGAGAAGCATAGATGAAGAGAGCAATTAGTAGAAGGCCTATCAGTTTATTCCCTGTTTCTGAACTGTACTTGGCTAAATGTGTAGAACAAAACTTACACCTGCCTGACACACAGATGCAGTTCACTCTAATTTTTAATGTTGTTGTATTTTTTAGCTGGAAATATTGCCTCCTACATTGGAAGATATAGTAGATTTAATGCCTTTGTATATATGATTGAAGGTTCTCTACATATCTCAGTCCTAGTCATATTTTAAAGGATATTGGAATAATGTCAGTGGTTTAGAGGCTGGGATTTAAGTGCTATCCTTTTGATTGCAAAGCATCTCTCTCTGGTTTGCAGAATCAGTCATGGGACAAATACCTCCTGTGCATTTAAGAGGTATTTCTAAATCTCTACTAATTCCATCTATTCCATCTACTAATGGAATATTTCTTAGTCACTTTGTACATTTAGTCGTTAAATGGAGCTATACAATTACAGGCTTATTTTGTGGAACCTGTTATGCCATTGTACTTACCTGCGTATGCGGAGGTGGGAACATTTCTTACTACATTGAAATTATTTATCCTGTGTGTTCTTGTTCTACTGAGCTCATGTGTTATCTGTTTGAGTAATACCCTGCTAACACATCCAATATGTAGATAGATTTATTTGAGGTAGCATGTGTCTCTGATGGTGATAAAGATCATCCAGAAGAAGTAATGTGTATGTCTGAGCACCTGTGAAGTGCTCACTGGCTGGTAGCCACTGCAAGGGTGCAGGGTATTTTTGCCTTCTGTACACACTATGCACCAGAATTCAATAAGATCCTTTAAATAATGCATATATAAATGCCATCTTACCCAGAAGTTACACCTTTCATTGGATATTTTTCTGCATTTCACCTAGAATTGATTGTATTATATGAAGGATCGATGGACATGCAACAGAAACTGTATTGTTTTGATTTTATTCTAGTACGGATACTATCATTAAAAAAAAGTTTTTGAATGTGACAGTAAAAAAAGAAAATATAAAAATACAGTTTGCATTTGGAAATAGCATACTGAATTAGTTATTGTGCCTGTTTATTTTTTATGTAGAATCAAGGAAATCTTTATCACTTAAGCCCACAGGGGGAAAAAAAAAGGCAGCATCACAGTGCAACTACTTGACAGAAAAATAGAAATTACTGTGCAAAAAATTACCTTATAATCCTGGAAAATACGTAAAGTTTGCCTTCACTATTTGTTGAGATTCCATTTTGAAAAACAGGATGCTTTATGTTGCAGTTTTTCCCTTGTAATTCCCACTTACAATGAAATATAAACCATGTCAGTCTTTAAAAGCAAAACCAAAAAAAAATCTTTTTAAAGTCCGATGATCATATTCCATCTTAAATTACTTTTTGTCAGTGCTCCCTTCCATTTCCAGATGGAAGACACAAAATTATGTAGTGAATATGAACTAATTGATTGTGCCCCGAATGAAAATGTCCTTGATTTGGAAATCATCTGTGGCAGTTGCTCTGGTTTTAAAGCTGCCCTGGCATATAAGCAAGAAGGGAGAATCAGTCAAATAAGCTGAGTGCAACAGCTCCTCATTAAATAGGACATTTTTCTTTTTGACATCCAAAGTTTGCTGTGCTCCAGGGTGGAAGTATATGATAACAGTACATAACATAATGTTAAAACTAAAAGTTTTAACACTTTTAAGTCACCGAAGTTTACTTACCATCTCCAAGTATACTCCCTAGCTGGGTTTTTCTTTGTTTGAAACTAGCACACATTCAGAAGATAGTGACCTTTGTCTTGAAGGCATGCTCCATTTGCACAGCTTCTCTTTTCAACAGCCTGAATGCTGACATGACTTGATCAGAGAATATTAGAAGGAGAGTCTTCTGCAGAATCTTACTACCTTTCACAGAAGTGTACCATGTAAACATGGGATCTGTTTTTGTGCTTTTCCGGAGTCAACTTCAGAACTCACTTTTTGACAGACCTTTTCCATAGGGCAAATGCTGATGGACAGTATTATAGAAATTACAAGAAACTGATTTAACTTCTAGTGAAATCTAAGTAAATTGTCTAAGTAAGTTGGTGGGGGGGAAACTTAAAAATAAAAGTGAAATTTTATATCATAGCCCAGAAGCTTTTAAAGTGATACGTGATTTGGGAATGTGCCAGATGTGATAATTTCCTATATAAAAGCAGAAGACATGCCTTTGAAGACTGACAAACCTGCACATACGCTATCTGTACATACAGGTGTACAGCAGCAGCTCTAGAAAAAGCAGATAGTAGTTTGTCTTCTGTTGGGATTCATATAGGTTATTGTATTTCTCCATGGAACTGGTAAGAAGTATGTGTCATTTAAAGTACCTGAGACACTCCAATGACATAAAATACAATGTTAAATTTTTACATTGTTTTTAATGGGTTTGGTCATAGTTTAAGTTCAATATGCTGTTCAATTGCCCTTTATGAAAGACAAGGATTCTTTTCAAATTGGAAAATGCATCTGAAAAAAAGCCAGCATTATTGTCTTTTATAAATTATATTCCTACACACAACTGGGTGATGCACTGAAATTCTCTATGTATAAATGGATATAAATGCATCTATCAGAAAAAAAAAAAACAACAAAAAGCAAACTTAAAATGCTTAAACATAATAAATGATGTCAAATAGAGGCTACATGATCTAATGCTAAACCAGTGGATGGCAGTCAGGAGAGATGGGTTCTAGCTTGACTCTAGCTGACTCCACTGATTTGGCCTTGAGGAACTGAACTCTGTTTGTCTTTTGCCTCTTTTCGCATTCTGGCTCCCCAGACTATTTATTCTCTTTCACTAGGTAGTAGTGTTATGTACCTGTAAAGTATTCAGCCTGATGGGTCCCCAGTCTAGACTGGAGCCTGTAGGTGCTGCTGTAATGCAAGTAATTGCCACTAATATAATGGAGAATGAAGAATTTTTCACAGAAGTAAATGCTTTGTAGATGTAGTACTGTGGATGCAGTAGGCAGTCTTTCAAAGCATGAATCGTTTTTTCTTCCCTTAGAGTGCCTTGTAAATCATAATGTATTTCACACTACAGTTCCAGTCCCCTGATTGCTCTACCTCTGAAGCGCTGTATTCAGCACGTTAATTCAAAAAAGTGTAACAAAACTGTGCAATAGAAGACTAACACATCAGCCAACTTCTCTAAACCCCTTCTACACCCATCTATTTTTGCTCACATGACACCCAAGTTCTGGATTAGCCCCACTGTCTACAGCCAAATGGCCTTTCCATAGGCCTACGTGAATCTCAATGGGCTTTAGTGTTGTTCTGCACAGTAATAACAGGTTAGCTAAAAAAAAAAAGGGAAGTCTAAAGATCAGTACTAAAAATGCCACTGATACCAACTTTTCAAGTTAAAGGAAAGGAGAGGCGTGATGTTTATCTTCTTTGTTTCAGCACCTGGCTCCCAGAAGAGCTATTTCTGTTGTGTACATTAAAAGCAACAAAAAGTCACAAGAAAACACACAAAAATGATATTTCGACATGCCTTAACTATAAACCCTAGTATTTATTAGATCAAATATTCTTAAAATAGACAAGTGAAATTAAAATTATGTATTGATATGAGCACAGTTTCTTCTCATGAGAAACAAACTGCATAGAATAATTTTGATCATAGAAAACACCACTCTCATTACTTTTTAGTATGGTCCTTTTTGCTTTTATGAAGAAATATGTTTAACTGCAGTAATCATGCTCCATTAAAATTTAAATGGCATTAGGTGGGCATCGACATTAGATAATCAAAAGTCAGAAACTTGTGCAAATTTGTTCAGCCTTGACTTTGCCCTCTTCTACATGTGATTTTTACTGGATTGTAATTACAACTTCACTTTTTAAGTGACCGCTGCTAAAATCTATCTGTAGGCAGATGGTAACTAAGTCTTGAATCTGGTATCTGATCAAATTCACAACTCAAATTAATGTTTGTAGTGTATTTGAAAAATTTTCAATAAAAAGACCTTGTAGAAAGGTAAGGATGCCCCAGCAGAGCTGAGGCTAGTCTATAGCTGAGAGGAATCATTTTGTCATGTGCAGCTCATGTACTAAAAATGCAACTTTTAGTCCCCCAAAATAATAATTTGATCTTTTTCAAGGTCAAATTCAGATCAGTTGTACGTAGCAGAAATCAAATTATATATTTGTTCAATTTTTGCCTTTGTAATCACTTTCATGATAAAATCTGACTCAATTTTATTTATAGAGAAGTAAAAGCTCTACAAATCTAAGCAAGTATTTAGTTTAACTTGAAAATATTTCTGCGTTTTGGTGTGGTTTTTTTTGTATGTGAGTGGGGTCCATTCATACAGTGAAATGAAAAATCAGTATTATGTACAGGTTAAGTTATAACTTGTACTTGATAGGAACAAAAGGACCCAACATATTCTTTTTTCTATACAGAGGCTTCCCCCTGCCCTCAAATAGAAAAATACTTTTTCCCTAGTAAAATGTTATAAATACGGTGACAGAGTGTGGCAGGAACTGAGGCATTGAAGTGGTTTGTTTGAGGAAAAATCAAGAGGAAAGAAACAGATTCCAGAATGAGGTAAATGACTTCTCCTGATGTTCAGATAATTACAGAAAATTCACTCTGACATAATGGGCATAACTTTAATATTCCACCATCACCTCACCTTTTTGTCTTCAGGTTCCCTACATTCAAGAGGACAACAAGCTGTTTTAATTCAGTAGAAGAAAAAGACATTAAGGCCACCAGATGTACCTACTTTAGTTAAAGAAGCTTAAGCAATTCTGAATGTGCTGTCAGAATTGGGTGATTCCATTCCACTACCCTCATTTCTCTGTTAGAAAAATCTTCTTCTTGGCTAAGAATAGAGCACAGGAGAAAATGAAAGTGCTTTGAACTCAAAAGGGAAAGAGACAGCAAAAGGAATCACAGCTGTAAATAAAACATGCCCAGCAATGAAAATACATGTGCCATACGTGCTGCTGAGTAGAATACCCTGCTGCAAGTCTTACTATATGTAAAGATATTTTATTTTTTTCCTTCTCCTTCCCCCCCCCCCCCTTCACTATTTCTGCTAGAGGAGAAGGGCTCAGTGACAGAGGTCAGCAGGAGCAATCTCACGTGTCCATTCTTAAGTAAAAATTAATTGGCTGGGCTTGGAGTCTTAAGCTTAAAATTTTGTCTTTATGAAGTATAGAAAGGTTTTGGTATTTTTTTTCTTTGTTTATTTTTGACACTGAACTGAAGAATAAATGCTTTCAGGGATGACTGAGCCAAGTCTTGGATACCTTATTTAATGAGCAATTAAAGCTGGCAGGATAAGGGTGGTATTTGTTTTACATGCTGATCTTACTTGGCTTTGTTCTGTGCATCTTCCAGACCTCCAGTATCTAAGCAGTGGTCAGTTCACAGTCTTAGTTTATGTTCACAGCAACCTGTTTTGTAAAGGAGGAAGTAAATTGCTAATACTATCCCTGTTTCATAAAGGGACACTTAGACACAGGGGTTAAAGATTTAAGGAGGTGTTAAGGCTCCAAACCACAGGTGAATGATGGAATTTTAAAAGCTTCTTGTAGATATCTACAGACATCGTAAAATCTGATCGTAAATATTTATGCCTGAGGTTCTGAGGCAGAATAGCAAACTTAATCAGATGCAACTTCAAGTAAATCACAAAAGTGAAAATACAAAACTTTCATTTATACTAGTAACAGACATTGGCTTAAAACCTTGTTAGGCTTCTGACCTTGTCAAAAGATTGCTCTTAATAAAAGAGCAAATGTGACAATACTGGAAGAAGATTTTTGAAGATGTTCAGGAGCAGTTCTTAAGAGAATACAGATGTACCTGTAAGAAACTTAATATTCTGTCATTCCTCCTTGCAGGATAAGTCATTTTGCCCTAAGCCAGAGGCTGCAAGGAGACTCTGACAGGCTTTCTGCTCTGGAAATCGCAGAGGAAATAGGAGAAAAAAAAAAAGTACTGGTACATTTGCTGGTCACTGCAGGGAGAAATAACTAAATGGCTCTACCTTATGTATACACTAAAAAGAGGTAAATAAATATGGAAGAAAGATATCGTTCTTTTACCTACAAGGGGAAACGTCCTGGGAAAGAGAGTTGATGCTAACTTTTTTTTATTTATTTCATTTTCCTTGATGTATCAAGAGTGTTCTGACACTGTTTTGCTTTACTTCAGCATTAGTCCCTTTGGAAAATACTGCTGTCTGTCTACACAGAGCAACAATCTTAGTTTGCAAGCATAAAATAATGAAGTTTATTTACGTGTGATCATTTTGAATGGCAGCTCCTATATGGTTTTGAAATTGCTGAAAGGAACTCAGTAAATGTTCTCTTTGTGCTAGGGACTTCTTTTTTCAGCAGGAGAGGTATAATTTACAGAGTGAATATAACCCTGGGTTAAGACTGTTACTTCCTGATGCACTCTCTAGAGCATTTGACAAAAGCTTGGTGGTGTACACTTGACATCCTGATTGTATATATGAACCTGACTTGAAGAAACAAAAGAAAACAAAAATCTTTCTGGTCTGTGACGTGACGTGAACAGTGATTGCTAGAAATATTCTAAGGATAAGACTGCAAAAAATTAAAAGGCTTTTAGCACAAGATGGATGGAACAGCAATATCTATTACTGATTGTTGCTATAAAGATGAATTCTCAATAGAATTTGGGGACTTGCTTAAGGAACCCGAACGGTTACTCCTACAGTGTCAGAGAAAAATATACTGTGTGATCAGATGCACTCTTTACTAAATGGATTAAGAGTATTAGATATGCACAAGAGTGAGAATTGCTTGTCATGGTGTTTATGCTTGACTTGGGAAGGAAAATACTGGGAACAATTGGAAGGTTTTGCTTGAACGCTGTGGACATATTGCTAGTGTGTGGCAGAGCCTCATGTTAAATGATACTGGTCAGAAGGAACTCATTCACTGAATGGAATAGGGCTCTGTCAGCTTCCACGTTTGATTAATTTCTAAAAACATGTACATAAATTTTCAATAAGAATGAAATCACAAAATTTATTGAAAGAACATAGCAATCTGGAAGACTTCGTGTGTTTCAAATGTTTTTTTGTAGCTATGACTGGAGTTAGCATTTGATAAGTTACAAAGATGCTGGTAAGGAAGAACATTAACAAGTTTTAGCTTCTTTAAAATATATTCTCGGTGCCAATTTCTTAGGCACATCAGTCAACATCCAGATTAGGATACTTGCTGTTGATACTGGATTTTCTCTAACATGGATGAGATCCAAACTTCATTCCTGGAAAGGCAGCTCCTTGCCCGACCCATACAGTTAAGGCAGCAAATGGAAGTGTTCTCTCCAGCTTTTCTCCCTTCAACTTTCTAAACACAAAAACCTTGATTCTCCTCCCATTTGTATCTTCTTTCTCCTTTTTAATCATCATCAGGTTATTTCCTCATGGTAAAAATATAAAACTGATGAAGCATGGCCCAGCCTTGCTGACTAGAATGGCAATTATAGAGCACAAAAGTCAAAATATCTATTAAGTGTAAGACTGCCCTGCTAATGACTACAATTTCCTAGTGTAATTCTTCTTCCAGAAATTTTGGAAAAAAGGCAAATTAAATGCTGGCTGTCAAATGTTATTTTATGATCTTATGCTTCAGGTCATATTACTTCTATGAGTCTTTCACAACAGTTCGAAGCAAGTGTGTGCCACCCAAAATGTGCACTACTGGTCCACCCGCTGTAGTGTTGTTATTGCCTCTTCAGAGTCTTAGTTCTGCTACTGCTTTTTCCATTCACCAGCAGCAGTATTATGTTGATTAGACTGTGGATCCAGGTGGTTAGTCATTAATTTTTCCTGACTCAGCCAACAAGGGCTGCTGCATGCTGCATCTTCCGTGACGGACAGCTTTGTATTGGGTAAAGGTTGGGCTCTACCACGTTACCCACCCACCTCTATTCAAATCTGCATATTTTTCCATCGAGGTTCTTAAGCAGTGGTAAAATTCATTCTTTATGCATGTAAAGCTCGCTGTTTTGTCAGTGAGGTGCCTATTTGACTCTAGAAGTTTTGGCTGCAATTTGAAAATAAAGATTCTGCAGAAATCCTGCTAGAGTAAGAGGTGGTACAGAATGCAGTGCTTTGTTGATCACAGTGTTTGTTTATGTGCAGAATAAAGAAATCTCCCCCTTGTCTGTAATAAAAGCACCCTGATTCAACGAGTTCTGAATAGGTGATACATAATAATAAATCTTACATAGCGGAAGAGTAGATTTTTATGGAAGATAAACACTGAAACAGAGGGCAGGAGTATAACACAATTTATATAAAGCTGCAGCTTTTTCAGGGTTTAACTATACTCCTCTGTATTTGTTCAGGTCCCCCAAAATATGATGCCTATTAATCACAAATATGGGCTGCAAGCCAACATTTCCCTATAAAACCTGCTTTCTTCCATAACTGCAAACTTGAAGTCACTACACGGTGATAATATTTCACTGTGTCAATACAATAAGCATAACCAAACAGTGAGATGAATCATGCAAGGTGCTAGTCTACTCATCTTAAACTTGCACAGCACAGTGGTACTTTACCTAAATCCCTTGACTGAAGTACTCACCTACTTACATTTATGCATTTCCTCCAGACTCTGCTGGGCTGGAATGTTCATTACATAATCCTGAAACAGTGAACTAGTTATTTAAGTATCAGAGGAAGGGTTTTAAGACAATATATGTGTCATTTTTTCCAGACTCTGTGTATTCACTAACCCATTACTGAACAAGGAGAAAGACAAGAAAGTAACAAAGGAAATAATGGATGGTCATCATTGTCTTTTCTTTTAAGGTTTAATTTCATATAAAAACCTAAGACTGCTCAAATAAAATGCTTTCTTTACCATTCATACCACTTTGTACAATTTTGATTAATATCAAATAAGAATTACCACTAAAACCGGAATCTGTGGAAGAAGCCGGTAGCATTTATTTGGTTTTGGTCAAAAAGAATTCTTTCCTTAAACAGTTTTTTTAAAACCACTCCCTTTCCCTCCAAATGATAATAGGTTTTAAAACCTATTGTTTTCTTTTTCTATGAAATATATTGCTGTTGTACATCTGGATGTGACAGATGTGATCTTTTTTACTTGATGGTTGGAGTTGATTGTGGGATCTTTACTGTATTTTGCTAAAGAAGTTGACTTGTGCCTTCTGAAACAAAGGTGGACAACCCAGACAGGTCCATAGGGGTTTGTCTAAACTACTGAAGAAAAGAGAATCCTAGAGCTCTGGCTACCTTCAGACGCATACTCAGACTGACCGCCAATTGCACAGCTAACATCTGGCTCCTGCTAGAGTAGATTAGTTCATTCAAACCACACTGAATGTGGACAACTGTCCCCAAATCAGAATTAGGCAGGAGGGAGGCCTGGGGGGACGTTTGCTGTTCAAAGTGTCCGGAATGGTTTTAGGATTGTGTTGCAGCTCACCACAGAGGTATTTTTTTTACCATGACATTGCAGTTCTGTGTTGTCTGAGGTTTGTAAAGCCATTTGGGGTATTGTTATAGGATAGTGAAGAGCCAGAACTGCTGTGTTTGTCCATATTACCTACTGGTAGTGGTTTATGGTGTATGTATTCTCCAAGTTGTGCCTGGAGAGTACCTGTTGTTCTGGAGAGAGCTAGTTGGGGTTGTTTGAAAACACAGCAGTGAAGTAACTTAGTTAATCAGGAAGACAATAACTGAGTCCATTCTGTGTTTTTTAGCAGTTCAGATATACCCTGTGAGACACTGAATGCGGACAGCCCACGTTAAGAGCAGAGGTTATGGGACACCGGAGTTAAAATCTGCTGAGTTAGTGCTAAATCAAATTTCACAAGAAAAAATGGAATGATACTTTTCCTAAAGACTAAGAGAGGACTTTGTAGAGTTTGTTGCAGCCAGGAAGCCACTAAAACACTGGAGACTGAGAACAACTCTAAGGAAAGCAAGAAATACTGGAATAATGTAGTGGGCAGGAAGGAGATGATGACACACTTCCCAGCCTCCCCCCCATTTTATCTCAAATTTATTTTTCAATTAAAAAATAATTATTATTTCTGTTTATGGAGTAATAAAACCTAATTTGCAAGATGTAAAGCTGTGGTGGGTTGACCCTAGCCAGCAGCTAAGCACCCACACAGCCACTCGCTCATTGCCCCCCACCCCACCCAGCGGGATGGGGAAGAGAATAGGAAGAGCGAAAGTGAAAAAAATTGTGGGTCAAGGTAAAGACAGTTTAATAACTGAAGGAAAGGAAGAAAAAAGCCCACAAGTGATGCGAATGCAATCACTCACAGCCATCACACAAGCAGACGGATGCCCAGCTACTCACCAAGCAACAGCCACTTTGGAAGGCAACTTTCCCCCATCCCGTTTTTTTTTTTTATTGCTGAGGATGTTATCTGGTATGGAGTATCTCTCTGGTCAGTTTGGGTCATCTGTCCCAGCTGTGTCCTCTCCCCATTTCTTGTGCATCCACAGGCTACTCACTGTGGCGGGGACTGAGTGAGAAACAGAAAGCCTTGACACTGTGCAAGCACTGCTCAGCAACAGCTAGAACGCCAGTGTGCAATCAACACTGATTTAGTCACAGATCCAGAAGATACCGTCATACAGGCTGCTGCGAAGAAAGTTAACTCCATCTCAAACGGACCCAACATGAAAGCAATTTTTGTATTTTTGTATGCTCCCTCTAGGGAAAAGCTGCAGGTAGAATCATGTCAGAATGATGCCCAGTTTGGAGGTTGGGACGTTGATATTGAAAATCATGATGACAGAAGTTTTTGGCAAAATTTTTAGGACTGGTCCTGATAGCATTCAACTTTGTTCTTGTTGTTAAAGCTTGGCTTTGACAAGCTCCTTCAGACGCACAAGCAATGATTAGTAGTAGCACTGTTCAGTATAAAATGATGATGAGTGTTTAGTGTCAATACGTATTTTCAATATTAAATCTCGCTGCTAGGTTTATGCCTGAACATGATTTGATTGAAATAAGTGGCAGACTCCTTTTTGCCTCAATGGGAGCACGTTCAGATATTCTGTATGCAAGAATAAGAATGATGAAAACGATCAACAATTTGTTGTAACTGCATATGACTGTGAGGAACAAATAAATCAAACAGGCACTTAAAGAATTTCCTTTTTTTAAAAAAAAAAAGCCATTGGGATACTGACAGGTATGAATCTATCATTCATTTGGTGCTGATTAATAGTTTTGCCTGCAGCCTCATGGAGGAAACTTTCAAATCATGGAAACTATGAAAAATGCAAGTATATAAAATATCAGGTTATTCTGTCATAAAATACCAGGTTATTCACTGCCAGGGTACAATATTGTGTAAACAAAAATCCGGTGGAAGGATCATATTCTGATTGCATTTTAATATTATGGATACAGAGTAAAATTGCTATCAGAATTGAATTTACGCTATGTGACGTTTTTCAAAGCCGACTGGGACATCTAGACATACAATGTCACTCAGAACTAAGGAGAATAAGATAGCTAAGCTGCTTATTTAGCTTTGAAAAACTTAAACATTTATGCTTAAATTGACACAAGAATAAAAACGAGAGCAGGGGATGTGACAAGAGTTGTTAGTTCCTTTTGCATCCTCTGCTTTGTCTCTTGAAATTAAGTAGCACATGCCCTTGCTCCTCTACTGTTTGTGGAATATTTTAGATGTTGGTTTTCAAATTAGAGAAAAAAAATCCAAAAAGTCCTGAAGTTACTCAGTGCCAGGCTTGGGAACTTATTTAGACTGTCCTCTCCTCAGCACTACAAGACCATTCATTTAGACATCAGAAGTGAAGAGTCAGACTCATCAATATTTTTCAAGATGGAAGTGAGAGGAGTATTTCTAGTTTTAAAACTATAGATGTCAAGTTTTAGTTCATAGAGCAGTTTTGTTGCTGGAAAAATCTGTATTTTATACAATTTGTACAATGATACTTTATGTGTGTCTATCTACATGCATATTCGATGATAATGTGCATCGCTGTATATGCATATGCATATATGATCTCTGTGTGCACGTGTACACACACACGCCCTACACACAAACTAAAAACTTGTTAATAAATGGCTGTTGTGTTCCATGAAGAGTATTGAAATGTGCAAATATTTTTCTTCTTGGCACATCAGACTGAGCCTGAGACTTTTCTTGTGTTCCGTGAAAAAGCAGCGTGCTCCCCTGTGCAACCAGTAGATCGGGGCTGTCAGAGTGTCCCCTTTTTGAATTTTTATGAAGTTCTCTGCAGAGAAGTCACAGTTGATTTTCTAGAAATCGTGAAGTTGTACTGAGATGAAATTCCTGGAAGAAAGATTTGCCAGCATTGCACCAGAAGTGGTTTAGAATAAAGGTTATAGTTATCAGACACAGTCTGAAAGGAGAAAAATATTTGCGCATTTCAATAACTCTTCATAGAATACAACAGCCATTTATTAACAAGTTTTTAGTTGTAAAAATAAAGCTACGTGTACAGGGTATATTGTTGCTGCTTAACTTTAGGCATCTCACTTCAGTGACTCTCTTAGGAAGTTTTTCTCTCTACCCCTGCTTTATTGAGTGCAGAGACACATTAAATCAGGATGATCCCAAGAATCCAAGTTAAGCTTTGACAAATCAGAATTTCCCACCAGCAAACCCCATCATCAGAATGTTTTCCAGGTTCTGCCTGAGGCAGCACTACCTATTACTGTTCTGCCCCTCTCAAGTAGTCCCAAATAAATCAGTGGATCTGTTTTCTTAAATAAGGTGTCTGTATCTTTTATTTCCATAGAAAAGCAGTGCATGACATTTATCCAGGCCTTTACTTTTTTGTACCTCTCCTAGCAGAATGAGATGCTTTTAGTAATGTCTATGCAAGAGTATGCTGCTAAACTGTCTATGCTACCTTTTTCTTCTGTAAACGTGCATAGCCATGTTTTGTGGACTAGAGACACTAATCCTTTGAAAAACAATATGATAAAACCACATTCAGTTATGCTAGATCCGCTTCTTACTTTACTTGTACCTTTGTCCACTTTATTATCCTCTTCACCTCTTTGGAGTGTAGGCTTTTCAGGGCTGGCTGTGGTGATTGCAGGTAACTCAGATGTTACAGATAACTCAGATACTGCTCACGGGGCATGTTCTCAGTCCATAAGACTGGATAAACAGACCTCAGTTGTGGATAAAAGGAACAATTTTCCCCCCCATTTCTTAGGCGTGTTGGACCTAATGACAAACTGTAATACTAATACCCAGACTTTGAAAAGAGCTGAGCTAGTTCCTCAGGGTACATCTGAAGTGCCGTTTCTTTACACCTCAGTGCAGAAAACTCTGTTTTGAAATATTTTCTGCAATGAGAAAGTAATCATTACAGTTAAAATCAATACAATTTAAAAGGCAACTTTTTGGAGAAAGGGTTGTAAATATTTTTTGACTTCTTTCAGCTGTATATTTGTACAGCACTTACATATTACAGATAATTAATTTGTTTCTACTATCTGTATAATGTAGGAAGAGCTGTTTCATTAGAATTTGTATATATTTTTAAAGAAATCACCCATAAAACAAAAATAGCCATGGTAAGAAAAAGTTTCACTCTGTTTTGTAACATCAGAAGGAGTGTCTGTCAAATGGAGGAATAATTTGAAAAGCTTCAGGTAAAAACCTTTTTGGAAAACGAATGGAGGAATGGGAAATACTGTGTTAAAAGTGGGTGAAAATTATTAGTAATTTGAAACTGAAAAAGTTTGTCTACTCTAGTGCTCTTTTCTCTGTCTTCTAGTTCATCTTTAGATTTTGCATTTTTTTTCAGTTTGCTTTCAGCATTCAGTGTTATCTGTTGAGGTAGCTATAGAAATAGAAAAGAAGAATGCTTTTTGCCCCTGGTTAGCCATAAGAACTCATAATGCTATATCATTCCAATAGCTGTGTGTATGTAGGCAATAAGTGTACAGTAGAACCCATTTTGTTATTAATCATTTGCTGGAGCCAACACACTGGTACAGCATGAACTATTCAGAGGCATAAACTGCATAATATTTATTGTGATAAATCAATCTGTACCAGATACCCTAAGGGATCCCAAATCATTGGAGGAGATCCAAAAGGTTCTAAGAAAGACATCTTACAAATCTACTGACAGGTGAAAAATAAGGGAAAAAAAAGTTATTTGTGACAAATATGTGAGGCATATAAAGAGAGATGATTTGTTATGTTAGCAACCCATTGTGCTATGTATGTTCATGAAAGAAATCTGTTTTTCATTTAAGGTGTTTTTAAGTCTATGATGGACTATGGCAAGGGAAAGCATATTTGAGTTTCAGCTTGTAGCAGAAGAAAACCGTTCAGTCGCTTGATTTACTATATACAGAAATGTTGCGTAGCATATCTATTGGAATAAACAATTATGAGTAAAAATGGCACATAAAATGCAGCAGCATGAGATTAAAAGAAAAGTGTAATGTGCTTACATAGCTTAAGCTTTAGTCTTATTTTAGCTGGAAAGTGCTGAAACACACAAACTGGTTAATCTTTTTTTATCGGTGTTTTTACTTAATACGCTTACAAGCACACCTGGAAATGGTGTTCAAAGATGACTCTTAAAAGTTCATAAGTCAGGAAATGCCAGAATTAATAAAGATTTTCTGTGTATCTTGATCTTTCCACCGTGTTCAGGTTATTTATGAAATAGGCTTCTATGATATGGTGCCATAGTCTGTTTCCCCCATCTCTTCAGCGAGATCCTTAACCATCTAACTACCCTTTGCTTTCTTTCCACATGGACCTTCTGAATTGCGGCATTCCTGTCAAAGCCTCCTCCCTGAATTCTCATCCCAGCCATCTCATCCAATTTATCTATCATCTCCTTCATTCTCATAATTCCATTTTACTGTTCTTTCCTCAGCCTTTCCGTTATTCTTCCTGCACAATTTTCTCTGTCCAAGTACTTCCTTCATGCTGTCATCATTTGTGGAAGTATTTATCTCTCCTCTCACACCACTCCTGTGACCCAGTTTATGCCATTCTCATCTGATTACCAACCCCAGTGACTTGTCCTACTTTCTCTATTTTGTCCTCTGCCAACTAAATCTCAGGATCCCTTCTCTACTCATTGATTCCCAGTCTTAGCCTTCCTTCCCCATGAATCGTAGTCTCTGTATAATCTTTGTTCCAGTGTGTTTCCCTCTGTTGATCCACCCATTTTACTCTCTGAATTTGAATGAAAAGCTGAGTGCTTGTACTCAACTCTGCTTTTGAAATCAGCCTTAGATTAAGTATGTGGTACAGGGCACAGCCAGCCTCTGTTTGTACACTGGGTTGGAAACATGTAATTTTTCTGTGAAGGAGATTCTTGCATATGTATTATTTCCTGATCAGACCTGAGAACATCGATAGAGTCAAACATCTTCACTAATGACAGAATTATTTTAGACTTCATCTATTAAAGTGCAATAAAAGTATATTCTGAACATGGAAAAACTCCCTTTTGTTTTATTTCTCAAGATCTGAAGTTATCCAAATTTGTGGACGCTTTCACAGGATCAGCAAAAGGCACTTACACAGGATCAGCCTGGTGTACAAGCTGCTTTTCTGTCAAATTGTATCTCTGTTGTTAAGACAAGAGCTCCGAGTGTTTTCAGAAATGTGAGAAATGTCAGGCAAATGGGGCAACTGGAGTACCAGCAACTCTGCGTTTCATAGCGTTTTTTAGCATGACTTGATTGGGTGAACCTTCCTAGGTCTATATTGAGGGTAGATCCAAATACAAAGATTATAACTCAGCAAGTTTTGCAAGATGTTTTATGATCCAGTACTAGGCTCACTGATTGCACCTTCATGGAGGTAGTACGAGTGCAGGCCAGGTCACTTCAATTACCTCTCACGGTGTTCTGCCTTAGAACCTCTCTCTTCCCCATTTGCAATCTCAGCCCTGCTTCTTTTGTGATTTTTAAGATTTTTCACTCAGGTGTTGGGTTTTTTTGCTATTTCATATTGCAAAAGGCCCAGATAACTTTGCCTTTAGTAAAACTTGTGTAACATTTGCTATTTTAAAATACTGTTTCTTGTTCATTCTAGATCTACTGCATTTAAACTGTTCAAACTGAGAATGCCCATGTGCCAAGAATTGTTCTAGGTATTTTTAGCCAAACTGGTTTCACTGTTTATGAGACTGGGGAAAGGAAGAAGGGCTATCATACTATGTTAAACACATGTATTGCTCTTGTTTGTTGGAGAGCTGGAACACACTTTGCTTTGGAGGGATTGGTTTGGTGCAGGGAATGGGGAAGAATGGCCCTTGTGTCAGGGATGTGGGTGTGCCATTTCAATGAAAATTCACCTAGAAGTAGTTACGTGCTCAATAAAGAAAGTAGCAGCTCAGTTCATCAGACCCCACCTGGTCCAATCCATCCCAGCTTTTGCTTGGAAAACAGACTGTCCGTATCCCCCACTACCCCTAGAGTGACCATCTTCAGTCCAAGACTGCAAGGGCTGAGCAGGACTTTGCCCGTCGTTGAGTTTGCTTGTCAGGAATTGCTTCAGCACTTGCCATTAAAAATTTATCCACAGTTTTGTAGTACAGGTATGGCAATACCGTTTTAACACATTCCAGCCCCTTCATCAGCCGTGGCTCTTCTTTACCACTCCTCTGCTGCTGCCTCTTTAGTGAGCTGATGAGGATCTAAAATGTCGCCCCATCTTTCGTTTTTGAACACAGATGATTTCAGTTATGCCATTCACAGTGTGATGCCACAACTGCCATGATATTTGTTAGCAAAAGTGAGGAGGCACTATGCTCCCTCCAGCCAGGGTGTAGGGAAATTCTTTTAACGAGTTCTGCCACAGCCGCTCCTATATCATAAAAATTACGCACTCAGATTAGGGAGTCTGTGGCCTGGACTGTCAGTGCTTTTCCAGCAGGTACCCAGGCAGCAAGGAGGAAATTGCTTGTGTCAAAGTTAGACAGGTGAAGAATGAGCTACTTAAAAAGGTACAGGTTCTGTGGAAAAATTAGCTGAGGAAAAAATATTTCCCCTGGACTTCTTAGAATGATTCAGGAAGAACAGAATGTCATCCAGTGAGATATCACCATCAGCACAGGGACCTCAGGCTGAAGCCATAATTTTTGTTTTTCTACTTTTGAGCGCTTGAGTTTGGAGTCTTTTTGTGGTCTTTTTTATGTAATACATACTTTTGGTTCAATTCTTTCTATAGGTATTTTGAGCTATTCATATATTGTGAGAAACACGTAAGAAAAATTCAGCAAAAATGAAACCAGATTCACACTAGAGGACCACCTCAGTGGTGTTGTAGGAATCACTAGAAATACAGTAGACTAAAAATTTTCTTCATGAAAATTGTAGTCAAGTATCATGTATCAAAATAGGTAACTGCAGGTGGATGTCTGAGCAGATACTTTTAAAGTGAGAGATGCATTTACTGTAGTGAAAACGTAAGCAGCGTGTTTTTCTGACTTGCTGTTCTCTTTCAGATTCTCATGTCTTCCTGACTCATCTTCTATGTCTATTCCTACCATTGTTTTTTAATCCATCACAAAAAATACGCTTTTTGCAGCTACATTATGTAATAAGAATGCTACCCCAAATATTGTCACTTAGCTGTAGGGCACCTCCTCTCTGAAAGAGACTCTAAAATCCCATATTAGAACTTAAATCCTCCAAGAATATCATCATTTTTGTTCGGGGGTCCTTTTTATGGTGCATCCTCTTTTTTTATGTGGCTCATTATACATAATTTGAACATCGCTTTTAAGAACTGCCATATGGTGTCAATAAATAAGCCTTTAGAGTCTTTCACTTATCTTCTAAATATGGTTCAATAGTGTCTAATTAAATCAATATATTAAAAAACCCCACAATCTATACAAATCAAGAATCTCGAACTGCTTTTTTAGTGTTTATGTCCTGCCTAATTAAGGACTCCTTGAAGATACATCCTTCAAGAGAGAAACTCAGGTATTTTCCCACCCCTTATCTTTTTATTTTATATTGCACTACAGTTTTTATTGCATGAAAAACTGTATAGCATATTGGTAGTTTTATTTTTTGTGTTGCTCTATGTTTTCAGTCTCAGCTGGGGTCCCAGCAAAAGCTTCAAATTGCTTGCCCCCGCAGCAAAAGCTGAATTGGAGATTGTAAAAGGGCTGTTCTCTTCATTCCCTCCCCTCTCCTGCTTCATTGTGTGGAAACTTATGTAAGGGAATGATGGCAATGGCTGATTCAGCTCTGTGCTCATCTCAGACATAATTTGTGTCCTGGTGTCTGGCACAGAAAGTATTCAGTGTAGCTCAGAACTTGGCTTTGACTCGCTCTCTATATGTTCAAAAAGCACTTTGATCTCTTGTAGTAGAGGTTAAGCAAATGTCACCTATGTCTGTCTTAACAAGGAATTAAATTTTAAATGTCTAATCAGCAGGAAATGAATTCCGTAGGTCCTGGAGGCCTGCCTGGCATGCTTTACATCTGGTAGAGTATCCATCCCATCCCCTCCTCAGTTCCCAGGAATAAAACTTGCTCCTTTGACTGCATGGAGAATACAAGCTCCCCAGCCCTTTTACCTCCCAAAACATCTTGGTCTCACTCCTCTGTATTCTTGCCTTGAACATCTGTTTGACACTGTTGCCTGTCTAGATAAAAAAAAAAAAAAATCCCATAAGCATTAAATTAAAAGCTTCTGTTTCTTTCTTTTGGACATAACTGCTCTTTCCCCAATTTGTTCTAATGTGTCTGAGCTTTTTTTTTCCCTCTCTGATGCCTCTCAAAGGACTGACTTACAAGGTTGTGTATCAGTAGGATGCTAAAACCAAACCATCCTTCACCTTCCTGACAAGACAGGCTTGATCATACCAGAACTGATTCTCTCTGCACACTGTGATATCCAATCTATAAACTGCGATTGCGTATACAGAAGCTTGCTTGCTCCACACATACTGTCTTTTTTTTCCCATAGGCAGCCATTAGCCTTCTAGTGAGCCCTTTTGGAAATTGAGTGCAAAGGTAGGAAAAGAAAACCTAAATAACAAGCAGAATTGGCAACTTCCGTAGCCCTGCATAAATCTGCTTCAGTGCTGATATTCAAGCACAGACTGAAATGGTTACTTAGATTAATGATCTCTGAAGTGGGGTGCGTGCATGTTGGGGGCTGTGCAAGACAATACATTGGGATGTGGGAAGAAAATATTTTTTAAACATTTAGAAACATTTTATTATATTTTAAAAAACCCCCTATGTAGTGTTATTTCATCTTTGTCTCGTACTTTTTGATTTCTATTTTTGTTTACATTTTGTAACACATAAAATATTAGTGCAGTAGCACCTGTATATGGTTTATAAATTTTTTTACCGATAGGATTGCATGATCAAAAAAGTTTGGAGGAGCTGCCTTTTCAAAAACAAAGTATCAGTAAACAGTTAAATAACTATGGAAGTTATATTAAAAAATGGAGTTGTTTTAGCATTTATTTTCTATAACAAAAGGAAATATTGCCATAATACTTTTTCCAAACTCATAGTATTTATTAGAACATTTAAAAATTTGTGCTACTGAAATGGTGAGTTGAACAGAGGAATGAGAAGTAAAGCAATTGTAATACAAGACTTTAAAGATCTTTGTACCTTACACTATTGCGTACATTATCCTAAGGAAGCTCAATTCATCTGCTTGTCGTTGACTTTAATTTTTTCACCGGGCAAGTCACCTACTTTTCTAGGCCTGTGTTTTTCAGTTAGAATAGTAGGAATGCTAGTGTTTCACATGAGTGTTGTGAGGAATACACTGTGTTCAGTCATCAACGCACTGAATAAGGTCTGTGAAAAAACAACAGGAGATGACGTAATTAAAGTTTGTCAGAAAGTATAAGTACAGGCAAGAAATACTGTGGACAGACAGGTGTTTTGGCATCTTCTCCCTTCTGCATTCTTAGCATTGCAGCTGGGCTTTTCAATGTGCACATCCAGCCTAACCAAAATCAATATGTTCCTTTCTCGATGTCCTCTCACTAATTATTTTCCTTGTATTAATTCAAGTATCAAAGAGTTGTTTATAGCTTTTCACTAAAATGTATGGATGTTAAACCCCTTTATATTGTTCTGTCATTCCCGGGGAAAAAAGCCAGGATCATCTAGTGTCTATTAGGAGATAGGGCATCTGCCTTGTCATTGTTTCAAAGGAAAAAATAGTGTCACCCAAGGTAGCTTAAAAGTTCAGAACAAGTTTAAATGATCTCTTGTGTGAGTACGCAGGTAGCAGCAAGTAGAAGTTACCATTCAGCTTACTGGCTCATAGCAAATTAAATTAATCCTTACATTTCTGTCTGTAAAGTCTGGGTAAAATAGATGAGGTATGGGAAGAGCTGGAGCAACCTGGAGGAGGAAACTGTATTACCAATTAATAAACAGAACAGTGAAAGAGTTCTCATGTTTTTATCGTTCAACGTGTAAGAAATAATTATGATAAGCTCTCTGTTAAATCTTTAAAGAAACCTTCCTTTGGTAAGGAAGCAGAATCTATTGCATTGTCTAGGAGAGTTTAGAATCAGTATTTTGTTCATTGTTATATTGACTGTTGTGCAGAGTTAGTTTCCAAAAGTGCTGTTTGATTTTTGTGGAACCCTTTGCGTTGCTTGCATTTACGGTCAAAGGTTTCACCTGGAAGGGGTGGCCACAATTCTAACCCACATATTCCCACATTATCTGAGTGCAAAATGGATCTAGATAGTTTCTGCCATCCCAGTGCATGGAATACTTGCCTTTGGAAAACACAGGTGGAAAAGATTAAACTTCCTCTAATCTCTGCATCCTTATGCCCTGTGTTCCCTTGCATTGTCCTAAAACCTGACTATGAAGATTTCACGAACTTAAGTTCTTCAGTGATTCTTTGTTTATTATATCCTTGCTAACCTGATGTTTTAAAATTGCATTTCTAAAGCAATTTTTAACGCCTGATTGAAAAGCTGGAACTCTGTTTTTCTTTTCTATTCTTAAAAGAAGAAATGAGGGAAAATGTGCCACAAGTAAATGTATTTGGAGTAAAAAGGGACTAAAGAAAGAGAGAAATTTTTATTTAAGAACATTTTCTTCAATTAAGAAGAGTAGAAGAATACTCAGTTTCAGCCATTCCTAGGAAAGAGAGATGCAAGAGACAATCTGACAAAACAAAAGTGACATCAGGCAGCGGCAGTTCCCCAAGAGAATGATTGGAATAGAAGGGGAATTCCAAGACAAGTGAATTTGCAGATGAATTCTGTAAATTCTTTGTAAAATTGAAAATATTCCTGGGGGGCAATACGGTGTCTGGTTCTGAAAAAGGGGGAACAAACTGGCATCTAGGAGCTCCCTTATCTCCCTCTTCATTATAGTATTCATGTAGGCTCCAAAAATATCAACCCACTCTGAATAAAATGTTTTTAGTTTGTTAGCCTAGAAGAAGATAAAGACATGATCTGAAAATGCATATTGTTTGTATAGGTTTCAAGGAGACTTACAACAGCCTCTGGGCAGCAATACAATAATCTGAAATTCCCGGTAACAGTTTTAAATAGGAAATGGCATGTTTGTGGTTCCAAAGTGGGTGCTTGAACAGGGAGCGAAATCTCTACTTTATATAACCAGTAAAGCTAAAACCAAATACATGATTCAAATACACAATACACACTATTTATGTTAGTTATGAGGCAAGTGAGAGAGAATAGTATGCAGAATTGATCTAATAATGCATGCTGTGAAATCTGCAAAAGACCAAGCAGAGTAAATGAAGTTAAAGTTCATCATTACAGGGTAGGGCAGGTGAGTAGACCGATGAAAAACAAACCAATTACAGACATAGCCTTATGTGTTCTTGCAGATTGAGTTCAAGGAGTTAAAAAGCTGTTACCCTCTTCAGTGGACTGTATCACTCCCTCTGTAATGATTTAAGCTGATCTGCAATTTGTTGCTTCAAAGCAGAGGTGGATTACTCTTATTTCAGCAGTCGCTCACTACCAAGGGCAGGCTGGGCTGTGGTAACACAAGGCTGGAGCATGGTAAATGAAATTGTTCAAGTTGTCCGCAGCAATATGCCTCATACGCTCTAGGTATCATCTGATATTGGACCTTGCAGTTGACCAAGTTGAACATAAAGCAAGACTTAAGAGCCCTTAGGTTAAACCCTGAGTGGGGAAAACAGAGATAATGGAAAAATATGAGAACAGCAAGGACCTCCAAAATGAAAGGAACCAGGTAATACATGTACAGTTTTCAGGTAGTACCTATTTTGTGTTATGAGACTATATTAATTGCACCTGAAGAAACTCTAGTGTGGATGCAGGCAAACTAGTTTAAAGGTGCCTTATTCTGATGTGGCTTATTTTACATCTTTTATCTGAGTTACTTGCTTACAGATGCTTATAGCAGTATGTAGTGGCATCCACACTTGAAAAGTTGCACTGCTTTATGTAGACTGGTAGAGTAAGGCAGAGGAACTTTTGAATGTGGATATACCCCCAAGGGAGTTTAAAATGTTCAAGAATGAGACAGCAAGCCCCATCTAGTTTAACAAGGAAGAGTTTGGTACATTAGCAAAAGGTTATTGGAGAAAATTTGCTGCTTAGAGAGTACAAAAGGTGTTTAAATGTAATACAGCTGATGAAGGCATAGCTTGGTGTGCTTCAACAAGGAGGAACCACTTTTAGGGAAGGCTTGAAATCAATATTCACAAAACGATGTGTGAGTTACAGAGGTAACATAGTCAGTTGCCTTCCGGAGAGGTGGAAGTAAGGAAGGAAAGGCACAATCCAGTCTTCAAATGTGAAATCATTTCCTGCTTTCTCAACAAAGGAAAAATGAGCTGACCTGTTACCTTTTCAACTATGAAAAAGGTAGCAATTAAAAATTAAATGAGGCATAAGTGGCAAAGTGAGTTCAGAGGATATACAAAATAACAAGCATAAAACCCACCAACAATAACTTCAATTAATATAATTTAAAATAATTCTAAAGACCAAAACACCTTGTGTAGTTTACAGAGCTTTTTTTCTTGTCGTTATTTAATGGTTTTAAAATGATGCCTAGAAATGTCAAAGACACTAGTTGTCTTAGAATCATTGTTGCTGCAAAAAAAATGGGTGATTCCTTTCTAAAAGAACATACAATATAGATAGGTACAACAAAGTTTGGAAAAGAAGTACTGTTCAGAAAGGGGGTCTGTACAGGAATCTTTAAATACCTTGGCCAGGGTCACAGAATGACTGTGTCAATACTGGATAGCTTTTGTATTAGGGGACACTTTTATGATAAAGTCATCCTAATATATAAAAGCGTGTGATAGAAATAAGATTAATTTATAAAAGCTAGAAAAAAAATTAGATTGTATCATAGTAGGAGTGGGGTCTTGCCAGTGGTTACACTTGTAAAGTCTGTCCTTAGCCCTCCCAGTTCCCCAGACCCTCTTGCAGAGTCTGTGGTAGTACATCTCAGACTTTTTCATGTCACTTGCCCCATTGAGCAGCAAGCCCACACTCTGCTCAGCCTTTCTTCTGATGCCTTTCATATCCTTTGCTAGTTTGAGCACCATCTGAGCTTGGGGCATTTCCACCACAAACCCTGCAAGCACTCTTATGTTCCTTCTGGGTAATTTGTCCCAATTTCTTACTCTGCATACTTCTTTTTTATATTTGAGCTCACTCAGTGTTCCCTGTTGATTCATGCTGGCTTTCTGCTGACACTTGCTTTGCTTAGAGCAATTTGAGTTGGGCCATTCTTGTGCTCTGAGAAGGTTTCCTTGAAGATCATCTGCTTCCTCTGGTCCCCTTTGTATTCCAGGGCAACGTCCCATGGGATCCTTCCGACAAAGTATTTCACTGAGTAGCTGATCAATCAATCACCTGCATCAACAAATTGTCTTCAACACACAGTTAGAAATCTCCTGGGTTGCTTGTGCCCAGCTCTATTGCCTTTCCAGCAGACATTCAGATGAAGATCCCCATGAGACCCACTCTTCTAGCTGTCTATAGGCTTTATTTTCTACTTAATCTTGTCTTCTGCTGTGCCATCCATGATGGTCTGTTCTCTAACCTCATGCGTAAGTTCTCAGCTGGCTTGTCACCACTTCCTCTGTGGTGATAGCTCTGTGCAATCCAGCCATTCCTTGTCATATAGCAAAACCCTTAGTCATCACCTTCCCTGCCTGTCTTTCCTGAAAAAACATGCATCCACCCATTGGAGTGCTCCAGTGGGGTGTACCACACCACATGTTTGTAAACTCAATGAGGTCATAGCTCTGCAGCTCCTATGTGTTTCCCAGGCTGTGGGCATTTGCATCCCCCATGGTCTTGCTTTCTCAAGAGAAGCATGAGAATCCCCTTGTCCTGTGGTGCCCTAATGCTTCTTTACTCCCTTATACCTTGCCTTCTCTTTGGATTATGCAACACCTCCCCAATATACCTAACTTACAGTTCTCTTCACCAGGTTAGCAAGCCAGTTTGCAAAAACACTCTTGCCCCATTTTGTCAAAGTACTCATTCCTCAAAGAGGGTTCCAAGATCACAGGGGCCAAAGCCCTGCCTGTGCACCTACCTACCCAGCCAGATCTCAGTCCAATGGATGTGTCCACTCCTACCTGAGCTTTTCCTTTCACTGCAAAGATTGGCGTAAAGATATTTGTTTGAGGCTGCTATTTTTAAGCTAGAATATATGTATTAAAAGGCTGAAGAGTCAAAGTTTTTCAAGCACCGTTATCAGTTGGGGACACAACAACATCAGTCTACTACTCAAGCCTTTTCTGTATAAATGAACACAAGAAAATACTATTCTGAAGGGTACCTAGATGCAGTAATAACGTATCAAGGTGCTTCATACTTTTGTAATAATGGAAAGTGGAATTTGTGATACTTCTGCATGAATTATTTTTAATTTTTCTGTATTAAGTCAGATACTTCGTTTTTCTTCTGGAGTTCCTCTTTGTCATACCCAGTAGATGATGATTTATTTAAAACCACAAACCCTCATTCACTTTTTAATTAAAAAATGTTAAGTTCATTTCTTCTCAGTAAAACAAATATTTGTTATTACTAATACATTTTAAAGGCAAGCATAGCACTTCATAGTGTTTATAGGAATAGTGTATGTACTGCACTGCTTCATCATGAATTAATGTCAATCATTCCACCCTTGCACTAGAACTTCTCTGAAAGCAAATACATTTCCCAGTAACAAGAGAGAAATTGAATTCTTCTCTAAGAGAATTCAGGGACGCACGGCCATTGAACCATCAGATTCACACATTAAAATAACGCAGTGCCTTTTCTTGTGTTGCATCTGATCTCAGTCACTCCTGAAATACCAGAATATTTAAAAATCTAGCCAAAAATGCAATTAAAATGGACAATCGCACTCAGCGCGACAGTAACTGCCTTAAGTCAAGGCAATTTTGTCTTATTTCTGCCACTTTTTTGGTTGTCTCTGCATCTTTTTAACATGTGTGACTGCTTCGTTCTCACCACTATGTGGTATTCAATAAGGAAAGTACCCCTTTAAAATGAAGAATAGGGTCTGGCTTGTTTCAGTTCATATATTACTATTTAATAATATGGTCTGATGGATAATATAACTGTGTATTTGTTTGGTTTTCAATCAGCAGAGAGGACTAAAACATGATGTTTCCCATATTTGTACAGCCTGGTGATGATTGTATCTATGTTATTAGATCAAGATGTTTTCTTTTTTTGGCTTCATTTTAGAAAGGCTGAATGTAAATATTATGAATATCCTCAGTATAATTTATACTCCTTTTGGCATTTGAAATGGGCAAGTTAATTTAGAAGCAACTTTCCACAATCATTCATGTGAAACCTGGAAGAGCTGAAGTCTGAAAGTCCGCTTAACTTTTTTTTTTTTTAGTGTAGTTGTGGTTGTGGGAGCTGTGTCTGACTTTTCTTCAGGATGTAAATTAGCGTGGTGAACTACCACAGTGAAAGCAGTTGATTTAAAAGTTTTGTCTTACAACTGTAATCATAAATTCATTGTCAGTGGTAAATCTGAGAATAAAACCTGTGCCTGGATAGGTCTTGAACTTCCAAAAGTGCTCTGTGTGGATCATCATCATCAGATTTTACAGTTCAGGTGCCAAAAGTATCAAGTGATTGTGGGACATAAAAAGCAATTCCTTGCTTAAGAATAGGCTATAAAGTCATTAAAACATCCCTATAGTAAGGGCCTCTCAAGCTATTAGAAGTTTTCAGCCTTAACCTTCTGGATTTTAGAATATGCTTAAAAAAATTTATTTGTATAATTTCTGAGGAAGGCATCTTGAGGTCTTCTGAGTCCAGAGATTTTGTCTACAGCTAGATGCATCTCCATGTAAGATGATTCTGCCATGGCTTTGTCTGTTGCCTGGATTGGAGTGAGCAGAGCCTGCAGAAAGTGATCTGAAGTAAGCAAGAAATACTCGTTCCCTCTAAAACTTCCAAATACATGCCTGGGGTAAGGAGAAGATAAGTTGCTGTGGGAAGTGAAATAATTTATTCCGAAAATGCTGAAATAACATTAAGTACTATAAAATTGTTCTAATTTTTCGAAGTGGATGATCTTCAGGAGAAAACTGACATACAAAGGAAGAGGAACGCTTTTGAGAAGTAATATAGTCCACCTAAAAACTTGTGTGATCTTTTGTTAAAATGCTTATATTAAACCACTGCAGGAGTGAGACCATTTACAACCAAAGTTTCTTTTTCTTTATTTTTTCTCAAATTAAAAAAAAAAAGAGCAAATACCATTACTCAAGGCAGTATTGACGGGTCTGGAGACACTGTTTATTCATGCGCATGTTGACATAATTTTTCCTGGTCTTTGACAGTACTGTTTGCTTTTGTATTAACTCCTCGAATGTCACTTCCAAGGGTACTCTGATTTTTAAATGAGCGACGTCTCAGATTTGTAAGCTCCTTAATATGCACTCACATTTTTTAAGCTAAATACTAAATAGGCTGTTCAGTCATAGAGGGGTTTTTTCTTTTTTCCTTAAAAATAACATCGTTTGTGACAAGAGAATCAGAGAAAAGAGAGGATCAATATACCTGGTAAGGAAATTAAAGAAAATCATACCTTGTCTCAGCTGATAGATTTGTGTCAAAATTCAAGGAAAATTTTTAAGCTCAGAAGAAATAAATTTTTCTTCTTCATAGATTTTTCCCTCTAGTGTCTACATCTTTTCCCTCATTTTCATTGCAGTCCTTCCTCAACCAGCTATGCGGTTTATTCAGCATCTGAGGAAGCAAGAGCAACAAGAAACAAAAACCACACTAGAATCAATTTATGTTTCTCTTTCTCATGCTAATGATCTAGAGGGTAAACTCCACTGCTTGAGGTTACTGATTGTTGTGGTTTAACCCCAGCCAGCAGCTAGGACCACACAGCTGCTGATAGAGTTCTTCCCCTTCCTCCCAGAAGGGCAGGGAGAAGAGGGAGAAAAGGAGGGTAAAGGGAAAGAAAAAATTCATGGGTTGAGGTAAATACAGTTTAATAGAACAACAACAGAAAAGGAAAATAACAATAAAGATAATAATGAGACAAGTCACTCTCACCATCCGATGAATTCGTACCTTCCCAAGCAGTGATCACAGATTCCACCCCCACTCCCAGCCAACACCCATTTATATACTGAGCATGACATCTATGGTACAGAATATTCCATTGGCCATTCCCTTGTTCTGTCTGTGCTCCTTCTCAGCTTCTATGGGAAGCTGATAGGAGGCCTTTTAAAGTATAAACAGCTTAGCGACAACTAAAACAATATGCATTATTGACATTCCTTTCACAGCAATCACTAGAAAGAAAATTAACTCTTTCCCGGCTGAAACCAGGACACTGATCCAAAATCTGTTCATGTGACCTTTATAGACGTCATCACTATCCTATTGATCAGGATCGGATACATTTTATTTCTCTCTAATATGAAGGCAAATATCAACTTCTGGGAGAAAAAAGCATACATCTTCAGTGAATGGTTGGCTATGAGTTTTGTAAATTAGCTTTATTGTATGTATCTCCACTGGACAAAGGCTTGAGCAACCTACTCTGACTTTGAGGTTAGCTGCGCTCTGAGCAGTGTTTGAAGGGCCCAGGACCCCAGATGCTCCCTTTCCACCTAAATTATTCTATGACTTTATATATATATGCAAAATGTGTGTATGTGTAGTCAGTGTACATGTGTGCATCACATAGATACATTTATACAAACCTGAATTTTTTGCTTTGTTCTTCAATATCCAAAAAAGAGGTCAAATTACATGTCTTTGATAGTAACACATCTATGCACAGATTGGTGTCTGTACATTCTGTGGCTTAACCTGTAAATCCATGCTGTAGTACTTGCGCTTCCCTCACTACATTGTTGTTGTTGTTGGAGTATTTGTTAGCTTGTTTTTGGTGCTTTTTTGTGACATATATAAGCCTTATTCGCTTGTATCTATGATCAGATTTTATGGAAATTATGTATGAAACTCTGATCTATTTCAGGCTCTTTGTTGCCATATAAAACTAAGCTCTTACTGGAATCTCTCTTTGTTTACAGGGGAACAAATTGTCCATACTCAGTGAACATCAAAGGTGAATTAACTGCTGGATCCCAGCGTTGTCCTCTTTCTGAGGCCACAACGGGCAGCTCACCAACATGCAGCTGCCCAGCAGAATGAAGTGGTGAGACAGGCAGAGGATGGTGGAGAGCTCTGCTTCCTAAAGACAGGAATTTTCTGCAGGTCATGTTTCTCTTGTGAGAGGGAGGAGCAACACAGCACTTACAGCGTGTGTACAAAGGAAATGATTATGCTGACTAGACTGCAAAGTATTTGGAATTAATAATCATTTCTAAATGACCATCCACCGTTAAGGAACAAGTCAGTGTCTGATGAGAGAAACTGAAACAGTGTCCCATCTACGGGGAACCCAGCAGGAACATGGATGTTGAAAGCGTGGTTGTAGCTGTGTTGTCCTTCTACTTTAGAAAAATTAAGAGAACACAGCAGTCTTTTGGTGAGTATCAACAAAATCTGCAAGATAATCAGGAAGAGGTAAGATAATGGTTATAAAACTGCTAAAAGTGTTTTGCCTCTTGCTAAAACAAGTGTTAGCACTTCCACTTTTATTAATTTCTCCTTTGGGTACTTTCTTGCACACCCACTTCCTCCCACTGTGGAGTTTAGGGAAGCATTAATACTTTGTTTTTCCTTCTAAAATGATTCTGAACAGTTGGACCATACTGTACTGAAAGTGTCAGAGTCTGCCTGGGAAGCTTCCTGCCTTTCTGACGTGCATTTATATTTCTTTTACATATGTTCAATTTGTCTGACTTTTAAGTTCAACCAGTGTACTGAGTCCCTCATGTTGAGCATATTCCAGTAGGTTCTGTGCAGAAATGTTTGTTCTATTTACTAAACACAACAAAGAATGACCAAAGATACCCTCATGCCATTGCGGCCATACAGGCTTAGACAAATCCTGTAGACACCAGTGGGAATGAGGAAGAATAAGTGACACCTTGCCAAGAGGTGGGATGAGGCAGGAAAGAGCAAAAGATGGAGAGTTCAAATACAACTATTTGAATACAACAACCAGAATACTTAGCAGGATAGGCTGGCCAAGCCCAGCTGGGTGTGAGACTGCAACTGTTCTGGAGGAGACCTAGTTTGGGTGCCTAAAGCCTCAAGCAAGGGCTTAGCCTGGTGGTGCAGAAGCTGTAAAAGGGCAGGGGATAGGGACAGCTGTGAGGATTTGTCTTGAAGCACATGCCAAGTCAGAGCTGTGTGATGCCGCCTGCCTCGAGATCCGAACTCTACAGGGACACTTCGGCATAATCAGCGAGGCGCTCTGGACTGGTATAACCATGAGTGGGGGTAGGTCTCTGAGTGAGTGTTTTCCCCTGAATCCTGCACATTTCTCCCCTGATACTCCTGGTCATACTAAATTGCACATAGTTTATATCTGACTACTACTTCAGGCAACACAGCATTTTGAGTGGTAGCTTGTGCTTAGTATTGCAGAAGAAGAATGGGAAAACTGATATTTAAGCTATCTTTTGTCTTACAGCTATTAACAGATAATCGATAAACATAGGAGTTAAATACAGAGTTTCAATCATATTTTTTAAACCAAAATTGTGCCACCAACAGAAAATTAACTGAGGTTTTAACAAGTGGTTTTCATATAGCATCTTATGTTTTTGTAGTTGTCAAGAAGTGTTGCATCCTGCCATGCAGTTATGGTGTATTTATTGTAAGAACTTGGTGAAAGTTTTAATCGAGCCAAACACATAGCAGTTCAAGAGTGATGAAATTTCATGCCTCTTTTTGGTTGGTACAATATTAATATGCCTCTGGTTTCCTCAGAAGACACTTTTTTTCTTATTCTGGTATTTGACAATGAGCTAATGTTCAAAATGCAAACAGAGAGACTTTACACATTGCCTGCAGTAAAAAAGCATTTTCTCCCTATTTACAATATATGCAGTAATGGGGAAAAAGTGATCCCAGCACCATACTAAAATGAATTTAAGCAATTTCATATTGCAGGAAAACTGGCAATTCAAAAGAAAAATCTATAGCAAACATAGGAGAACTGAAATAGCCTAAGCTATTAAATAAATAAAAAAATCACAAAATAGAAATACATAAGATTTTAATAAATTGACCAAATGGAGAAGAGCAAATTGAAAAAGAATAGTTCCATTTTGCATATGAGAAATTTGCATAGGCAAAGTTTGAAGCAACGCTCAGGAAGTTTCAGGTGGAATTTCAAATTAAAATGATTGTTATCTAGTTCCTTTTTTTGTCTAATCTGACATGTAGGGGAACAGGACTTCTAGCAGTTTTATTACTATATCGGCCCTTCCACATAAGTTGACAAACTGTACCCAACTGATGTTGGGTTTTTTAATTATCAAAATAGCTGAAGTAGGGACATGAGCTGAGAGCTGAAGCAGCTTTCTGCAAAGCCTGGTCAGGCTAGGCTTGTTTATTCTGAGGACAAAACACCGGAGTCGTCATGAAGATGTCTGAGAAGTCAGATTTCAGGTTCTGAGCTGTGTGCAATAGCCAGCAGTGTCTTTAACAACAACTATAAGCTGATTGTGGTGTCCTTTTTTATAGTTATCTGCATTCTTAAATGAATTACAATTTTTTTCTGAGTTGCTCTCCCAAAGCACATTGAATGTCCATAGATATGGATTATGGTGAACACTGTGAATCCACATCGTCCTTTTCATGCGTGTCACCATGCATGTGTTTCAGGAAAATTAGACTGTATTGTTAGAGATTATGTGTCTGCAAATTCAGGGGGAACGAAGTGTAAAACATCAGCTTCACTTTCCTTGAGGTAGTTCCTTATTTTCTGTTACAGTATATTTTGTCTTCAGAAACAACCCTTCTGATTATTTGCGAAGTGAAGCCTTTTTCAGTTTGAACACAGGATTATTCAGCCTTCCATAGCTGATTTTATTGAGACTAATGGGACAAGATGCTGACAAAGGTCCAGATCTTGCCAAAGGTTAGGCTTGTTCATAACCCCACTATCTCTGCAATGTAAAACGCATAGTAGTCTTTTCAATTTTGTATTGAATTTTGTGTTGCTAAGTAATATGTGGCGCACTTTGAACTTATGAGGGACTCATGGGAAAATTAAAAAATAAACCATATGAAAAATGCAGATATTTTACCAAAGTGTATGAAAAGTATGTAAGCAGAGGAAGGAAAGTCTGGAATAGTCTTTGAAATGAAGCAGCAGTGGAAAATTCTACAGTCCAGGCTTGAAGTGTTGGAAGCATGTGAAGGAATAATGCATCTAGCCAATAAAAATGTATTGTGGGAGGAATGATAACTGAAATTTGCAAGAGCAGTGAAACATAAAAAATTTAAAATAGAGATGAACATAGTCATTACTGAAGGAATTTGAACAAGGGAGGATATTGATGGAAAATGTGTCAATTTCCATGGAAATAAATAAAAAAAATTGAGGTATTTTTGTTAGAAGAGGACAGGTATGACCTTATACCTGTGTCACTAATATTCTCAGAGACAGGGAGTCAAAGGAAGTGCTAAAACCAGTAGTATTTTGTAAAAGAAATATAAGTTTTAATACTGTAATAAATCACTGTGATAGTTTAAACGCCTGACTATTAAATAAGCTCTGGGAAGATACGGCAGAGTGTTAGCATATATAGTCCAAATGTCTGGACGTAGCCTTTGCGCAGTAACCTGGATACCATATTGCAGTATGTTTCAACATCTATTACAGTCTTCATCATTCAGTAACGGTGTCTAATGCTGAAAGGTGAATTACTAGGTTGCTGAAATGAAATGCTCTGAACTCCAGAAAGGTTTAGATTTCACACATTTGATAGCATACTGATATTGCATAATGATTTTTCTCATCTCACAACACTAGTTCCTTGGAGATAATTCAATTACAGCTGTTTATAAACATTCCTAGTCCTCCTCTGGCATCAGTTAGGTTTTAGTTATAATTAGTTTTTTAAATATATAATAAAACATGGAATACAATTTGGAATCCCAGTCAACCTTTAAATCATTGTGCTGTGCTCTTTAACTGCTAATCTAGTGCTTTCAACGCATGGCTTCAAAAAAGTGTAGATTCCTTTTTATCCTTGTCAAGTAGAAATTACATTTAAACCTGAGATGGAAAATATTGACCCTATTGTTTACTCTGTTAAGTGTGTCCAAAGCAACCAAAAAAGTGTTTATCTTACCAAATCTTATTTGCATATGTCTAATCATTGTGACTTGTTACAGAACTATAAAAATCAGTTGTGAGACAGCTCTGTTAAAAAGCAGTAGCACGGAGTGGAAAAGCATTAATTCAATCCTTTGGTCTGTTAAATATCTTCCATTCCTATTAAGGCTTAGTATAACTCAGAATTGACCTTTGTTAAATCCTTGTCCAGTTTACGTTAGCCCAGCCTTTTCTATTCGTACCAAACTTGACTTTGCACTAGGTGAGAGTTTTTGCCATAACTTTGGATTGTACCTGTTCTGCCTGCTGAGGTGCCAGAGTCTGGCGCCAGAGGTACCAGTCCTTTGCATTTAGAAATACTTGTGCCACCAGGTCTGCCTCTGTGGCTTCTCCACCTTTCATCTCCCCAAAAGAGGTTCATGCCATCTCCTCAGGATTACGTGAAGCCGTCAGTGACAGAATTTTATGACCGTCTTTGAACTCTGCGATACCTTGAAGCAGTCTATGCACATCACAGCAAAGGCTGCACAGCAACACATAGGGAGATCTGTCAGTGGTGCTTTAGCCCAGCACAATGGCAATGCTAGACAGTTAGAAAAGAACCACAACATGACACTCTTCTAATAAAAATACTTCAAGCTAAGATAAATGGAAGAAGCAGATTCAATTGGGAGTAATTATGTTGTTGAAATATTTTCAACACTACATGATCCAATTAAACCTCGATCGCCAGTGGTACCCAGCCTCCTTTAAGGAAAGAATAAGTATTCATTTTGGAAAGAGAAAATTACACGTAATGTAGACAGACAAAATATAAAATAATCAAAATCTAAAGTAACACCAAATGTATTACAGAAAAGTAATGAACTAGTCAGTAGACAAGATGAATGGCTGACTACCATTCAGAAGGGCCTAGGCTTGAATTTATTTGTACAAAGATTGATTTGTGTAAGACAGAGCTTATCTTATGCCTCTTAATACATCAGGTCATGAAAATGATGTGAGGGTAAACACCTTTCAAACTGTTAAAACATACCTTAGACTTTTGCAAAAGACTTTTACAGCACCTCAGCAAATACTTGCAATGATGTGTAATGGAGATATGTATAGTAGCTCAGAAGGGGCAGAGATTTCTGTTCGGGCTAAAACTCTGGTTCCTGCTATCATGACAGTGCCACCTGTGACAATACTAAACACATCTTAGTACATGATATTTTATACTCAGTAACACTGAAAGAGAAGTGTCCTAGACTCCTTGCTGTGACAGACAGAAGAATTCGTGTCTAAAATCCTATAGAATTTCCTACATACCAAAGGTACTTAATCATAATATAAAAATTATTAACTTAGTCAAGTAATTACCCAACTCGATGACCCTTTTTCCATCTTCATTTTATTGATAACACTTATTATTCTTTTCTGGCACATGCACTTAGTCTTCTATTTTTAATTCATGACATCATTTTTAAATTTGTATGATTCTGTACCATCTAAAATTACATTTTTCATAAAACAGCTGTTAATGACCATGAGCCACAGAATTAGAGAAGCTAGAAATGATATGTTCTTTTAAGTTGAGAGCTTTTACTCTGCTTTCCCATGGCACAAGTATTTTCAACACTTTGTTTTGTAGTGGCTTGATTTAACTGTCTTGAGTAGAAGGCGTAATACATATGATGCGAGTAATATTTCAGCTGGCTTGTTTTCTAGATTTTTTTTTATGTTGACTTGGTTTAATTCTGTGAATTAAACTAATGAGGCACCTCTCTCTACTTCCTAAAGTAGGTAATCACTCAATTGACTACAGATGCAGGTGCTGAAAGACAAAGATACTATGCAACTTCCTTGAAATTATGCAGCAAGCTAAAATAATAAAAGGGGAAAAAAGAGGAAAGCTGTTTAGTAGCTTACTAAATTTCCTTTAGTAAGGAAATCTTTAGGGAAACAAAACTCATGAAGAAGACTTTTTGATCTTGGAAGAATGGGTCAATTAGTATGTTTTACAAATCAAACATCATCCTAAGGGGAGCCAATAGTTTTTTGAGACTCCGTTAGATATATGAACATGAACAAATTTGTCTCAAGAAACATTTTGAATGGAAGTTCTAAATGAAAATTGTACCATCATTTCAGTTATTCAAGCAGCATTTTATCAACAAAGATCTTTAGAAGTAAAATCCATAATCTCAAAAGCTGTCAAAGATGTTGGTTTAGAGATGTTATGATAAAATAATGTTTAGTATAATGTTAATAGCAGATATTCATTGTGGCAGTCCTGTTTAATTCAAATCAATGTTGCACAGTTACTCATCTTCTCAATGGTTTCAACTAAGCCTTACATAAAACAGAATCCTAATATAAATGCTGTTATTTCTTACATAATACTTATTAAATTACCAGACTAATCAGACTGAAAAAAAATGCAAGCCTTGCAAGATTTTGATTAGGAGCCCATAGTAAGACTCTGCACGTGCGTCTTCAGCTAAATTTGGAATTCTCTTATCTGGAACCCTGCTTGATGGCAAGGGAAGACATCACGGCCAGAAAGACTGATCGCATACTTCCCACTGTTTGCAGGACTGTCAGTTCAGCGTATGCATCATTTGCTTGGTGCCACAACTTTGGGTTTACTTATCACTCCCAAGACAGAAACTCTAAATGTTGGTGTCTAGAATAATAATGTTCTGTAGCTGTAAGTATAAAAGAAATACCAGCTTGATTTTTGTTTATCTAAGGGTTGGGTTTTGACATTAGTCTCAGGTTCTATTATAATAGAGCAAGAATGATGAACATGATCCCATGGCATACAATCTACTCAGAACTTTTCTCATTTTCAGTATACTGATGTGCCATGAGGAGATGATGGCTGGAAAGAATGAGGAGACAAACACCTTTTATTTTGTACTGTGTAGTTTAAGATATTGGGAAAAGTGCTTTACATGACTCGTTGAGATCAAATTCTTGATGGACAGTAATTTCCATAAAGAATCCTGTCGATGGGAGTATCAGTGGGCTTCTAAAAATCCGAGGAAAGCCAGTCCTGTGTTGGCTCTTTCTTTGTTTTAGACTTTGCTCCTTTCAGCACAGCTGAGAGGCAGAATAGGTCTGTGGCCTATGAAGTTTCAGGCTGTTGCTTCTGATTTTTCAGTTTAAGAAATGATTAACAGTATGAGATGAACCTGCCTCAATGGTAACATATAAGGCTGGTTCAGGACAGATTCCAGCTGTCTTTTCCCCAGAATTTGGGGGAAGAAGGTAGTTCTTGAACATAGTACTTCAAACAAACCTGGCTGCCTTTTTCTGGTATGAGAAGAAACCTGAGAAGACCCCATTTGTGCTTCTAAATGTCATTTTCTCAAATTTTGGGCGAATAGCCCACTTTCTTTTGTTATAATTTGGAATGCCTTTGAAGCAGAAACCTCCAAGGAGGGTCTGAAACAATTTCCAAGAAAAAGACTGTAATTACTTTGTACTGCTTTGTTCAGTGAACTGAAACAAAGCCCTAGGCAAGGGAGAAGTTTGTATTTGTTTGCCTATAAACTCCATGCATGTGGTGCCACTACCCCAATACACTACTGTAAGATATGTGTAACATGGTCCGTATCTCAACCCTGATTGTTGCTGCACATTTTGGTAATGCTGTGTCATTTAGCAAGAGGAGCTGCTTTATGGCTATTTCTGTCAAACTGCCATTTTTCAGTAGGTTCCAAAAGCAGTAGCAAATCACTGTGTAAGCATATTTCTTGGAAATAAATGGCAATACTTGACAGTTGAATTATCTTATGGACAGCACTCCACCCTGAGTGTTGCTCAACGTCTTCTAGAATGATTTGAATTCTTAGCTCTGCTGAGAATAAACACAAGATGCATTTTTTAAGACACCAAACTATGGAAAGAATAATTCATTCATAATGCTTTCAAAATTAACTACTTTTAACTGTCAGTGTAGTCCCATATGAAGAGAGAGCACTCGTTTCTTCCTCTTTATCAGCTGGTTAAAGACACTCCAGAAAAGAGTTTGTCCCCTCTGCCATGTTTGAAATGCAAAGCTCTTCTGTACCGGGAGTAAAGCCTATGTTAAGGAAGTTGTCTTCTAGCCCACATGATTTATAATTTGGCGAAAAATAAGTAAAGTTTTAAGGGAAGGTTCCATATTAAAGTGGATTGTTTTCCATAGGTTTAGTAGCTATCTATTAAAAAAACCCAAAGCATACAAAAAAAAATAAAAATCCCTCCTGCCCAAAAGCAGAACACTTAACAAATTCATGATGGAGTTTGTACAGCAACTTAATGTCATCTCCAGCCCTGCCTCGAGCAGATGTGCCCTAATTCCAGAGGAAACGTGGCTCTTCAGCAAGCTCCATGGCTGCCTTCCCCCTTGCAGAAGTGTCTGTTTTGGTGAAAAGGGAAGGGGCTAGCAGGAACAAAAAATTAAGTTTTAGATGAGGTTACTGCAGAAAAAATAATTGAAGCGGCTGGTTGCAAGCCTGAGATTACATTAGAAGTATAACTAAAATTGATTTGGATCTGTGCTATAGCATTATGATAATGAAGTCTGTGGCCTTACCAAAAGATTATAAACATGACGTTTAAACTCCCTTTGATATTCTTATTACAACTGCCCTTAAACTCATTATGAGTTGCTAGAAGGTCATCTTGTTACTAAACATGCATAGTTGGCACAACTCAATATGCTCTGGTAAGTTTGAAAAACCAGCTGAGTAAAGAAAAATATTAGAAATAAATGCACTGGATATCAGATCTTAGCTTTCGTTGTACTTAGTGGGTCATTGTACTCAGACCTGATTCCCAAAACTCATCAACATCGTCATGAATTTTATTTGTAAACTATATTGTTCCTTCTATTATATGAATGTTTGTTGTTTCCCACAGGGCTTGGGTCTTTTCTCCTCATCTGTTAAATTTGCTCTGTTAGCAATCACTTCACGTTTAAAATCTTTGGGGACTTTTTGGGGGTTTTGGTGGATTCTTTTAGTAAAAGAATGTTTGGACATAGCAGAAGCATTAACTTCTTGGCAGAGGCATAATATGTTTGAGTTCTTCATTTTTGTTGAAGTCTGAAGGAATGTAGAAAGTCTCAAAAAAGGCATACATTTCAATCAAATTATTTTAATGTTGTGTTTCTGAAGTGCTAAACTAATGTGAAAACATGAGTTACTGGTCTGGAAAAGGTAAGATTGTTTAATCTCTACTTAATAGCACTTCACTTATTCTTAATAGCCTGGCTGCTTTGTGAGGCCATTGGAAATAATGCACTTTTTTTCTCAATATTATGACCTTTTTTTTTTTTTTAAAGCTGAGAATATTCTGAGCTAACTTTGTTAAGTAAAAACATTACTTAAGAAAGTTGTGAGGAATTTTATTCACAATATGCATACATATAGAAACTTTTATTGTGCCTCCTAGTACTTGTAGAATGTCAATAGGTTAAAATGTGTGTATAGATTTAATATGGCAAAAATGTACACAGGTGTTAAGAAAATCTGCTATATATTCAGTATGGCACACGTCAGAGTTGAATAGTCTCTTTGACTTTTCAGGAATTTTATCTGTATCCCTTGCAGACTATTGAAACAGCAAGGGTTCTTTGTGTTCCTAGGGGCAAGTCTGCCCTGATCTCTGTCAGAAGTGCCATAGCTCCTAGCAGTGTCAGCCAGGCTTTCTAAGGATCACTAAATTTGAAGAAATTTCTGCAGGTTAAGAGAAACTAAAAGCCTTCAGTAGTCAGCTCGCTAGGGCTAGCTTCATCTTTCCTCGCTTTCCCTTTTAAACTGCTAAGCAACCTAAAGACAGGTGACATTTTGGTAATGTTCAAATGTAAACATCTGACTCAAGGGACCAGAAAGACATCTGTAGATAGATATAGATAACCTACTTCAGAAAATCCTGAGAAACTAACAGCTTCAACTGTTTTCTAAAAATCAATCAATTTATTAACTATATAAATATGTCCTTAGGAAAAATATCGTCATCTTTTTTTTTGAAAGTATTTGCCAGATAAATTCTTTGGAAGATACTATCCTATAATAAAGTTCCATTTTCTCAAAAAAGGAGAAAATCATTGAGATTATATTTTATATCTGCTATTTATTTATTTATTTATTTATTTTTAAGAGATTAGATGAGGTATCTTAGAGATAAGAGGTTAGATGAGGTAGACCCTCCTGGAAGGAGGTGGCAGGTTGCTGCTGCAGAGGAGGGAATGAGCTTTCCCTTGCAGGAGTAGAGACTTGATAGGTTGCAGCATAGGGCAGGCAGATACAGAGACAAAGCAATGCGTTGGCAGCCTGCAACTATGAAGACACTATTGAGAGAAGGGAGTAGACCGGCTGACATCTGAGGTGGCAGAAATAGTCAGTGCAAAGCTTGCTGCACCTCATAAACCTTCTGTAGTCCTACAGGGAAACCTGGAAGCAAGGAAACTGAGAAGGAAGAGATTTTTGTATCTGTTCTGTCTTAAATGACTTGTCTTGATTTAAGAAGTAAAGTGTTCCAGTTTATAATCTAATTAAGCAAGATTGGTCTAAAAGGCATCTTATATGTCAGGATGCTGATTATAAAGAAAAATTTTAGATAAACTTCCTCAAAGCTCTGGCTGACTCTGGGTCTTGCCACAAAGATCTACAAGTGAAAAACACTTTGCATATGATGAAGGAAAAAAAAAGAATAATATTAATAAAACAAGTATGCTTTGTTATTATGTTAATGAGATTTTTATGATTATGAAATACATGTGAAATAGCATAGGTTTCAAAAACTACCTACATCTGTATATCATCTCATCTTGTGTTAGTACAGCACCAAATGCAATTTGGACCACAGCAAAAGTCACTTTGGGACATCAGTGCTTGAAGTGTGAGGTATAGAAAAAATGTAGGTAGTTGTATCGAAAAAATGTAGGTAGTTGTCTTCGAAACTCCAGTGTCACCTCTTGGTCACTTGTAAATTGTCATTCAAAATCCACTGAAGTCAACAAGAATAATTCAGTGAATTTCAGCATGGTTTAATATTACATTATTACTTCTATTACATTATCCAGATGTAGAAAATCATTACGATCTGAAGGAAGTGCTCAAATGAACTAAACTGTCTGTACCACAGGTTTTCAGGAAAATAATGGAAATTCTGGGCAGTGCTAACAATTAGAAAAGTGATAGTCCCCTGAAACTGTGTTTTATAGTGAGAATGTTCTCCATGAGCAATATAATGAGAATTTTCTGCTCTACAAAGAACAATCATATTCTGTCATTTTAGGTGGTGCCTAAACAAGCTTGGTCTTTATTCCATTCCCAGACCCTTGCACGCTTCACATACGTGCTAATGCATTTCTGAACTCACTTCTAAAGCAACTCCATTACTTCCCTCAAAAAGAATACCTGATCAGACATGATGGAGTATTGTGCTTCAGGGCATCTTCCAAACGTGTCCATTAAGGATATGGATTATGCCATGTTTAGCTCCCCTGACTACAACAAACTCTGTATTTCGAGACCTTTCCCTTCAAACGCCTTGTGCCTCCCTCCAGAAGATGTCACACACAGCTGTGGCATCTTGCTTTACGAACACTACTGTGGTGGGCTGCAAGAGCCGTTATGTGGGTACTGTGAAGTGAGAAGACACAAACACAGAATTATGTCTCATGACTACAAGCAGTAAAGTATGGTTTGGAGAAGATACAGGCCAAGTGCTATGGAAAGGGAAGGAATTCAGTTTGTTCTAGAGTGTGGCAGCCTGAGAACATTGGACGTGAGCCAGTCCCCAGAGACTTGCGTTCTTCTTCTGAGTGCCATTCACAACACAGTATATACAAATCTTTAGTAATTTTTTTAAGAGATTTTTTTTTTAAAATATAGTAGAGGTTTTGAGATTCATTATAAACCTCAGAACTTCTTGCAGAATCAAGTGTTCTCCTGAATTCCTAATGGAAAAAATCTTTCAAAACAATAAATTCCGTATTTCTAGAAATTGGTTTAATATGAGAGTGCTGTAAGAGCTATAAAACATGGAGACACCTTATTGAGCCCTTCATATGATTTTTAAAATATTATGTATAGCAAAATGCACTACAGGTACAAAAGCTTACCCATATGTCTTCATTTAGAAACAGCCTCAAACAGTAATCACCCTAATTTAGTAGCTTCACCTTTACTATGTAGATTTTAATGGCAGCTGGCCTTGTTTAGTAGCTGCACTTATTTAATAGCTGCACCTATTTAATAGCTGCACCTTTACCATGGACCTTTCCCATGCAAGCCGTAGGGGAAAGTAATTACATTTAATGAAAACCGTGCTTTCCAAACAAGGATATATGGTTAGTCATATAAAATGGTCAGTAGGCTAAATCATTTGTGGAGAAATTATCCACCGTCCAAAGGTTAAAGTACTGTATCTCAAAATATAAATTAAGATTAAAGTGTAAAGGGGATGAATTGCGTAGTCTCTTTGATGACAGCAACATAGTGACTATGCCCTTACAAAGCTTGTATGTTGCTGCAAGCTCAGGAAGTCATGAGTGCATCATTCAGTGAATGAAGATGGAGCTTGCTTTGTGGAGCACCGTGGAAATGCACAGTCCTTCAAAATAAGCATCAGAATGAGAATCCGATTCTCACACTATATCTTGGTTCTCCTGTCCTGTTAGGGATGTCCTCAGCATGGGTCTTTGCACTTCTGCTCCCTGTATTATGTTAGACAAGGACAGAGTTCACAATTTAAAGTGATTTAAGGAATAGAAAGGAAACAATGAACTATTGATTTGCTAGCAGGGACACGATAACAGCACGAGGAATGAACTAAAGAAAATATTGGTCTTCAAATTCTCTCTTTTTTTTAAGAACCATTGAAAGCTCTTTTGAAGAAATACCAAGTTTCTTTCTTTTTCTTTTTCTTTTTTTTTTTTTAGTGTTATTTTAAGCCAGAGGCAGTTAAAGACACATGGCTTCTTTGGTAAAGAGATGGTCTTGTTTCATCTTTTTGATCAAAGTTGGTGAACGGAACACAACAGTCATTTGATGGTGGTCAGTCACAAGGAAATAAAATTTCCTTTTTTGTAAGGGAATTTAAAATATCATAGTCTTTTTTTTTAATAAAATATATTTTCTTTATGTTGAAACAGCTTGGCTTTCCCTTAATGGCAACATTAGTACTACCTCTGGAAATACTTGCTTTTTCACCTCAGATCGTTGTGTTCTGGGAATGTAAGGTGCAGTAAAATGTGTTGGGATTTTACTCTACTAAAAGGTTCCCTACCATTGCTATCGTGGTAGCATAGAAGTTTCATTACCAGTATTGTTGCCACTTAATATACAAAACATTAATGGAGCAATAGCACTATGAGATTTTTATATGTTTTGTATTTCGGTTCTTCCATATTGCTGTGCAAAATGTGCAAGCTTTTCCAGCAGATAAAGTGATGTACAGCAGCAGTGAGATAAAAGCTGCAAACAGCAGTTATGAGGTGCTTTTGATCAAAAAAAGTACTTCATTTGAAAGATAAGTCTCAGAAATTCGCCTCACCTTGTAAGTGTGCACAGATTTATTGTTTGTTGCACAGCAGTAACAATTAACTGAAAATATATTGATTTGAGTTACTATTTCTCTCTTTTCTGAGAACTGAAAATACTAATTAAGTTACCCCTACATGGGCACTTTCATTGCTGTGATATTTCTGTTTTAACAGAATAAAAAAAAAATTGGGAATATTTACTTATGTATATCCTTGGAAAACCTGATATTACTGTATTTCTGGTTGGTAGCGTGTAGAGAATAATACATTTGGTCTGGTGATTTTAAAGGAATGTATTGCAGCTGCTAGTCTTTACAGTGTCGCTGGAATAATAGGAATATTTCACCGTTTTACTCAGTTTTGTAGCAATCCTGCTTGTTTCTATCTTCTTGTATATGCAGTGTGCAGGCCTTGTCTAGCCCAGCAGTTTAAAGTGTAATTCTTACCGCTAGCAATGAAAGATGTGCTTTCAGTAGCGAAAGTTTTGCCATTGTTCTAGGTTCCCAGCTTGCTTTGCTAGAAGTAACAGTGACTTTTTAACTGACTACCTTGTATGAGGTTCATGATCCGTGAACCTGTGCTAACCAGCCTTGAGAGTCCAAGAGGTTATTTCTCCTGACAGAGCACACACATATTCATTCATAAAAAGAGGGAATTTCCAAGGTAGGCAAAAGACATTGTGGCTCAATTGTGTGTTTGGTCAGCACAGCCCACCCTGCACCTGCTCTTTTAACACAGGCAGCCCTTTTTAGCAAGAGCAGCAGTTAATGGCCCCTTTAACCTCTCCACATGCAGCGCTGCAGCAGAAATATTGATCTACACCACCACGACAAATATCACAAACTCTGAATTCTTGGTAAGAGTCTCTTTCTCTCATTTGGACTAGACATTTCGTTCTAGACTGATAAAATTCTCCTTAAAATAAGTGTATTTCTGTGAAACATTTTTCATTTTGACAAGCGGGAATTCCTCATCCACTCCTAAGAGATGTGTTTTGTCAAAAAAATTTTGGTCAATTCTGTGTGAGAGTACTCATCAATCATTTACCTGGTTGCCTTTATTTTTTTGCTTCTTCTTTCAGATGTGGCTATGTGCTACACCCTATTTCTCTGAAAAACATGATGTTTTATTTCAAAGCCAGGTCACAAATGTGAAGATAGAAAGAAGAAATACAACGCGCACTGAGAAGTGTGCTCTACCCCTTGTACCCATGTGCAAGCATTATCATAGGAACCTGAGTTCTGTCCCCTAACCTAACCTGCCCTTCTCCATTGTATGTGTGGTGCCCATGCCCTCTGATGCGTTACATGTCCAGCTAGCTAATGACCCAAGAGCTTTCTCACCTTCCTACGGGTTGCAGTCCATGGAAAACACAGCTGAGATAATAATCAGGCCCATAAACTGCAATATTACCATAGGAGTATGAATACGTTACAGATTTCTGAGACAAAATAATAAAAAGGGGAAAAGAAATTTCTCTTGCTGTGAGAAATACTGATTTCTTTGGTCTTTTGGAAGAAACATTACACAAGAGAAGCTGTAATTGCATTGTGGAGTCATTCTTAATGTTTCTTATCCGCAACATCATTTTTAGCAACGTGATTTTTATAGCGAACACATGGCAGAATGCCTTGCTTTTGAGCAGACATCTTTTCTTCTAAATGTGAAACTTCTGACAGTCTTACCAGCAGTACCTGAAATGCAATTTGGGAGTCTTGGATGGGGGAAGGAGAGAGAGGAAATCACTATCTGGTCTGGATTTGATTAACACATATTATTCCATTGCCCTCAACTTGCGGCAGAACTGGGCTTCTTGTGTGACATGCAGTTGCTACAGGTGCGGATTGTATAAAGGCCTTGGCAGAAGCTTTTAGCTTTTAAAGACCATGGGATGATTTTGTCCAGCTTTAAATTAATTTTCACATACAAAGAGAGTTAGAGGTTTTGGCCACTGTGAACAGGAATGAGTACTAACAAAGGTGGCATGCTAAAATTTACAAAGCTGGTAGGAAGGACGGCCTGCAAATACAAAATCTAACGTGTGAGTGTAGGACCATGGATTTCCATCAAAAGATAGTGAAGTTAGTGAAATGAGCTACCTAAATGGGAGTACTCATCAGGGTTCAACAAAATCTAAGTTACTGCTTTCTCTCTAGCACTAGAACTCAATTCCAATTCATTACAGTTACCCCCTCAAAATCTGAAGTAATTTACAAGATTTCATCTTTTGCTGTATGTTTCACAGTATTTCAATAGAGTATGCTGTGTGTTTGTAACAGATGACTTACGGTTAGATCCAATAGTCTACAATTCTCCTTGGAGATGTATGCAGGTTATTTGACACGTTCAAGGGAAGCCTACACCACCACAGCCTTACTGTTTAGTGGTTATTGGAGCACATAGATGTGTTTTGACTATTCAGCTTCTCTTGTGTCCTTTTTAATTATTAGCAGTTTTATCAGACGAACAAACAAGATGCATAAGTTTAATTTTTATTACCTTTAAAGATACCACATAATATATTTTTGCACCTTTTCTCTGAACATTTGTAATTAACAGTAATAGCAGTGTGGCTCATAATTTCATAAAAACTGGTAATTCTAATTTATGAAAATGCTTGTTTCGATAATGCATTTGTCATATAGACTACCTCAACATAGTGTGGAGACTGTACAGTGTTTACTAAATTTATTAGTGTTATAAATGGTTACAGTAAAAAACTTTGATACTAAGCAAAATAGTAAAAAGGAAAAAAAATACACACTTCTAGGAATTCATGCCTGTTAAAGCGAAGGAGAAGATTTCCGTGGACTTCTGGTGTCTTTGGATTCAATTCCTGCAAAAAGGAGCCCTTAAGCTACACAGAATCTGTGAGGTGAATGAAAGTGCAAATACTGTTTCAGGTAGCTGCTGTAAAACTATCACAGGATTGCTGTTCAGGAGTACAGGAAGGGAGTTACGATCCTGTGGTATCTTAATTTTTATTAAGGTCAGATGGATCTGGCTTAAAATACCTCAGAATCTGCTACCTATTAGTATCTGCAAGGATGAGAGCATCTCTTCATATTTAAAAAATGTAAACTAAATAACTTGATTTTTAGGTGCTGGACTGATTTGCCAACTCTGTTGAAATGGAAGCAAATATCAGCATTAAAAATATAATTTATCTGTGAGCCTAACTATAGATATAAATCTCTATATTTAGGCATCTATATTTGAAAATTGTGACCTGTTTTTCAAAATATCCTGAAGTGCCTAAGAGCCAAGAATGGATCTTTCGAAATATTTAGCGAACTACAAGTTTGTTTTTTTGCAAAATTAAATGCAAGAAATGTATATTTAGGCTGAGTATCTCTAACTTATTGAGTTCAGTATTACCATTTCAAAATTAGTTCCTGTTATTTGAGATCTTGTACTAGACATTATAGTTTGTATTTTCTTTACATAGCAGTATTCGATAGCTTTTGCATGAAGTAAGCTAGATTCATAAGTTCCAAAAATTCATTGTGCTAGTTTTAAAATTATTCTTGGGCAAATACTAATAATTTTTTTTTAAGGTTTTAGATTTTCTTTGGATTTTGTTTTGGCGGGTACTTCGATAAGGCAACTTGATCACATTTTTATTGAGCAAGGGAGTGTCTGACAGTTAGTAAAAGCATGATAACAGATTTGCTTTTTTAGTTGCTGAGCAGTGTAAATGTTGCAACTTTCATTCAGCAATATCAAGGTCAAACTCTTTTATAGATAATGGATGTGCTGAGTTAAATTACATGAATCTGCCTAAGGCAGTTTCTTCTTGTATCAAGCAGTGAAATCTGTGTTAGTCTCAGAATTCTTACATCTGTGGTTATCCTTTCCTTGCTAAAATTTTGAAATTGCTTTTTTACTTCTAGGAATAATTCTAACCATATTAATTAGTCTTATGTACTACTGATAGTTTCAATGAAGTATACAAGCATAGTACAATATCTCAGCTCAGCGTTAACCACTTCATAGACAGCAATGAAATATATTTCCATCTCTAAATAAGAATTATAACCATTATTTGCATTACGTATTATTCCTTCCCATTCTCCTAAAATGAAAGATCTGAAAGGTGACTGTCCACACCTTGGTTCAAGGCATGACTCTCCAAGAACTTTAGAAACATTAACAAGGACTATTAATGTTATTTAGGTTGTACAATCGGCTAATGTAAAATGACCTAGCTCTACTAAAGCTGTTGGACCCAAACTGATAAATCTTGTGTGAGGACCACAGTATTCAAACACTTACCTTGTTTCTGGTCAGTTAAAAATCACTTCCATTCTCTTTGCTGCTTCTCCTTTGTGTTCAATTTCTAGAATGATTTGGATTAGGATCTTAAACTTGTATTTTTTTTGCTAGCCTTGACAAAGAAAAACCCCTTTTAACATTAAAAACGTGGTTGGAGGAATAAAAAGTCAAATAAAGACCTTGTGACACATTATGCATAAATGTACAACATAGTGTGAGCAGGGAAAGAGTGAAATATGGCTCTGTGGGATAAGGAAATTAAAATGACAGAAATAGTGAAGAAAGTCATCCCTCCCCCCTCCCTTTTTATTCTTATAGTAAAAATGAGACTATTATGAGGGTAGTACAAAACAGACCATCTTACTTTTTATATAAACTTTAATAGCAAATAGTGCAATTTGCAATTGCCTTTTCCTGCTTCTGTGTGTGTACAATTTACATGAGACCCTAACACAGTGTTCAGGGAGTGCCATGCAGATTTGTCATGAACACCTACATCTTCTCTCTGCTTGAGTTAATATTTATCTGTTTTCTGCAGAGTGGAGGAGCAGAAATGGGAGAGTAAATAATATTTATGAATACTGCACAGCCCATAAGATGACTGAAGTTTTCTTCTGGAAGATGAGAGACTTCTGTTAAAATTCTCTTTCTGAATCAGTGAGAGAGTGGACATGAACTTGGGAAAGAGTTTGGTTTTGGCTATTAAACTGTAAAATCAATTATTGACACGGCTTCAGTTCTAATCTTGAATGCATTCCCTAGTTAACAGTAGTTACCTTCTGTGTGCCCTTCAAGTAATGTCTGCTGGTGAAATACGTTTCCCTTTTAACAACGTCTCATGTTGCACTTATTCTGAGCAGGTAGTTCTCAGGTCCATTTGTGAGCAGAAGAGAAGCTGCTCCCAAAACAAGGTAAATGCCCTAAATCCAGGCATAAACACAGTGGGATGTGGGATAGAAGTTTCATAGCTGAAGATCTAAGCAGCTAGTCCATGGGGAGAGCTTGCTATTCTTACTGTGCCTGCAAAGACAGTTTCAAAGTGGGGACTAACTAAAAGGTGTCTGCTTGGAGCAGATGTAAGAGAGGAGCTCCCTACCTGCATGCTTGTCCTGGAGGAAAAAGCTTCACAGAGGGGATAAATCAACCCAGCAGCAACCAGTTTCAAAGTCTGACTCTGTATTAGCTAGCTATCCCTTCACTTTTACTCCAGGTTTTGACTTCATTGGAAGCAAGAAATACAAGTCCAAAATCATGCTCTAAAATAAAATTCAACCTTAGTCCCCAAGCTCCCAAGAGAATATCTTGTTCTGAGGAGGCTGTAGGGCAGTAGCTTTCAGCATTTCATTTGAGGAGCGCTAGACTCCTATAGTTTACTGGTAAGACCCCTCAGAGGATAACTGAGAAAACAAACCTATTGCTAGTAGACTTCAGTTCACTGTACAGAGTTTGCTTCTCATCTGGACAGGATTGTAAGGCTGGGCAGATTTTGAAAAATGAAAGTAATTTTTATAGGGAAAATTTAAACAAGTGTTCCTAGGTGTCTTCGCTTTACACCCTGACTCTGGCATGGGGATTTTGGACAAGAAAGCATAGAGGCATACCAGGGACAGTGAAGAGGCAACTTATGTTGGGACACGTAGAATGAGACCTTTAAAAGTTCAGATGCTTTTGAAGTCCCTTCATATGTAATACTTCTTCCTTCCCATTGGAAGGAGCTATATGAACGGCTGATGAATGGAAAATTCAGTGGAAAGCAGATCACCAGAAAGTAGTAGTGGAATTCAAATCTGCAATAAATATTTTCTGCTGAACCTGATAGGATATTTTCAAGGAAGACTTTTTTATTTGTGTAGATTGGAAAAACAATTTGGGAGAGCAGATGATCCACCTCACAATGTGTCACCTGATAAGTTTTGGAGTTAATAATATATGCCATTATAAATAATTTAAACACTGAATCAAATTAAAAATAAACCTACTGCTATGAATAAGTGTTCTATAATTCCTGAAGTTTGTGGAAGATAATTTCTTGTCACAAGTACTCATTGAGCCAGCTAGGAAAGATGCCCTCCTAGACCTGTTATTTGTGAATAGAGAAGGACTTGTGGGAGTTGCAATTGTAGGTTGCTGTCTTGGTCGCAGCGATCACAAGATGGTTGAGTTTAGTTAATCTTCTTTTCCTCTACATGCTTAGAGATGACATCCAGGATGAGCTGTTTCATCACCTTTCCAGGGATGGAGGTGAGGCCTGTAGTTTCCCAGGTCTTCCTTCTTGCCCTTTTTGAAGACTGGCATGACATTAGCTTTCCTTCAGTCCTCAGGCGCCTCTGCTGTTCTCCATGACCTTTCAAAGATAATGGAGAGCAGCTTCACAATAACATGTGCCAGCTCCCTCAGCAATCACAGGTGCATCCCATCAGGGCCTGTGGATTTGTGGGTGTCAAGTTTGCCTAAATGATCCCTAACCCGATCCTCCTTGGTCAAGGGAGAATCTTCCTTGCTCCAGGCTCTCTCTCCCACCTCCAGGGTCTGAGATTCCTGCGGACCAGCCTAAGCAGTAAAGACTGACGCAAAGGCAGCATTCAGTGACTCCGCCTTCTCTGCGTTCTCCATAAGCAGGGTACTTACCTCATTCAGCAGTAGGCCCACGTTTTCCCTAGTCTTCCTTTTTCTGTTGATGTACTTGAAGAAGCCCTTCTTATTGTCCTTGACGCCCCTTGCCAGGTTTAATTCCCAGTAGGTCCTAGCCTTCCTCGTTGAATCCCTGCATTCTCTTCACAACGTTCCTATACTTCTCCCAAGTGGCCAGTCCCTTTTTCCACATTCTGTAAAATTCCTTCTTCCATCTGAGTTTGTTCAGAAACTCCTTGCTTATCCATGCAGGTTTCCTGCCTCCTTTGCCTGATTTCTTGCTCCTAGGGATGCACTGATCTTGAGCTTGGGGGAATTGGTGATCAAATATTGACCAGCTGTCTTGCACCCCCATTCCTTCTAGAGCCTTAGCCCATGGGATTCCTCCAAGTAGGTCTTGGAAGAGGCCAAAGTCAGCTCACCTGAAATCTAGGGTTGTAATTCTACTTTTTGCCCTGCTTCATCCATGCAGGATCCTGAACTCCACCATCTCATGGTCACTGCAGTCAAGGTTCTCCCCAACCTTTTTTGTTTGTCTTTTGTTTGTCAACCGTTTTTTTGTCCTTCTTTGTTTGTCAGCACGAGGACCAGCAGTGCACCTCTCCTCGTTGGTTCCTCCACCACCTGCATCAAGAAGTTATCATCAATGCTCTGCAGAAATCTCTGGGACCGTGTGTGCTTGTCTGTGTTGTCTTTCCAGCAATTGTCAGGGTAGTTGAAGTCCCCCGTGAGAACCAGGGCCTGTGATTGTGAGGTTATTTCCAACCGTCTGTAGAAGGCCTCGTCGACTTGCTCTTCCTGACCCGGTGGTCTGCAGAAAACACCCACAACAGTGTCTCCCATGTTAGCCTGCCCCTTAATTCTTACCCATAAGCTCTCAATATGTTCTTCATCGACCCCTAGGCAGAGCTCGATTGATGACAAGCACACTTTTTGCCTTCTAAAACATACTCCGCTGCTGTGCTTCTTGCCCCGTGATGCCTGAAAAGCGCTCTTCTGCCTGCCCTGCACTTGTATTGCCCGCAGGGAGAGCTGGGAAGTGGCAGCTCCTGATGGTGCATCAAGCCCGGAGCCCTTCCAAGCAGAGGCTGTTTTGCACAAGCAGGTACCCCGGGGGAAATGGAGCCAAGAGAAGAGCAGAACTCGCTCCCGCTCCAAACTTGCAATGGGCGAGAGAGCCCGAGAGAGCCAGGGCATGAGTGGTGCCTTGGAGGTGCAAGAGCAGCAGGCAAGAACCGAGCCGAAAGGGCCCCGAGGAGCCCTCACAAGGGGAGCTGCTCAGTGCTACAGAGGGCAAGAAGTAACCCCTGGGGGCACCCTGGGGGCCTGCCGTAGGAGTCTAGAAAGCTTCCTCCCCCGGATACGGGGCACAAGGGCCATCTTTGTGGAGCAGGAGCAGCAGGCTCCTGGCCAAAATGGCCCAAAGGAGCCCTGGCAAGGGGCACTACTCAATGCTGCAGAGGAAGGCAAAAAACCCCCGGGGAGCAGTGCCAATCTGTCCTGGGGGAAAATTCCTTCCTCATCCCAGTGCTGGCGATCGGCTATTCCCTGAGCATGTGAGCAAGACCTGCCTCCTCGTCCCACAGGCTGCTTGTGCCTCCCAAGAGATGCCCAAGCCCTATTCTCCCTCCACCTGGAGCCATCTCAGGGGCTTCCGAGAGTGGCCAAAGGCCCACAGCCTGATCGACCTTCAGGACAAGAATCCTTCCCATGCCTGGCAGGGCACTGGTGGGTGCTCCAAAGTACTGGGACCCCTGGCAATGTCTCTGCATCCCATTTCTTACAGCTGCTGCCCCTGGCTCCTCACAGGATGAGTACAGCAATCTCTATGGTGCTCCTCAAGAAGGCATTCTCTTGATCTGGCCACAGCTACCCAGCTGAAAAGGATTTCTGTCTCTCAGATAAGCTTAAATGTGGCCTCGCCAGGAGGTGGCCTTGCAGCAAAGAACCTCCAGCAGCTTCTTCCAGCCTCCCATCTTCCTCCCTCAGCCCCCTCCAAGTAATTCTTCGGGATCCTCAAGGACTTCTTGGATGTCTTTTGGCTGCCCCTGGGCCATCTCTGGCAGCAGGACACAGGAGGATCCTCCCTTTTATCTGGGAGGATCATTTTCAGACCTAGAACATTTGGATCTGTGCCCAAAGCACCGCCAGGCAAACGATGACTTTTCAAAAGTGGGAAAATAGCTGATTGCTGCTATCGCACTCACATCCCCATGTCCCTCTGAAACCAAGGTGCACGGCTCCTCTGTTAAACACACCCATTGGCTGTGTTTATATGGTATAGAAAACACACTTCAGGACTTGGGTAAAACTTTCAATGCTCATTTGTGATTTTAACCTTTCTGAGAGTTATTTGCCCACCTCACTTTGTGGGAAGGTGTTCAGATCTTATCTAACCACCCGGAAAGTCGACTTTTCCTGTAGGATTTAGTATTTGGAGTCCTGAGAGAGTAAGGAAGGTACTCTTCTTGTCATTTTGTACGTCAGTGCCAAAATTCATCTGTAAGTTCAGACTATGTAAATGAGAGCATTTATACTGTATACATTCATTTGGTGTTGGGGATGTCAGAGGTGAAAGAAAGGCTTTTGGTTCCCTCTGCATGAACTTTGCAGGGATGTAGAGAGCATGCAAGATTTTATCACCATTCCTTACCAATATACCAAGGGGCGTTTGCTACTACCTTGCTTATGGTGAGGTCATCTTCTTGTAAAGGACTGAATTGTTGTGTCTTCTTGACCATATATTTCCCTGCATTCTTTTCCTACTTTAGCCTTCGTCCTTGGTATCTTTCTTGAAGATATTTCCAGGATTCTATTCCATTCCTTTCCATTCCATTCCATTCTATAGCATACCATCTAGAATTAGAATACTCGAAAAGTATATATTGTATTTAAGATGCAATTACTTTCATTTAATCTTCCCTGCAATTTACTAATGTATTTTGCAGACAATGTAATGTCACTCTTTAAACAGCAATTACTGTGCATCACTAATTAAGCTGGTTTAGCTGTTTTAAGAGTGACACCAGAAATGTGCATTTTCGCCTCCAGCTCTCTCTGCAGTGTTTCTGCAAGGCTTTCTTTTAAGAAACTATTTGCTTTCATAAGCTATGTTCTTAACCATGTGCCACTTTGTGGTTGTTAACTCTTTTCTCTAACTTCTGGTAAGTATCAAAGTGTATCTCTTTATGTGTCCAGAATATATGATAACTGATTTACATTTTCATTACCTTTGCCAAGTTTTGTTCATTCTACTTATTTAAGCAGTCCATATGAAAATTCTACACATGAATCTTCGTTAGATTTTTTTTAACTAAATCTATTGAATATACTCTCTAGTCCCCAGTATGTTCCAATAAACAATTTCTTGCCCTATTTTCTTACTGAGATTTAGAAATCTATAGTCCCGACTCTGCAAAAGGCAAACTTCTAGGCTGAACTTAATGCTTAGATATGCATTGAATTCTGCTGAATATGTTCATAAAAGAAAGACCATATGCATGTTTTTTATATATATACAGAATTTAGAGTCATTAACAGAACTCCATTAACAGAACTCTCTTCTGATGTTTAAATTGATCCCATGTTGCAAAAAGATGGTACCTGGCTACAGCATACAATCATCCATGTTTGACTGTTCCATTCCAAGTTCCTCAAAATAGTTTTGGTATTTGGCCTTTGGTATTTGGTATAGAAGGCTTTGCATGAACTGTTCCCTGGACAAGTATATCTCATCCAGAGAAGAGCTGGACTTATTCCAGGTGCCTTTGTTCTACTCACGGAAAAGGAAAGAAACAAGCTTTCTAGGCTTTCTGCTCCTCTGCTGGAGGCAGGAACTAGCTTTCAGTGCTGTGAATCCTCTTAGAGGGTTATCCTGTAGGCTCCAGTTGAGAACCTTTCCCATTTTAAGGAAGGAGAAACTTGCAGCATGGAGCACAACTCATCTAAGAGTTGTGCTATCTAAGAATCCGTCTCCACAATTCCAATGCCAAAGCTAGGGCAGAATTGTATCACTAATTCCTGATGACTTTGGGGCATATGGGAGGAAATTACAGACGATTTCCCCTCACTTTTCAGGATTTGACCGATGTGTATTCTGCTTTAATTTTTTTTAGTATTAATGACATTATTTTCCTTCTCTGTTTCATATTAAGAACTAATAGATTTTTTCATAACCAGATTAAAAGATTGTTACTGTTGAATATTTCCTTTGAATGTGCTTTATCAATGCAGCATTTTCTAATTAATATTTTGTTCATTCCTCCTCATTATAACTTTTTGTTGTGCTTAACAGAAAAGACAATAATAAATTTTCCATCAAAAGAAGCCCTTTTGTTAAGTGCCAAAGCCATTTGTTTGCCCACAGCTGGCATGTGTAATAGTTTAGCCTTCAGAGGCACCAGGCCAGCAGTTTCCTATGGTGATCTGGAAGAGTTCATGTGTATCACGCACAGAGTATGTCACACACACATGGAAATCTATTGCTCCTTTTCCAGATGAATTCAAAAAGCAAGATAGCAAAATACAGATCATAGTTAACTGTCTGGAGTTTCCAGTATGCACTAGCCCCTGAAATCATCTTGAAATTGGTCTGTAGAAAGCACTTTATGGAGTAGGAAAAAAAAACGGGGAGGGGGAGGTGGTGTCCCCATATGACCATCACATTCATGTTTAGAACGTCCAGAGCTGCATGTCAAGCTTATTTTCATTCTGTTGGGTAGGTTATTCTCGTCTTGACACAAAACTGCCTTTGTTTCTTTTCTGGCTTCTTTTTATTCCATTTGTAATCAAAGTAAATTCCTTTTCTTTAATGTTGATTATTAGGGTGTTTTGTGATTGCATCCAATGTAAAATTTCTTGATTTGTCTCCAACATCATCTCAGCACATAGCTATTTTTTACCTTACTACACATGCAGTTCATTAGAAAAGCCATCTGTCCCACCCTAGGCATGATGTGCCCAACTTAGAGTGTGACAGAGTTGTGTTTGAAAGATAAATTACTAAGTTTGTGTAGCCCTCTTGGAATTCCATCAGCTGTAACTCCTGCTTAGCATCCTCCTCTTCTCCCATTATTTTTCCTTCTGTAGCTGAGGAAAAAGTTATGATTTATGTTTGTGCTTTAAAAAAAAAAAACAACCACCCTCTCATTCTTTTGATAATCAGTAGCACTGGGACTCTTAACTGCCTTCTGTGCTTTTGTAAACCTCTGACTTCAGTAATAGATCTCTCTTTCCTTAAAGTATCCCCAGTGTAGCGTAAACTCAAAGATTTTCCTTTTCCCTATTTTTGAGAGTTCAGGAACATTGCATGTTCTGGGTTCCCAAGCAAAAAGGTTATTCCTTGGAATCTGCAACATCTGAACATCGTGCTCTTGGCAGGCAGCATTAGGAAGAGAGTGAAAAAAATGTAGAACTGTGCTGGCAATAAGAGTTCTGCTTGTGTTTTGCAACAGCTTTTCTTTTTTATTTTCATGTTTTTAAAGTAACACCTATCTTTCCCCTGAGAAGAAAATGAATCAGTGTGTTATTTTGAAATAATGTGACAAGCATTAGTCTCCTTAGTAAGGCTGATATTCAGTACTTGGTATTTCCAAAAGAGCCCATAACCCTTATTCTTGAGGGGCAGCTAATGTAGCCAGTTTACAAATGATGGAAACAACAGCAAGAGTAAGGTCACAGTTTTCAAGGTGTCATTTTCACTCGTATAGATTGAAGAGGAACGTGACTAGTAATTTTTGAAAACTAACTGAACTTCCTATTTGGATTGCATATATTTTTAACTTACTCACATTAGGAAGAGTTGATCTGGATGATTTTCTCTTGCAAAAACCCAATGATACTAAGAAGAGCAGCTGAGAATAGCTAATAGTCACCTTTGAAGTGTCAATGGTATAATATTGCTTAGTTATAGTACTTATCAGTGACCCCAAGTAAATTGGTAAGTTTATTATTTTTTTTAATGTTGTTTTCATCATAGGCTAAAACAGGAGGCAACAGAAGTGTGGAAGAAGAAAGTGAGACTCAACAAGAAATGAGGAAGTACTCATTTTTTTTTTGCAAGGATATTTACTAACTTTGCTTAACTTTAAAGAGACAAAAGCAAGAATCAGGCCTGCATAACATATTGTGAAGGGTTGAGTCACTGCAGAAAACCAGGGATCTTTCTTTTCCCTCACTCATTCTTGTAACTGAAGATTAGGTTTCATTATATTATTTGAGCTAAGGGAAATAGAGAATGCAAGACTGATTTTTCAAGTAGGCTCTAAGATTTCAAATGTGATTTTAATGCCCTTTTATGGGAGGGGGGATATAATTGTCGGTTACGCAATGTTTTATGCAGCAGAGTGAGGCCATGGTTGTCTTGGCTATCTAAACACGTGTTGCAACAATCATAGTGTAAAACTGCGATTTCTCCTGTTCTGCAGTTTTAGTGGTTATTTTCTGTTATTTAGTTCAGACATTATAATTTCAGAAAATCCACTCATTTGTTTTCCTTGGAAGAAAACAGAAACTGCATGAATTTGATTGCCGAAATATCAACCCATGATATTTCTTAATTTTTTGTTACCAGTAGTGTCTTGAAACTGTTTTGTAGAGAACTGATGAAGAGCAATGAGATTTCTTAGTTTGGTGAACATTAATATCAGTGAGAAGGGTGAACATTAATATCAGTGAGAAGATGTCTTTGGCAGAGATTCTTTCATATACATGTTAAAGAACACAATAGGAGTGCAGATTTCTGACGTGGAAGTTTACAGAAATAACTTGGAAGCAGACAGAAAAAAAGAAAAGCAGCAGAAATTATGGAAAAAATAGTGAGAAGTACAGAGATGACAGGGGAGAAAACCATGTCAGGAATGTCTTCATGAGGGCCACAAAGATGATCAAAGGGCTTGAGCACCTCTCCTGTGAAGACAGGCTGAGAGAGTTGGGGTTGTTCAGCCTGGAGAAGAGAAGGCTCTGGGGAGACCCTATAGCAATCTTCCAGTACCTGACGGGGGCCTATAAGAAAGCTGGGGAGGGGCTGTTTGCAAGGGCATGTAGCAATAGGACGAGGGGCAATGGTTTTAAACTAGAGCAGGGTAGGTTTAGATTAGACATTAGGAAGAAGTTCTTTACAATGAGGGTGGTGAGACACTGGAACAGGTTGCCCGGGGAAGCGGTGGAGGCCCCATCCCTGGAGACATTCAAGGCCAGGTTTGACAAGGCTCTGAGCAACCTGATCTAGTTGAAGATGTCCCTGCTTACTGCAAGGGGGGTTGGACTAGATCACCTTTAAAGGTCCCTTCCAACCCAACACATTCTATGATTCTATGATTCTGTAATACCTGGGGGCTAAGATCTTCCACAGATGAATAATGCAAAGGCAGAAATACATATGCAATAATAATAATAAATCTTCAGGCTTATTAATCATAATTATAATACTGTAATTTATAAAATGTTATCTACATTTCTTGTGCTTATTAGGTATACCTAGAATACAGTAAAATAAAAAATGATAAATAGTAATGATGTTATTCCATCTCCAGCTGTATATTTAGCCTCATTACCCTTCTTGGGCTGATGAGTTTCTGGTATGACAGAAACAAGATCTGTGTAAATATACAGGACAGAAAACTTTCTAAAAGGTAATTGGTTAATTGGCAGTATTTAACCCATAGAAAAGATTGCTCTATCTGGACTAATTATAGTACTACTTATTTGAACTGCTTAGCGCTGAGTGCAGAGTTTCACAATGGAAGGTAATAAGAATCCCAAATGATTTTGTTGATGAAGAAGCTTAAGTGTGGCAAGTGAAACAATTTGCCTCATCTCAAAGCCAAAGCCACTAAACCACTAACTTAGCCACTGGAAATTTGCAGAATATACATAGAAACTCTCTGCAATACTGGGGAGGGTTGAAGACTACTATTGTAGTAATGAACTTCTTGAATGCCTTCGAAATACTTCTGGCAGCCTGTGGAAAATTGCCTATGGGCACAGTTCTGACTCTTCTCTTTCCTTCCCATTTGTAAACTGTATTAGCAAGCAATAATTACACTAAGAGTTTCTCCGTTGTTTTTAATGGCTACAGTTCTCCAGAGAACAGTGTATGCAACTACATACCTATGCAATTATGACTGTGAGATAATCATGACTGTGAGAAGGTATTAGTTCTTTCCATCTTGATTGGAGTAGGTAAAGCCAGGAATATCTTCTACCAATTTGTGATTATCAATTTATAACCAGTTATGATCTGAGCTATGGAGCACTTAGGAAGCTTTGTCTGTCTCTGTATTTGCCTCTCTGTCCTTACAACTCTACTTGTGCAGTTGTAAAAGCCCTGATGGATATGATACTGCCAAGAATGGAAATTATCACAAACTAAAAAAACATTTAAATGAAATTTAATACTCAAACCATAATGGCCAATAGTTTGGTAAGGAGCTTGATTTATCATTGAACAATTTTAGGGAGCTTAACTAATGAAAGTAGTCCTTACCAGAAGCATAAATACTGCTTGTGAATTACTCTGGATAATTATAGATGTTTATTTGGCCCCAGACCAATCAGATAGGTTCGCTGTCTTGCGCAAGACAAAATTGTGTGCATTTACAGTATTGCTACTGGTAACACTATATGGCTCACATGCCACCTGGTGGACAATCTTTGCAATTTTAGTATATCCTTTTACTGCTCCTGATCATTCATTCATATGCTAGCTATGTTCTGGGGGAAATTTCTCTGATCTTCCTTTTTTGGGGGGATTATATGCACAAGTTCTTTGGTGCTTTAATAGCCTTAGAGGAAAACATGCTACAATAGGTAGAAAATATGTCGAATATTTTGATTCTATAGGGCCACAATGTCACGTACCTTCTTTGATGTAGCAGTGAGCTTCCTGCATAAATAAAGTGGCTCTCTATGCATTCGTACTAAGTGACAATGTTTATCCTGACAGAACAACTCTCGCTGCTACTGTGTGTTAAAATAATGACAAGGAATTGAAGAATTGCATTTGAAGATCTAAAAGTTTCATTAGTGGCATATTTTTATTGCCTTTCTTTCTCAGCAAACTTGTTAATAACGCAAACTAGATTATAATTTTCCCTACTGAAATTGATTAATTTTGAATTATCTTTTGTAAGAGGAAAACGAACCATCTCTAATGGAAAGTCACATTCTCTGCTTGTTGGGATCAGGTGCCAACACTCTTATTCACAGTCAGGGCCATCTTCATGGACTAACTGAAGTCAGCAGTGCTGCTTGAGTGTACTATACATGGCTCATAGGACTGGGTGACAAAATCTGTTACTGAATACTCTTAACATAAAAAGAGAAAAATACTTTCCAGCACTCTTGCATCCAGATCACTCTGCATTGCGTAGTAGTAGATATTGCAGACTTGTTTTTTATTGTTGTTGTTCCATTGATACTATACCCAGTGTTCTGAGTGCCATTCTGTACAAGTTTTCTGTATCAGTAAGTTTACTTCTGAAACAAGAAAAAAAAAAAAAAAGGATATGTTGTATGTGACCGTGTTTGGAATGCAAAAAAGGGGAAAAGTGGACAAAAGGAAAATTCGCAACATTCATTTCAAAATGTGGACGTAGGGATATCTTAAAGCAAACACATGAAATTTTATTATTTCATTATAATAGAGTTTAACAATATGCACTAGAAAGCAAGGAAGCAAAAGGTGTGCATGTGTTTTATAAATCATACACAAGAAAAATAAGAGTAACAGTCCTCTTTTACCTGTACAATTTGAGAGGAACTGCACTACACAATTTGAGTCGAATTGCACTAGGATTCAGGAGAATCAACATCTTACAAGAATTTACCAATATGTGGTTCTAGAACTATTTTCTTCTTCTTTTTTTATATATGTCAAGAAATACTTGTGTAAGTAAGGATCCCTAGAACAGAAGTAGGTGTGTTGTGGAAGCTGTAGTTTTTAAAGTTTTAGTGATCCAGTAGCTAAATTTTGCTTTTGTCATGTAAAACAGAAGGTTAACATTTTTTATGTGAGCACATTTCAAGATAATGGCTATAGTTAATTTTTCTGTTGTTATGTACTTCGTACATAACAGTACATAACGTAACTGAAGTACGAAGTTATTTAATTTTCTCAATCATTTTGTACAGTCAGAAGCCTGTTCATATACAGCATGTCACTGTTGTCTGATGAGAATTTTCAGGCTATGACAACAGATTTGCACTGGAAATGTTCATCACTGGTGTCTGAAGAATGCGCAGTGTCTTCCTAGCATATTTTTTCCCCTTTCATTTGCTACTCAGTAGGTTTTGGTGACCAGTAAATTAGGGAGAAATCAGTACAGAAGAAAAATTGTTGACATTCTTCACATTCCATGTGTACAGCATATACTGGCTTTTGAGATTAATCCAGTCCAACTTCTGAAATGCTTGAACTTCTGTTTCTGTCTGGTGAAATCTTTACGCATGTGCAGCTAATGTAATAGAACACCTAATCTATTAAAGTCATTTCAAGTTACAGGGTTTATTTGGTTTTGTTTGGTTTGCATTTTTTTGTACTCCAGTGAACTATGGCCAAAGAAATAGCCTTTTGGGGACACCGAATTGTTGGGCATCATTCTAAACAGGCTTGGGATGGTTCTGAGGAGCATGCCGTGCTCCAACCAATCCTAAATTGACATTAATATCTAGTTCCTCACCAAAGGCTGCTTGGTCCTATTTAGGCTACCTAGATCTATGGCTAGATGTATTATGCATTTTGCTGCCCATAGTTTATCCTGTTCATAGCGATGAGAAATGGACAAACTGGTGCATCTAAGAGACATATGAAATATTACAGTATGTAGATAGCATACCCTTTAATATTGCCATTTTTCCAGTGAGAGGAGACCACGCTTTTTTTAATTCAAGACTGAAGACATGACAAAGTTGGGTGATTATTTCTATCACTGTCATAAAGGAGGCAAACCCCATTGGACGGAGTTGTGATACAGAGTGAATTGAATAACCAAGGCAAGTCAGCCTGTGCCTTTCCTACCTGTGGTTGCACAGAACGTACAAAATTAATATGGGTATATTAATGTATAAATAGAATATATGTAATACAGTGGAAAGAGAGAAGAAGAGGCATATGATCAGATTCTATGCTCCTAATGTACCAAGTTCTGCATGCATTGGCAACACAAAAAATAATTCTGCAAGTGAAATAAAAATTGTCATTTAGTGCATAAATAAATAGTTTACAGATATTTTCCCCAGTGACATTTGTAGAATGGGGCTACAATCCCGCATCCGTCATACCTGTGTGACAGAACTGGATGAAAGTGTTTTTGCCAAGAATATGTCATAAAAGTTTTGTTTCTGGTTTTCATGGAAAACATAGGTACTTGGAGTAGTTCAAGAAACTTTTACTTGAAAGATGCACAGTCTTCTACAGTTAGACAAGCTGCAGAAAAAAATGAACTACCGAACAGATTATGAAGATCTATCATAGAGTTTCCATAAACTTTTACATTCATATCTGTTTTTCCAGGTATAAATTGAACCTCTGTTATCCATAGGCCTTAGCTGGAATGTATATAAGGTGAATGTCACTAGTGACCAGTTGAGCCAGAGGAATCATTTCTCCCTTGTTCCAAACATTATGTCACCTACGTGAACTAATAAATCCATCAGGAGCAGGAAAGCTAAATCCTATGTGAACAGTTTTTTACTCTGACACTTGAAAAACACCAGCTTGTGGCTTCCAGATAAATTCAAGTGCAATCCTACTGTTTTCATTATGCCTTAACTGGCATACGAGGCTTCCTTTGAAATGAATTAATAGTCACAGATGTATATTGGATACCCTGACAAAGTGGACTGAAAGGTTTGAGAACTCACATGTGTAGGAACTTTGCTGAACTGGCAGATTGCATAGTTCTCATGTGAAATACGCATCTGAAGCATCATCCTCTAAGCATGATATTTTACACAAAAGCAAATGATACAGAAAGTGGCAGTTTCTGATGAAGATGATTAAGACATATGACTAGTTAAACCAGCTTGTCTTGATTTCCAGAAGGATAAGAAGAGTTTTCTGTACAAGTGTAGTTCTGCCTTTCTACAAGTGTACAGCCGGTTGTGTTTCTTGAATTGTAACCCATTCTTACTGTTTGACATTTTTAGGATTAAAAAATACACTAAAAAAAACACCCGACACCATTTTTTTCACTGATATGTTTGAAAGAAGGCCTATAGCTTTGTTATTACAAATGGGTTGATTTAAGCCCATTTCTTTTTTTTTTCCCCAGCTTTCAACGATGCATTTTAATGCTCAACAATTTCACTTGTTTAATCTGACTGGGATGTCAGAATAATCTCAAGGTAAGGGGCAATGTTGGCAATTGGATACAATCCAACCATCAATATATTTTGGCTGGAAATTAAAAGGAACTTCTTGACCATTAAAATGTTCTGATTCAATTTTACAAAAGGAAAAAAAAAAAGGAAAACTGGACAAATTTTAAGGTGTAATACTTGAAATCATAAGGGGTTGAAATGGATAGATCAGGAAATCTCTTCTGGTCTTTGATTCATATCAAGAAATGCTTCTCCTATATATGGTTTTATAGGATTTTTTTTGCCATCTATCAACCTGGTTACTTTCTGGGTAACTAAAGTTATAATGCATTTGGAAGTGTGTAAGTTTTTCTCAGTGCAGGTAAGAGACAGATCCATGAAGCACGTTTCTTATTCAGTAATCAGGCTTCATGTTAAGATACAACTGATCAAGTAAGAATTGTGTGTTTTCCAGATAAACTGGAAACCAGAGTTAGACAATCAGTTACCATAGAGTGTTTTGCCCAATGCAATCATAAAATACGTGTTAGATATAAACAAGACAATATAAACCAAATATACAGGATCATAGACTCATTCCAGCTCACCATGAAGCCAGTGAAGGATTTGGTCATTGGCAATTAAAGACAGGCAGTGTAGGCTATGTGAAAGGTGAAATGATCCAAATGCTCTCTCTATACAGCAAGCACTGACTCAGCATAAGTGAGGAGCTATGATTTTGTCTTGGTGTAACAGAACGTGAATCAAACACCTTCCACAGCTCTCAAACTGATTTGGAAACGCCATGAGTAGTACTTACGTCATATATAAGATTTTAATTATTATTCTCTTGCACAGGCTGGAGAGGAAGAAGTGATTGAGTGTATGTATGTGCCCTGTCACCAGAAAGCAAAGGAAGGCATTACTGCGCATCCAGGGAGGGGAAAAAAAGTAAATTGTTCTGATCTATAACTGTCCGTACAGCAGGGATGGGTTGACTTTAGGGTTGTGTTAGGATAGCAAAATGCTGTATTTCTTGGTGTTCAGGACTCAGAACCAAAGATCCAATACCTCCAGTTCTTTTATGTTTTACTTTGAGTTGATAAAATAAATGGAAATGTTGGAAGACCCCTTGAGGTGAGAGAGATGAGTAGCCTGGCATATAGATTGGTATAGCACAACATTTGGGTTACTGAAAGCATAGGCAAAGACAAAGGAAATTTTCTTTTGTTTTGATTTTGGAAGCAAAATAGAGATTACAATTAAACCTTTCTCACAAACTTATAGAAAAGCACATAGAATCCCCTTGGAAACATGTTTTTCTTTTAAAAAAATATTTTTTTTGCATTTTTTTTGTATAGATAATTTGCAAGGTGTTATTCCAATGAAAAATCTGCTAGTATGGATGGGTCTTAGCCATATCAACATGACTACATGAATGCTTTTGTCCACCTATTATTTGCATTAATTTAAAGGGAATCACTGTGCTTTGGTGGTTCTTAAATTGCTGTCATTTCGATTAGAGTCAATAAGAAATTCCACATCTTCTATAATAAAAAAGAGAAACAGCTGGACAGAAAAACAAAGAAAAAAACTCAGCATAACTGCCTCCCTCCTTTAGTTTCTTGTATGAGCTGCAAAACTGTAGAGTGCCTACTATTTTTACTGCTAAATGCAATATTTTCTTTGATTTTTCTGATGATCCTATTCTTTCTTCCTATCTGTTACTTATTTTGTGAAGTTTTCTTTGTTTTGTGGTGTTGTTTTTTTTTCCTTTTTAAAATTATGATTATTATTATTATTATTGTGATTTCTGGCTAACTACAAAAATTTAGGCTTGGTGTTAACTAGCGAATTTCAAATCTGGACCATGCTCTCAAGGAAAAGGCACTTGAAGCATCTTGCTATACAAGATGCTTCACAATTCCCAATGTGATTTGACAGTTCTTAGTGTGGTTATTCTTACATATTCAATATGAGTGAGCCAGCATGGTGTACATAAGTTGACAGTGGGGTGAAGCAGACTCTGTGGAGGGACAACTGAATCTCTATGATAGGGCAGGCTTCATCTTGCCCGTGGTTGGCTGTCTACAACTGTGTCAGGTACTCAAGGATCTTCCTGTAGTTAAAGGAAAGGAAATGGGCACTTTAGTGGTGCTTGACTCATCCGATCATGAGCAAATTTTAGATTAGAGTAATGTGAACCTTATCCTAGATGTCACTGACAGTCCCGACTACCTCTCTGTCAACTGTAAAGGGAGACTAAAGCGACAAGTTCAAAGTTAGATGTCTATATTCAGATGAATCCTTCCTTGATTTGTGAGGGAGAAAGATGACATCCCTTTTTTTTTCCTTCCAACCATTTACTTGTTGGAATTCCATAGACTTTTAGTTGAGCAGCAAAGCAAACATTACAGCAATCAGGGTTTAAAATAAAATCAAGGTCAACTGAACTGAAGACTAATGAACAAAAGATGCACTTATTCTGGGAAGAACAGATTTTCAATCTGAGTTGTCAAAATATCCCCGTGAGTGTGTCTATAAATGCTATAAGTGCTTCTAAAGCCACCCGCATCATCAGACCTGCCAGTTTTGCAGATAGCTGGTTTGCGGGAAGAGTGACTGAGACATCTGCTGGAGCTCATAGTATCCTTTGTGCTTGTACATGCCCAGTGCGTTAATATTTTGCCAGACAACCTCTAAGCAGGCAGTCCAAAAGCTGCTGGAGAAGCAGCCATGTGGATGGAGAGCACCTAGAAAACAGGTTAGGATGCTATATTTACAGCTTTTCAGAATGGTATTGACATATCCTACAACTCTTGTATAGCATGGTCTTCACTAGAGGCGGAAGTGGCAAGCAACTAAACCACTAGCTGCTGTAAGATGGGTGAGTAGAGAATAGTCTTTCAGTCTTCAGTTTGCATCTGAAATTCTCCCACATTTGCAGGCATGTCTGTGGGTAGAACAATGGGACCTAACTTCACCATGAAGTTGGAAACACAGTAGGACTCAGTGCTTTTATCACAGCAGCACTTATAATTAGATTGCATTCCTTTTGGTTCTTAAAGAGATTGCATTCTTTTCGGTTCTCAACGTTTACCGGAGAGATTCAAGGTCTTTTTAAAGTGGAAATAAAATAGCCTGCTCTTCATCTTTCTTTTGCACAGAGTACAGCCATATAGACTTCAACACATTTCAAGGTTTTTGACTGGGATACTGAAGATCTTTCACTGTTCAAAAGTGACAAGTGGTGCTATTAAATACTTCTCTGCACTCAAATCGTTCCCACAAAATGCAGAAATTTCTACAAGATAGCGCTGTATCACTTTTGAATGATGAGCAACAAAAAATGTGTGTACTCTGTAAATTATGAACATTTCTACTACTAGTTTCATCTAGTTCACCTACACCTCTATCATATTTTCTTTATGGGTAGCAAAAGGCATTAGCTTGTTAGTTTACAGTCATCATGTTCCTTGGATTCCTTTAAAGTACTTTTCACTGAGGTTCTTCAGCCTTTTCCTCTTAGACTGTGTTTCTGATGGTTAAATCTCTCATACTCTCTGCTGTCGCCATCAAAGTACTCATGGAGCACTTTCAGTTCACTTGCCCCGGTAGGGCAACTTGCTCTATAGGGCAAGAGGCACAGCTTTTGCTGATCTGTCCATCTGGCTTTAAAAACTCAATTTTGGTCTCAGAGCCAATGGGTCTTGTTTACAGTGGTTGGAATATGGGTGATTTTGGCCACTGTGCATACATTTCTGTGCTTGTTCTATACATGGATATAATATTTGCTTATCTTGTTGGGAAGCTTAATTCAATATTTGAATGATGCTTCAAAATCCTTAGATGCTGTGGAGAATAAATTATTGTTCATTCATTACATGCCACATTGCAGCGAGTAACATACAGTAGTCTAAGCACCTTTTATTACCAATGTATTTATAGCTAAAACCTCATCCACTATTGTAGTAGTAGGACTTTGGTCTACCTAATGTGACTTCTTTATGATTTTTAATTAAAAAATTAGATAAGATCAAGAAGTATAAGTCTTTTATCAAATACATGTATCTTTTCATGTCTGATACTTTCAAAAAAGCTGAAGAGGGTCTGAAAGCTAAGTGATTTTTAGGTGGCCATACCTCACAGAAATTATCTCCAAGTCACCCAGTGTTTCGTAAATATGGGAAAAAGTATTTGTACATGAGAGGAAAGAGACTTTATATTGGAAGACAAATCTGGACAACTGATATGACTTGGGTGGCCTCTTCCAGTCTTATTTTCTTATGAATGAAGGTTATCCAGAATATATTTTAATAATAAGCTTGTCATTCTATAATTTACTTTATATGTACACGATTTACTAAATAGGTAAGTAACATGCTGTGTTTGTTTGTACGAGTGGGTGATATGTACACATATATATTCTGCTCTCCAAGAGATAACAGAGATGGTGGGCTAGTACTGAAGCCCCTGACATGTAAATAAGGCAGCTCACCCACAGGCTCCTTTGCAGTTCTGTGGTCTCTTCTTTCAGGTTGTTTTTTGGGTGTTTTTTTAGAACCCTCATTCCTCAGTTAGGGAGCTTTCTATTCTCTATACTAGAGGAAAAATGCACAAAAAATTTTTCAGGTGATACCAGACTGGATGGCAAACTCAGAGTGCATTGTGGTGGTTGCTGCAAGAGTCATCACATAGAAGGTTGTTATCATCTGTCTCAGTTTCACGCATGTACCGACAGTGTAGCTGCACCTCTCCTACTGTTGTGTAGCAGGGCATGTGATAGTTCATTGCGTTGGACTATCGATGGCAGAAAAGACTTTAAAATCACAATGTTTTCTAACTCCAGGCAATAAACCCAGGCTGTTTTGCAATGTACAGATTAAAATCTAGAGATGTTAAAATCAGAACACAGCTCCTTATGAATTAAGCTGAAGTGGTCTTTATGAAAGGCCTCTGCCCTATCAAATCTAATGAGAGGTTGCATGTCATTAAGGGTGGTTGCAGATGCATCCACCATTCATACATCAGAGCGTATATACATACATACACATACATTGTGTCCCTCCTATCAAGGCTTCCAGTTTGCTTTTGGTATGTCAGTGCAGAACGAAGAATGGCAAAAAAGATCATGGTGCAGCCCTGTAATTTGTACTTTGATTTCATTCCCTTTTTACTACTACTCAATTTTTTCCTGATTCTATGGAAAGAAGTAATTTCAGTCTCAGTTTCACCCTTACTTTCAAAATGGCTGCCTAGATGTCAAGAGCAATCATTTGTGCTCAAAATATTTGTTTGTGCACTTATGATGTACATGCATGTATGATTTTATTATATGCTACTACAGCCTGCTGACTGCTTCCCTTGAAAGAACATCAGACTAACTGCAGTGGGACTACTCTGAACAAGGAATGAATAAGCCACCTCTTTTTTAGGATAAAACTACTGCAGCACAGAATTTATATCAATATGACAATAAAATAAATAGTGTGTTTTCAGATCACCATGCCAGTTAGCACCTAATCTCCTTAGTTCACCAAAACCCTATACAGTCTATTGTTCTGTTTAAAGTAGTAGGAGGGTTACTGGTTTAATGAAAACCTCCAACTGGTGAATGGGAACATTCTTCAAGGCATGTGACACAGTAGCTCCATTGTGAGCTGTGGGCTGATCTGATCTGGTCAGGCTCAGCTAGGACTCTTGTGCGGCTCAGAAACTCCACTGAAAACTAAGCAGTTACTGTGCCTGAGTAGCCATGGCAAGTGACTTCCTATAGTTAGCATAAAGCTCATCTGACGCTTTCAGTTTTAAAAAAAGTTGCCAGGTTGCCAGTCTTGATACAGTTGGTGTTCTTAATGCCAGGCTGTCTTTGTAAGAAATTAGAAGCCTAGCAGAAAGAGAGGGGGGAAAAAAAAAAAAGCGTAGGAAATTATCTGACAGGCAGGTGTGCAGACAGGCAAAACAATACATATTTATCTTTTAAGTGTAATCATATTCAGGTAGTATGCAGAAGCTCCAGTCATGATTGACACCCTGCTCTGTGCTGGGCATGCTGTAGACACTTAATAAAAGGCAGTCCTGGAGTCATAATGGAGAATTACTGGAGCTTCACATTTAACTGTAATACCAAGTGCCTTACCACAATCAGTTGTAGGAAAGAATTTATAACATGGTTCAAGAGGACTCTGGATACTCCTAAGAATATAAGATAGAGTAAATGGTAGGATTTTAAAGTACTTTTATTGTCATGTATCCATATGCTATCTATAGTAGAAGATGAAGATAACTATGGTTTATTAGTGCGGTAATTGAGACTGAATGATGTGGACAATGTAAGAGGGAGGCAAATATATATTTACTCAGAATGCTTAAATGCTTCAGTAACTTTAGTGCATTACTCTGATAACCTCTTCCAATCTGTTAAATATGTATTGAGTAGATAATGAGGCTATATCCTCGGTAGCACAAATTATTTAACATAAAGCAGTGGTTTAAAGCTACTAGTTGTGAATTATTCCAAAACCTTTACCAAAGAAGTTCCCAAGATGAGGGCTGTAGATCACTGTCAGTTTAAAGAAAGAAATCTTGTCAGAGTACGCTGGCTCTTTCCTGTGTTTCCAGCTGCTAATTTGCATTAAAATATGGCTAAAAATACATCAGTTCTTCCCTAATATTACTTTGCCGTGGAAGTGTTTACTGTATTCACCAAAGTGTTGCTGTGTACTTGTCTTGCAAAAGCCTTCAAGTCACATGAAGTCTCCTCATCCAGGCATAAATGATAGCATAAGAAGACAGTCTCTTCTCTAGCATTTACCTTGCAGGCTGTGCATTAGTGAAAGGATGCCTTTTTTCCCCCAGAAATAGCAGAAGGAAATGTTCCAGATTGATTTCAATTTCTCCTTTAAAGGTGACAGAAATATTTCCAACATAATTGCAATAGCTTTTGATAATATTACTATAATTCACTTTGTGTGCATTTTTTTCGACATAGACCTTCTCCTGTGCATCCATGAATTGCCTACGAAATGTTCTAAACTGAATTAAGAAAACACTATTTTAATGCAGTATATTAAATGTACATTTCAATGTATTTTTAAAATACATTCTCAGTAAAATCTGTTGTATAGGTTGATACTTAAATACAATGCAAGTTCAATGTAGATGGTTGGAAAATAATTAACATCTTCAGTGTTATTTATACACTTACGAGATGCGCAGTGTCTGTCTCTTTGTACAGATGGGACTTCCTCAGATGTCACAGGTACAAATATAAGAGATAAAATCCTGTTCCCATTTGATTCAATAGAAAAACTCCCTCTGGTTTCAGTAGTACTGAGATTCCACGTTACTCAACCAAAGTACACAAGGCAAGACTAGGATCTAGAAAATACCATTTAATGTATTTGCCATTTAGCAAAAATCTAAGTAATACATATAAATATAAAGTCAACGTAAAATATTATTGCTATTGATAATAGTAATATATAACATTAGTAAGAGAAAGCACCTATGTGATCTAAAAAATTCATAAACTGAGAGAAAGAAAACTTTTAAGGTTACTGAATCAAAAACTCTAGTCTGTATTCCAGAATGGAATAGAAATAGATTCAACAAGGGGTCAGTCTTTCAAGGACTTAATCCGTGTTTTAAAAATTGTCTAGATGTTTTTCAGTGCAATATTCTCAGGTGATTAATTTGGCAAAACCCCCAAATGACTATTACATTCAGATGGCTATTGCTGACCCCATCATAGAATCACAGAAGCATAGAATCATAGGGCTGGAAGGGATCCTCTACTTCTTCTGCAAAGAAAATCTCTTCCTGCATGTTTTATGCACACGACATAAAAGATACAACTGAGCGTACAGTTGGGCTGGTTGCATTAATAGCATCCACAGGTTGCTCAATAGAGCTCCCTGAAACAGTCAGTTTCTCAAAATAGGTATGTTCATGGATATAACATTTCCAGCTTGGAAGAAAAGAATAATAAAATAGATGCCATGTTAAAATCATTTGTCTCAGTGATTCTCAAATATTGTTTCATTTTTTCATTAATAGACTTCAGGGATAGTAGGAATGCAAAATTATTTTGCAATATAAAAACCATCCAAAGAAATGAACAGGTGGTGCTTAAATCAGAGGAGGAGGGAAATACGCTTAACCTGCGGTTCGAGGGCAAACTAGAAGAAAAAGAAGGACATGAATGTGTAGAAGAATACTGTGTCTTGGAGGAGGGAAGTATTTTGGACTGTTCAAGTGGATGAGCAGTAATTGAATTATATTTATAAATAAACAGATTCTTCCAATTCTTCAAGGAGCATTAAACTGTAAATGAGCTCAAAATAAGACTGGTGATAAGTGGAAAACAGTTGCATTTCTGACAGGTAACCACCATTTCTGTTTGGTTGTTTTAGTCATGATGCAGAATAAGAATGGAATTCAGTTCTGTCTGCATGTCTATAAAATGCAGATTTAAGTCTAGTATATGTCTGAGACATATGGCATGATTTTTTGTTTGTTTTGATTGTCAAAATTTTTCATTATGCAGCGTAGATTGATAGAGACCAAGATATCCCAAAAGAAATTTCTAAAGGTAGATGCTGTCTTGAGCACATGTTTAAACTACAGAAGATGTAGGAACATGAAGCTGAAAACTTCTGAGCATCTTCAGTTTCTTTTGATATCTCTATGAATGAGAATCTGGTGTCTTAATTTTTAATAGTGACATACTGAGCATTTTGAGAGTTTTAACATTCCTTTTTTAAAACCAACTTTGTTATGAAGCATGTAAAGAAAGAACTAGAACCATATTTTTCTATGATTACCTATATACACATTTCCAATTTTTTAGTTGCTTGTTTGTTCTAGTTCAAGTACAACAACAAAATGATGGTCAAGCCAAAATGCATTCAGTTCAAACTGTAATGCTTTATTTTTAGCAGCATGAAACAAGAAGATGATAATGGCTCTTTTCTGCCAATGCACCCTCATCTTCCTTTTTAGCTATATTAGGAAGGTTAGGAAAGATTCTTTCCTTACATTTCTAGAAAATAAATACTTTCTTCAGGTCTTTACAGCTTCTGATAGGCAGATGATCCCAATTTTCATGTGCACTCTTTCTCCCTCAGAGAAAGACCCATGTTTATAGACAGTCCTGGTAGAAACCCCCATGTTGTTCTTAACAAACCCAAGACTTCCCTCAGTAATAGAGCTGTCCATTCTATGGCATTTAATTCTATGCATATAATCATAAAGTTTAGTTTGGTCATAATTTGAAATACATCCATCTATCTCTCCTGTGTGAGGTTCTCATACCTACTGTCCTAGAGACTTGGATGGAAATTCTGCTATGAATGATTTTTATAGCTCTACCTTGCAAGGGCTCCTTGGCAACCAAAACTATAAAACAGAAAAACTATGTTAAAATGGTAGTTTGTTAAGAATAAAGAAGCATGGCTTTTACTTTTCAGTATTAATTCAGAAGTTTTAGGTTCTTTTTCAGCTTGGCTCACTTTCTTCTGTGGTCCCAGCTGATCACTTTATTGGATGACATTTGGTCGCCAGTGTTTGAAATTCTTAATTATCCTTTCCAGCTTTCTGACATAGTGTTTTTCTTCTTGACTTTCACATACTGTAAATATAGCTCTGTCCAGGATGAATTCCATTTAGCAGACATTGCTTGACAGCCCTAGTAAATTCAGAATGATCTATTCATTCATCAATGTATGTGTATAATTTCCATTAAGCTCAATAAAATTTGTGTACAGCTGTAATAACTAGAGTCTTTTAACACGTTAGTGTCTTACTAATTGCCAGGGAGGTTTCAACAGTAGGCTGAGATATATCCCCAGCTTTTAAGGCTCTGGGAGTGTTGATTTGAAAAATAAGGAAGGATTAATTTTCTTATGGGACTAGCTTTGCTGGGAGATCCTCCTTCTGCCCATCTTGGCTGGTATGTCTGTCCCACTGTGCTAGGACACTTTGCTAACCTACAGCGTGTGGAGTACAGGTCCCCATTAACCCAAGTTGCAGGCACTTGCCGGTTGCAGGATAGGGGTGATAAAGCTTGCAGTTGTCCTGCTTAGGCTGTGGGAGTGTCTCTCTGCTTGCTTAGAAACATTCTCACATTTACACTCTGGAAAGGAAAGGTTAGGAGGAAGAGTAGGAGAAGTGTTTAATAACTCCATATAGTGTCCTAACACAATTTGACCATGTTTTCATTTCAAAGGTTAATACATTCAACTTGGATTTGTTGAATCATGTAAAGTAATATTTCAAAACATCCTCCAGAAAAAAAAAGAGTGAGTGTGTGCGTGTATATATATATATATATATATATATGATGGTTACCTTATTCTGTAGGAATCAAAAATGCCTGAAGACCTTTGTAATGATTTTTGTGTGACAGATTCAGTCAAAGTTAATGATTTTGCAGGCCCCAGTTGTGGTTATAGTAAAAATAATTGCATTACCCCTGCTCAACTCATTGCAGTTGCTACATAGTTTAAATATTTTATGTAGTTTTTAAGGACTGATCCTATTCTGAGGTGGGGAAAAATGCAATAATCTGTGCCATTTCTTCCGTCTCAAACCACAAGGAAACTTTCTACTATCACCATTATTGAGATATTCATCAATCAACCTGCAGAATCTTCCTGTTTTGAATTACTTGTCTTATCCTTCATAACTATTTTTTAAATGCATGCCTACTTGTGAGCAATTTGAGTATGTTTTTTAAAACCCTCATTAGCATATGTTAAAGAGGTGGGAAGTTTGAACAACTCAAATCAAGTCATATTTTTGTCCGGTGGAGGACTTTGTGAAATATGTGATGTGCAGGTATATGTGTATAAAACCGTAAACGGGTGATGTGCAAGTATATTGCTTTTGTTGTGCTTGTTGGAAGGACCTTAAAAAGCAGAAATTTAGTTTGCAAAATGGTCTGCTGAGCTTTTAAATACTACTCAGAGGAGCTGTTTATTACTTACTCAGGTGAATAATAAAGGCCAATGAATACTGAAAGGGTTGCAAGATCTCATAATGAAAGCGGTAGGATTTTTTGCATGTCATAGTCAGAAGTTTTTCTTTTTTCTGTGAATATATACAGGCAGTTTCTGATTGTATATCAGCACTATTGCTTCTGCTGTAGCTAAAGAACAGAAAATCTAGGTTTACAAATTTGAAAAATGGTAGGATATAGAGCAGGAGGAGAACAGAAGATGTTAACGAGAAAGAAGTTACAGAAAAAGGCAATTTTGAACTAGTTTAATGACACTAGTTAATATTTCGTTCTTAGTTAATTCCCTCAAAACTCACATATCTTAATGATTACTGAACATCAAAAAGTGTCTGTGGGTCTAAGGAATGGGGAGGGCATGGCAGAGGGCTCAGCATGATGCAGAGAAGAGGTTACAAAGTCTCTATGGGAATATTTATTATTTCAAAACAGAGATGAGTATAATAACACTTAGCATTCATAGTGCACTTTTTCATTCCACGTTTACTACAGATATATTGGCATTACTTCTATGCAAGCATTTAAAATATGAATGTATTAATACTCAATATGGGTAAGACAAGGGAGGGAAAGGTTCAAGGAGGAAAAATTAAGGCAGTTGGACAAAATTACAGAAACACTTTTTCCCATCCCAAGACTGGCGCTTAAGCTTCATCCTGTGCTGTGCTTAAACCTCGAGGCCACAGCTCTCTCCTGGGATATCACATATTACGTATGGATGAGTTTTCAAAGTGACCTAAGAGATAGGCACTGTACTCCCTCTGAAAGGCAATAGGATTGAGGATCCTAATATCCCAAGGCCTTTCTGAAAATCTCGTCTTACATACGTTCTTAACCACTTCATCACACTCACTAAATAACAGGAGATACTTGTTAACAGCATGTGTATTAGTCACTGAAAATAATTTATCCCTGCTTTGGGGCTCCTCTAAAGAAATTATACCTCTCCATTTCTCAGCCTTCTCTATATAACACCTGAGAAATAATTGTTTTCATTTTTCTTTGCCTCATTGATTGTAGAATAAATAATCCATGAATAACTCCCCACCCTCATTATTCTACCGTATCTGGTGAGCAATAACTTTTGGTTCAGTATGTTTAAGGGCAGTGGCAGGAGGGATGGAGAGAGATGGAAAAGAGCGGTCAGTCTCTTGAAATCCCTAAACCATAAGGCTAGGATATGGCCAGGTTGTCTCAGTCATTTCTTGTAGGTGAAAACCATAATGATACTGTAATGCAGCTTGCTTCCTGGCTCGCTCTCGGAGTGAGAATTAATTACCGAATGAAAACATCTGCATTAGCGGCTCCTGCAGCCCCAGCTCTCTACAGGCGGGATGGTGCTCACCCCCCCCAGAACTAGGACCGCTCGGAGGACTTGCCTGCTGGCCACCTGGCTCGCATCCCGGCAGGTTGGAGCTCGGGGAGCCGCTACCATCTCGGGTGCGCGGGGGAGCGGCGGGGAGAGAGGCAGGAGCCGACGGCGGGGGCTGCCGCTGCGCCCCGGGGACGGCAAGGAGGCGCCGGGCGGTGGGCGCCGCACCGAGCCTCCGCGCCCGGCCTCAGCACCGCGGACAGCGGCATCGGCGCGGCCTCCCCGCGGCCCGCTCCCGGCCCCGGCCCCGATCCCCGCCGCGGCGCCCCGGCCCTGGCTCTGAACCAGGCGAGGGAGGACGAGCAGGGTCCTGGAGGCCGGAGGGGCGCAGAGGAAGAGGGAGGAGCCGGAGGAAGGGGAGGGAAGGGGAGGGAAGCGCTAGGGAGAGGATTTTCCCTTCGGCTTCTTTTTTTTTTTTTTTTTTTTTTTTTTTTTCGCTTGGGGGGGTGGTTGCTGCTGCTGGTGGCAGCATTTCCTCCCGCTGGAAGATGATGAATACATGAAGAGAGAGGCTCCGAGCCTGCTTCTCTGCTGCGGGAGTGTCTCTCCCTCCCTCCCTCTCCGCTCTCCCTGCTCCTGTGTGAGTGTGTGTTTGGCTCCCCGGCTGTATGTGCGTGTACACTGTGTATATATATCTGAGCTGGGAGGTTATTGCAAGCTTCTCTCAGCAGCGCTGCTCTGTGCAGGAAGAAGAGCTCAGCTGCAGTGGTAGCATCAACAGCAGCATTAGCAGCACCAACAGCTTTTTCTGCCTTTCTCCCTTCCCTTCATCTCAATCTCCCTTTCCCTCCCTCCTCCCCACATCATTTTGGGGATTGCGTTTTTAATCTTTCTTTTTCTCTTCTACAATCCTTGTTATTTGATACTTCGTGGCTTGCTTTTTTTTTTTTTTTCCCCCCTTCCTCTGAGAAGGAGGTACAGACACACATACACAAACACAGAGAAATAAGGGAAAGAAAAGTACCGGGACTTATCCTGCTGCTGCAAACACAGAGATAGCAGACGAAGAGGGGGGTTGGCTTCTACCCCAAGGTAAAGCCCTGCCCCCTTTACCTCCTCACCCTCTCCTCTGAGAAAGACAAGGAGAGAGAGAGAAGGGGCCAAAGTGGAGAAAAGCAGGTCTTCTGCGGCTGGCATTTGGAGTACAGGGAGCCAGGAAGTGAAGGATGGTTGTGGTTACCCGAGCTGGCTGCAGGGCAGCTCTCTTCCTCTGGATTTTCAGCAGCATTAGCTGCAGAGCCAGGACCGCTCTGCCTGCATCTCGTAAGTACCCTTTTCTAAGAAGCATGCACAATTTCAGCTCTGCAATAAGCCAGAGGGGAATTCCCTCAACTCTGTGAGGCTGATTATTTTCTCTCTGCTGGTGAATCTTGTGTTTGATTTTCTGTTTGTTTGTATGTGTATGTACGCACTGAGGTTTGATATTGTTCGCAATGCTCCCTATCAGATCTTCCTAAGCGTAGATGATTTCAGTGGTAGCTGGTGTGGAAAGTTGAAAGACCTGCTCTATGATATAGTCTTGGTTCTGCAATGGAGTCAGAGGGGGAAAGGAATCAGATAGAAGCTATTTAAAGTTTGGGGGGTGTTTTTTGTTTGGTTGGTTGGTTTGGTTTGGTTTGGTTTTGTTTTGTTTTGTTTTGTTTTTTCCCACCTTCCTCAGAAGGTATGAAATTTGCATTTGGAAGTACTTCACTTACACAGTTGTGTGAGGGAAAAGAGGAGATGTGAGCAGTTTCCATAACTAGTGTTTTATCAAGGAGCAGCAAGAGAAAATTTTGTCTCATTTGAAGAGAAAAGAATGATGGTGAGTTGATGTGACGGAACTGAGCCAGGACAGCTTTTCTTCAGAGTGAAGTTTTGCTTCCCATAATAAAATGAGCAAAGGTATTTTAGAGAGACCATCAATTGCCCCCCTAGGGAGGCAGAAATAGCAGAGAAATGATCAAGCATCCGCTGAAATGCTGAACTTCAGATCGGCGGAGTGCAGAGGACCTGTACAGGACCCAATTCTGCTATCAGTGTAAAAATGACAGCGTACTCGTTGATTTCAATGTGTGTGAGATCAAATCTTTAACATTGCACTGAGCTGTAGTTTCCAGCAAAACATTTGCAGGTAGATGTCAGTGTTAAGTACTTAGTTGTTTCTCTTCAGACCATGTAAAGCATTTGCCATTTGCAAAGTATTTTTGAAATGCATACTGAAATAAAGCAGAGCATTTTTATAGAATCATCAAAAATAGACCCTACTGTTGACTTTCTCTGTTGTTTATAGAGGAAAGAAATGTCATGAGATGTTACAGATAGATGTGTTGGTTTTGTGTGTATTTGAATGGGGGCTGATTCTACTGACCAAGCAGGGAATTGTCTTAGAATGTAATGTATATACTGCGTAGAGATCTATGTGGATCATTACATTTATTTATTTATTTACTTAGGAGCAGGAATGAACAATGCAATGATCAGAGAACTGGAGCACTGCTGTACTTTCTCAGTGCATTTCTATCTGTTATCGTCTGATACCTCATGAAAAATAAAACAATGATATTGGTCCAGGATTTGCTTGCACTTAGACATTTATTTATGTGTCAACAGAAAATGTATAGCAGTGTCTCCATTGTATCTAGGTCTCAGAGGCTGTAGGATGTTCAGTTATTTTTCTGCCTTTGATTTAGGAGAAATATTGATCCTGAGGTTTACTGCTTAGTTTTGACCAGCTATCTAATTTTCCTTCTGAATATTATTTCTTCATGGTCATCTCTGAGACTCTGCATAATAGGAATATACAGGGAGACAAAAAAATATTATGATTTAGGTTGTCAGAAATCTTTTCTTAGAAAACAAAGTTCCCTATACTGATTTCTATAATAGGATTTCTGATTTATTTTTTTTTTTCATTCAGTAACTAATGGCTGTAGTTTAACTTGAAAATGACCTACAGTGGGTTACCAGATTAGTCAACAAACAAATCTTTTAACTTTTGAAAGAAGTTAGTAGAGAAGTTGGTGGTTGTATTAACATCACTATAACCAGAAATTCCATGAATAAAGGATATATATAATCTTAATTACAATTTACTTGTATACATTCCCATCTTGACAGGTTGTTTTTGGATATTCAAGGATTTCTTTATATTAATTGATCTTCCAAGAGCTTATACACTACGCTCCTTATGTAATGTATAGCATTTCATTTCTGACTCACTTCTGAAAGTGAAATGGAGCTGGATTTGTTTACTGGAAACAGAAATATAGCTAGAAGTACACGTCAGCCTTAAAATTACAAAAGGAGTGTTCACATTGCAGTACATGCTTAAAATTCTTGTGAAGACATACAGCTGCTTGGGAAGTGGTACCAGAGTAGGAACTCAAGTGCTGTGTCACAGTGTTTTGGTGCACCACTTTTAACTGGTTATTCTGTTGCACGCTTTGGTATACAAACTGGTCACTGTGCTGTGTTTTCTGGGATTGTTTGTCACTTTGTATGCAACTGATTGTGAATGACATTGGGTAATTTTGTTCTCCTTTGGCAACAGAATGCACATAGGTTTTTATCTTTTTTTCTTTTTCCCTCATTGCTGGATTTTGAACATCGTATTGGGAATACTTCTGAAAGAATTAAAAATCTGTGAAATGTAACTTTGATGTAAAACTGATTTCCAACCACATTTTTATTTTCTCCTCCATTGCTACTTTATGTTTTGACTTTGAAGTAATGAACAATAGCAAATTTATTCTTTACAGTACTTTTTAGGAAGTATGCAAGATTCATGGTGTATGGTGAATTACGAATCCCTATATATGAGCTTACTCTTCAGTGTTTTTTTACAGTCTGCTTGTGCTGACACAGAAAAAGATACAGTTTTCAGAAAGAATAGAATCAGACATCACTTATGTGAATATATTGCATCTCAAATGTTTGTTTACTTTGCAAAGTCAGTAAATCTATCTCTGTCATTAAAATGACGTCTCTTAGTAATACTGATTCAGAAGGGATCCTGTTGAAAGCTTTGAATCTCATTCAGTTTTATCTCAAGATGAAGTGGGTGTTGAAAGCCCATCTTGTAGTACAATAAACGTACACTGTGATGCAGTATCACACACACTAATACTCAGATCTTACTGTAAATTTTATTCATAGTCAAGTTTTTCATACTTTGGCATTAAATTCCTCTTTGTGGTTTTTTTTTTGTTTTTTTTTTTCTTTTTTTTTAAACGAGCATAGAGGGATCAAAACACTCTTAACTTCTGGAATCAAGGCTAATGAACAGCTCAACCAGGAGAGGTCATCACAAGATAAAAAGTAACACAGAAAATACAAATTTAGTGCTTTATAGTCTTTTACATGGCTTATAGAGGGAATGATAAGAATATGACTATGGGTAGACTAACTTTCAATTGTGTTCTTATAAAAAAGACACAAAGCAGCAACCTGGTGTTCTTAATGAGAATGTTAAAGGGATTCATCATAGGATCTTCTGCTTCTCTATGAAAGCAACTCACTTTAAAAGTAATTGTCTTTCACAGCTAAGTTTTATTTTTGGTTGTCTGTTTATGTGCAGTGCAAACCTGATCAGTACAGAACTAGGAAAACTTCTAGTTCTGATACTTTTCATGCTATTGCAGTAGGTCCCATACCACTGCTGAAGTTGAAGTTGAACTGCATTTTACAATAATTGATGCAGAAATCAAATGAGGGGCAAGTATAGTAAATCATTAAGATCTGCGTATAAGTGAAAATATGCATCTTTTGGTCTGTATGGCACCCAGACTTTCCTTAGTAGCTTGGGTAAGTGAGAAGAGTATTAAAAAAGTGTAATACGCCTTTTGAAAGAGCAAGGCGTTGCACAAGAAACTTCTTTTCTGGAGTTCTGGACTATATAGAATTTGAGAATCTACCCTTCAATTCATGGTGCTTGAATGTTGGGTGTCTGGAGATGTCGTATATTCTATTAGACTCATATTCTAGTGTTATCTTTCTGGAAATTTTTCAGACATAATGGTATTTTGTGAAATCTGGTCAATTCCAGATGTGTTAGATCTGATTAACATTTCTTAGGTTAGGTCCTGTTGTCAGAGATTCCACAGAATTCAGTTTCAAGTGTAACAAAAGACTTTCACATAGGTTTAACGTTTAATCATTTTTTTATGCCTGGGTGTCAAAGCACTTACAAATATACTAAACTTTTAACCTGAGGGCCTGAGTTTTCTTTAAGACTGTAGTATTTCATAACATTAAACTTATGCTTTCTTTTTTTTTTAGAAAATTTTAGCTATAAATTAGACCAAAATTTACACCCATCATTATACAGTATTATTGTCATTTAAGGTGCTATACATCACTACATAATAAAATTAACATTCAACAGGCAAACAACAATTTGTTAATTGGTTATTATTTAACAACAATGAACTGGGTTATGCAGGGTGACTTTTTAAATGAATATGCTTTTCCTAGGACCTTACATGTGAATGAAATAGTAATAAATAGTCTGCTGTCATTTCCAAACTGGTGACAGCAGCTAGAGCCTGCATCAGTGCTGAAAAAACAAAGTTTCAAAGAGTCCTTAACTTCTGTGTATGCAACAGTACATACAGCCTGCTTGCATACATTCATCTATCTACAGAAAGTCTGAATCAAAGTTTGATGTGGTCAGTGGGCATTGAATCAATTGCAAATGTCAGTGAATTAATGTTTTAAAAACTGTTTTTTGCTTGGGTTCTTTTTGCTTTGCTTGTGTTTTTAGTTCATTTATTTTTTTAAACTCTGGTGCAATGACACGGAATAAAGCACAAAAAGTGCTTCAGTAAGTGGTCCAGTCTGCAAGAAAGTTTGGAAGTAAGGTTGAAGACTATGAATTGAAAAACTGTCTCTGCGAACATCGTCTGTTTCTTTTGCAAGGAGGAGAGAAATATTTTTTGATTATCTCTCATTTTTTTATTCAGGTACATTTGGAAGATTATTTCAGTTGATGCAGTTGTGACAGAAAATATTTTATATGTAATATATTAATCAGACATTAGAAACTGAAGATCTGCTTGGATAACTCATCACTATGGATGCGTGACAGGCAGTAGGTTTTCCCATAGGAGTTTTTTAGGAATTTCAACTTGCATCTCTAAATCTTATAAAGCATCAGATCTCATGTTCAGTGTTTAGTAATTATAGCAATATTTAAGACTTTGTAATAGTCCTAATGCTTGGGGCAATAACAAGCTATGCACAAACTATGGGAGGTTTCTACTTTTTCTTTTTCTACATATGCAGAAGCTGATGTACCTCTGAGCAATTTGACTCATAGGTCAAACAAAAGATAGCTTGAGGTGTGCCACCGCCCATGTCTGTATTTCCTAAATACCAATCATGGTCGGTCTTACAAAAGTACACTTGCAATTGTGTTTCAGTCACTTCAGATAGAAAATGTTAGAGAAGCAACATCAGTCTTCTTCATCAGATGAAACTGAGTGACTTTTTCATTTTGTTAGACTTCAAAATTTTAAAGTATAGCAGTGTTTAGAAAAAGGTAATTTGATGAGGGCATGATTTCCAAAGTCCACATGAACATGGCATCCTTCTTTGAAAGATCAGGAAGATCTGTGGGACAAAAAGACTCCGGTAGCTTGAGTCTTCTTCCACCGAGGGAAATAAAAGTTATGCCACTGATTTTCAGAACTGTGTGGTTATGTTTTTTGTCAGTGAGAAGTTCTTGATTCAGTCCATTGGTATAAGATGCTAGAAATAATTAAAAGGTTCTTCAGACTTCAGCCTTTCAACTAACATCAATTTTATCTGTATTACACTTCACTTAGTCAGCTACTTTACTGGCATTGCATAGGTAGATAATGTGAGACCACCAGCAGAACATGTTAAATCTCTAAATTTGGTGGTGTAGGAAGTTGCGGTAATCAGTAATCAATTCTTTTGAGCCATTCGGAGTTCCAGCTTAGAAGATACCATAGGTATAATAAAAGCATTCCCAAGACTGATGTTTGACATTTACAAAGAACTCGGGCACATCTAGATTTTGATAGTTCTGCAATTTCACAAGCAACTTTACAAAGTTGAGAGACCTTTCCTGCCTGAGAAATTGTCTCAGTATTCATGCACTGCTGTAGTAGCCAGCCATTTCCTATTTGTTCCTCAAGCTTGAACTGCTAATTCAGAGCAGAAAAAGGATATTGACATTCGCATTTACCTCTTTCCTCTGCCCAAAAAAGTCTAGGGATTTTTTGGCTTTACGATCTCCTGTGGAGGTCGTTCTTTCAAACATTTAACTTAAGTGGTCATGCTAAACCCACTGAGGGACTGAAAGATTTATTTAAACTTACAGTTCATAATTTGACGTTAATATTTATCAACATTTAAAATATTTATCAACTGTTTTATTTTCAGCTGTGTACACACTCCAAAAATATGTTTTAAATAAATCAATGACTAAGATCCACTCAACATAGCTAGGAACTTTGTTGCTGGTTTTGTGTTTGTGTCAGTAAAAGCTCAGGCTGGGTTACAACTTTAAATGCGTAAATAAAATAAGCAGCTAAAAATACTCTCTGGTAGCCAGGGAGCATTTGAACTGTCCTAGCCAAAAGATCTTCCATCCCACAAATGAATGTGATATTTTAGAATGAACTTTTATTATTGTTTCTTTAGAATATCTGAAGTCTCAGTTTAAAGAGAAAGTAACATTTTCGTGTAGAAATTTAATGACATGTTTAGATATCGGTCTGTTTGATTTTGTGTAACTGCTATATCGTATAAAATTTTGTAACCTTTGCTCAGGGAAATCAGCCATGCACATGCTACATTTTTCTCTACTTTCTCTGTTTCTACAATGTAGGAATTATCTGCCTATAAGCATTTTTTTCATTATATATAGGGTTGTGCCACTGTCCATTTTTTTATCACCTAAGTCATGATAAAGCCTTGGCTATGTCCCTGATTGTTTGCTCAATCATCTTGTATACTTACACTGATATTTATTGTGAATCCAATGAAAACCTGGAGTTTAGAGGGAAGGAATACAAAGTTCAGCTGTGATCAGACAATGAATACAAATGAGCTGAGGAGACTGCAAGGGTCCACTTCATAAGGGGTAGCTTAAAGTTTGTGATGGAAAGTTTGCCAGAGAAGAAAAAGAAGAATTACTGCCATAACGGAAGTATATGGGTCTAGTGCAATGGGATGCAACGCAGTCGGCAAGGAAATTGCAATATATTTAGGTTTTCATGTCTTACGTACTGGATTTAAATGTCGCTGGTGTAAAGTTCTTGAAACACAGTTTGAAATGCAGTTAAATTGCGATGTAATGTTATCCCCAGCTACATTCATGGGAATAGTAGCAAGACTATGGTTGGGGAAAAGCCCTACTTATTAAAACCAAACCAACAAACAAGAAAACAAAAATCTTTAATTTGCACCCTGTTTACCCAGTTTTGAATCAGTAAGATCTCTAGACTCTGCCCAGATTGTCAATGAGACATAGAAAGGGCTTGTACGTGTTCTTTTCTTTTCCCTGAATACAGATAAAAATTCAAATTTTTTAAAGAAGATGAGGAAAAATGAAAAATAAGAAAAATAAATTAATTTTAAAACATAATTAAAAATTAAAACTAATGGCCTCCCACCATTGTTCTGTACCATGGGAAAAAAAAAGGAGAGGCTGAGGAGAGGTTGTGTCCCATATGATAACAGTAACACGATTTTTTTCTGCTAAGGAATGGAGTCAGGAGGGGTGGCTTGCCCAGTCCATAGCATAAGCATTGCATTAGGAGAAGAACGAGCTTCTGTAAGAAATGGAGTCAGAAGCATATCCTGCACAGGGCAGGCTCTGCTGGCCACATGCTTCCAAGCTTCAGCAAGCTGTACTCTCTAATGTGCTTTCCTTCAGTTTTACATCCAAAAAAATTATGCTGCTGGGCATCCTGTCAGTTATATGATGAATGTCCTACGTGCTTCTTCCCTGGTATGGCCAAGCTGTTAGAAATAATAGTGGAATTCCCTATATAAAAGAGATGGTATCCATTACAGTTCCAGCCTTCTTCCAAAAAACACACGCTGCCAGACCACGCGTCCATTTCCTTCTGCTCTCAATTTATTTGCCATTTCTCACGTACTTCCTTTCTCATTTTATTAATCATCTTACTCCCTGCTCTCTGCCCTCTCCCCACCCTTTTCTCCAGCAATAAACTGACTCCACTGACTTCTCTTGGATTTTCATTGATTCATCACCATATCAAGTAATTTGCTGAGCCTGAAACTAGGGGAGATTGTCTTCATTGAGTCCTGATTAATTCATCCGTATGTGAAAGCTAGGTACACAGGTAATAACTCAATTGAAACTCCTTCACTGCTTAATTGCTGTGCCATAATCCTGGCATGTTAAATCAGATAATCAGATATTATGACTGAAGTTAGGATTCATTTTTTTCCAAAAACAATTATTAGAATATCATTATAAGGAATGCTTTTAATAATTCTGTTTATGATTATGCATAAAATGCACTTTCAGACTTCAGGTCAGTACAATGCATATATATTATATGTGTGGAAAAAATTGCGTCAAAGGAATGCTGTGAGTGAGTCATGGTCCCAAACCTATGTATTCATAGCTTATAAGGACAAAAAGGATCATTGAACCCAGCTAAGGTGATATGGTGGGTTGTGTTACTACCTTTATCTGCTTTATACATCACAGAATCATAAAATCAATGAACCAGAGAATGGTTTGGGTTGGAAGGGACCTTTAAAGATCAGCTAGTCCAGACACCTTGCCATGAGCGGGGACATCTTCCACTTTGATCAGGTTGCTCAAAGCCCTGTCCAGCTTGACCTTGAAGACTTCCAAGGATGGGGCATCCACAGCTTCTCTGAGCAACTTGTTCCAGAATTTCTTCTTTCTCTCTAACCTGTATTTGCCCTGTTTTAGTTTAAAACAGTTACCCCCATCCTATCACTACACGGTAAAAGTCTTTCTCCATCTTTCTTGTGAGCCCCGTTAAAGCATGGAAAAGCTGCAATAAGATCTCCCTGGAGCCTTCTCTTCTCCAGGATAAACCACCCCAACCCTCTCAGCCTTTCTTTATGAAAGGCAGAAGCCCTCTGACCATTTCTGTGGCTCTCCTCTGGACCCACTCTAATAGGTCCCTGTCTTTCTTGTGCTGGGGGCCCCAGAGCTGGATGCAGTACTCCAGGTGGGGTCTCAGGAGAGCAGAGTAGAGCAGGAGAATCACCTCCCTCAGCCTGCTGGCCACGCTGCTTTTGATGCAGCCCAGGGTACAGTTGGCCTTCTGGGCTGCAAGTGTACATTGCCAGCTCATAGCTTATTTTTCATCTGCCAATATCCCCAAGTCCTTCTCCTCAGAACTGCTCTCAATCCATTCGCCACACAGTCTGTACCACTACTGGGGATTGCCCCAGCCCAGGCATAGGACCTTGCACTTGTCCCTTTTGAACTTCATGAGGTTCACATGGGACCACTCCTCAAGCCTGTCCTCAAGCCTCCTTATCCCACTGGATGGCATCCCTTCCCTCGGGGGTACCAACTGCACCACTTAGCTTGGTGTAATTCACAAATTTGCTAAGGGTATGCCCAGGTCCACGTAGATTACATCAGTAGCTCTTGCCTTACCATCGGTGCAGTCGTTCCATCATAGAAGGACAACAAATCAGTCAGGCATGATTTGCCCTTGGTGAAGCCATGTTGGCTTTCTCTAATCACCTCCCTGTCATCCATATGCTTTAACATAGCTTCTAGGAGATTCTGTTCCGTGATCTTCCCAGGCACAGCGGTGAGGCTTACTGGTTGGTAGTTCTCAGGGTATTCATTTTTACACTTTTTAAAAATGGGTGCAATGTTTCCCCTTTACCAGTCACTGGGGACTTTGCTTGACTTTCCTGACTTTTCAGATGTGATAGAAAGCAGCATGGCAACTACATCTGCCAGTTCCCTCGGGACCCTGGGATGCATCTCATCAGGTCCCATAGACATAGGTATGTTCAGGTTCCTCAGATGATCTTGAACCTGATCTCCTACAATGGGTAGGACTTCATTCCCCCAGTCCCTGCCTTGAGATTCAGGGGCTTGAGAGATGAGGACTTGATGAAAAAAAGTTGTTGAGTACCTCAGCATTCTCCGTGTCAGTTGTCACCAGATGACCTGTCTCATTTATCAGGTGGGTACAGTTTCTTTTGTCTTCCTTTTCTGACTAACATACTTGTCAAGCTTTTGACACATTTCGTTACAGCATGGAATGTCTCAGTCTGGAACTATGTTCTTTATCCTAGGTTTATGACTTTACACATTGCCACATTAAAATGCCTGATGATTTCCTTTTACCAGATGACCTAGATGTTCCAAGCTTGTGACATGTGTAAACTTCAATCTCAAGTCATCTTCAGTTTCAAAGACTATGCATTTTTCTGCAGTTCAAATAATGATGTTAAATAACAAAGGGTTGAAAATCAGATTTCCACTGATTCTCACTAGGAACCACTCATTTCCTTTGTTACGGTTAAATTTTGAGATATTTAGTACATCACATTTATAACAACTCTGGATCTTGGTTAAAATGGTGTACACAGCCAGTCAAATGCCTTCAGAATTCAAAATGCATACAATTACAGTGTATGCAGAAACAGATATAAATGCATATATATGCAAATTCGATGTGATCCATATTTGTCATCTCAGCAAAAAAACCTGCCTTCAAAACATCAGGATACTTTGACAAGATCTATTTTTTATAAACCCATGTTGATTTGCACTAATTACATTTACCTTCTTTAATTTTTTATTAATCAGGTTCTATTATTTCGTCTAGCAGCAATGTTAGTTGGAGCGGCTTGTAATTATGCAGGTCATCTTCTTGAGTGTCTGCACACGGTACTTTCTTTCAGTCTTTTGGAATTTCCTTGCTATTCCAAGGGTTACTGAAAATCAGCAATAACAATGATCAGAGACCTTCTCAGATACAGGTTGCCCTGCTGTTTTGAAACTGTCTAGCCTTGTTAGCTTCTGTTTAACATCTTCCTCAGTTTTTATTAGAATGTAAATTGTTTTGTTGCCACTCTGGGATCTGACTATGCGGTCTTGTTTGTTTTCCTAATACTATGTTTTTGTCTCTTCTACATGCCTGGCAATTTCACTACTTGTATGTAGCGGTCTTTTGGTATGGATCCTTTTGCACCCTGTCTCCTCTCTCACCTCTTTTAAAAAAACAAACAAACAAACCTGCTTTTTTGTTTTCTATCTCCTTATGTTTCCATGCATAGATAAATGAAGCCTTGCATCCTTTTGCTTATAATTTTTCTGTATTTGTTAGATTCTTATTTACAGAATCACAGAATGGTTGAGGTTGTAAGGGACTGCTGGAAGTCATCTTGCAGGCAGGATCACCTAGAGCAGGCTGCCCAGGACCATGTCCAGAGGGCTCCAGATATTCGTCAACCTCCCTGGTTCTATCTCCTCCCTAAGGAGATACTCCACAACCTCCCTGGACAACCTGTGCCAGTGCTCAGTCAGCTTCACAGTGAAAAAGTTTTCCCTGGTGTTCAGATGGAACCTTCTGTGTTTCAGTGTGCGCCCATTGCCTGACAGGTTCCTGTGGGCCCATTTCTCCAGCCTGTTGAGATCCCTCTGGATGGCAGCTTGACCCTCTGGCATATCAGCCACTCCTTAGAGTTTTGTGTCGTCAGCAAACTTGCTGCACATGCACATCATCCAGATCATTAATAAAGAAGTCGAACAGGACTGGACCAAGTATTTACCCCAAGGGTACACTGCTCCAGCTACACTTTGTGCCGCTGTCTGGGCCCAGCCATTCAGCCAGTTTTCAACCGACTTCACTGTCTGCTCATGCAGCCCATACTTCATCAACTTTTCTATGGGGATCTTACGGGAGACAGTGTCAAAGGCGTTAACAAAATCCAGGTAGACAGTTATCAACAGCTCTCCCCTCATCTGCCAGGTCAGTCATTTCGTCACAGGATTTTATCAGGTTGATCCAGCATGACTTCCCCTTGGTGAAGCCAAGCTGACTACTCCTAATTATTTTCTTGTCCTTAGTGTGCCTGGAAATGGTTTCCAGGATGAGCTGTTCCATCACCTTCTCAGGGACTGAGGTGAGGGTGACAGGCCTGTAGATCCCTGGGCCTTCCTTCATGCCCTTCTTGAAGATAGGAGTGATATCTGATTTCCTCCAGTCCTTAGGCGGCTCTCTCAATCACTATACGTGTTGTCAAATGTTAGCTAAAGTGTTTTTAAACAATTCCCATTCACAGTCAGGTTCTGTTTGAACTCTTAAATCCTGAAGAGGTCTAGGTACTACTGCTACTAAATACACTTAATACTGGATTTATACCTCCATCAAGGAGCAACCAAAATCTGTTGTTAGTACTAGAAACACATATACAGGAAATGTTTATTTAGAAAAACATCCAGAAGACTCACAAGAACCCTATCCAAGACATTCAGTAGGTCATCTGTATTCAACTACGCATTTAAGCAAGTGCTTTAAAACAGGCCCCTGAAGATATCCAAACATTCGTGAATAAGTCTTTGATGATGATAAATGTTTTATTAAATTGGTGGTTGAAATAGGACAACCATATGCATAAACACATATTAGAACCAAAGACTACAAATGACTATTCAGCTACAGTTCTCATTACTGAAGGATAGTATAATAGAAGTATTTGTTCAGTATATTGTTGATGTTAATGACCCTAAATTTCAGATATAAATTTATCATTATTAGAAGTTTTAATTCTGACCTATAAAATAAAATATGTTATTTTATTTTAAAATATTTATTTTTGCTTGCCTGGAAATAGTTACACCTAATTTAAAAAAATATAAATGAATGTATTTGAAAGAGAGTTTCTGAGCTGTGCAAGCAAATAATCCTTCCATGTACACATGCATACAGACAACAAAGCTGCCTGGGTGTGTTTTGGTATATTGTTGGTAACAGAAAAATGAAGTTGCATTGAACTTCCTCTTGAGCAGATGGCAGAATCTTTCAAGGAGTCACATATAATTTTTGCGAAGTTTTGAGGCTTTACATGCAATTCCATGATAGGGGATGTTCCTTCAGGCAGGGACAGATTACTTAATAAGTCCTGTATGGTTAATTTTAATTTGGCAAAAGGGCAATAATATCAGAATCTGGAAAAAAGGCACGCGATACATGTTTCTCATCTAGTAATGAATTTGGTACATAGTGTGATTTTGCAATATGTTTATTATAAGCAATTTTTAAATACCCTGGGTTAATTGAATATAGGTAGCATATTCTTTTCTTGTCTTACACATGCAAATGTTCATGGGGGAATAGTTGTCATGCAAAGATACAGGTATCTTTCAAATTCTTCCACTGAGCCTGGTCCACAGGTTCATAATTCTGCCCTGTCAGATCTTCAGATCAAAGGTGAGGTTACTTAATAATGTACATAGTGGACACTTGATAATGTTAAATTCAAATGCATTTAGAGTCAGTCAGGCATGTAGGAAACAAGGTCTTCTGTGTTTGGGATCTGCTGTGTATAAGAGGAAGAAAAGAAACTTAAAGTGTCATTTCTCTGAGCAAAAAGCCGCCTATGAATTTGGAATTGCAGAAGGGCTATGTGAGGACACAGTGTCCTGGCAGCAGCTCTGGGGGTAAGGTCTCGTAATTCTATGCTAAGGTCTAGGGTGGTGCTTGTGTTGGAGAGTATACGGCAGCTGTTTGTTGATGTCTGGAATGTGATTGTGAAGGGCTGCTCCTCACTGCAGCGGAGGAGAGAAGCTTCAGGGTTTCGCTGCTAGAGGCAACCCGATGCAGTGTCTGTATGAAAGTGTCTCATCGCTGCAGGAGAACAGTCCAATCTGCACAGAATGAAAGACAACATATGGTTGTTACACACCGATGACTTAACTGGATGGGCCAGTGTATCAGACCATTCTTTTTAGACCATAGACCTTTTTTTTTCTTTTTTTTTTGTCTAATTAAATACTTGCATAAATGCTGTTATCAGAACTTTCTATGGATCTTAGCTTCTCTCATACTGGTTTATGGCACCAGTAATTAAACTGAATTCTGGCAAAGTTGCATTGGAGTTATTTTAGTGTATCAGAGATGAGAATTTAGTGCAGTTTAATTAGAAATTTCTAGTTATATTCCAGACACCAGCTATTTATCTCCAGTGGCTCTTTGAAATGAATCTTTCTGGGTTTTGATATAAAACTATATGTGATGCAAAAAATAGTCCTTACAGCTGAAAGTCTTGAAGTTGTCTAAGTTCTTTTTGGGTAATTTAAACTCCTAATATATAACCATGCCAAAGCATTTAATTGAATGACAGAAGTTGGATCTTTACAATAGGAAATATTGCAAGTACTGTGAAATATTTTAGCACCTCATGTCAGTCGTCATCTCTTTGAGGATTAACATTGATCGCAAAAGTTATTTTCTGTGGCCATATCTTGTATAGATGAACACAGACATAATTTAGTGGCTGACACCAAAGGTCTATGCACTTCATTTTTATTATCTTCAGAAAGCTTTCTTGAGCTTTTTGGGAGTCCCCCCTGTAATGGTCCTATTTAATTGAAATTCACACACACACACACACACACACACACACACACACACATATATATATACACAAATAAATAAATAAATAAATATGAACTGATTGGAATACCAGGAAGGTATTACCACACAGTGAAACTTTCACGAAGAGAACCTTCATGAAGCAGACCTTTTTTTCTGTTAATAAAGAAAGTAGACCAAGCAAATATGGAAATGTTGACATGTTACTGCCAAACTATCATGAATAGACCTGCATAGACATATGTGTACATAATGAGCTACAGTTCTTTTTTTCAAGTATAACATTTTAAAGCACAATGATGTGCTTTGGTGAAATATAAAAGTTTGCTGTTATTGCACAGTGGAATACGTTAACAAATACTGTCCACTTCAGCTAAAAATATATCCAAACAAAACTGTGTCCTAGACTATACAGTTCCTATATTCAGCCCCTTTGAAAAGCTAACAGAGTTAAACCTCAAAAGAAATGACATTGCTGCAACAACAACCAACCAAATGTGTACCAAATGTTTCACAGAAATTATATCTTACATCAGCTGCCTTCTGCTGGCCCACTTTTCATTTGAAAATATGATTACCCTCATCTGATCAAATTACAGGCTGTGTAAAAAAGGTGGTACATTATGAATTCCATACATGAATTCCATCATCTTTCTAATTTTTCTATGTGATGTTATTAAGCAGCAGATTCTAAAAGACAACTCAATGATTCTGCTTTTTGGGGTTTTAACCAGGAAGTAATGTGTTTCAGAAGAGTAACTGTACATTAGTTACACAAAACTCATTAGTAAAATTAGAGGGTGGTCCACTCTTTAAAACTTGTGTATGAACATCTTTTCCTACTCCCTGAGAAATTCATTATGATTTTCTTTTTTTCTTTCCTGTGTTTACTGTTGCATAGTGTTGGGCTTCCAGTTGGTTACATGGAATGGAGAAATGAAAGGCACACAGTATTTTTGGTACAGAATGACACAATCATTTTAAATACACCTTTATTCTGCAATCAAACATCTCTTTCTTCCAGAAGATGATGAGTGCTTATACAGTGCCTGTCAGAATGATTTTCCAGTCCATGACTGTAGATCATAGCAGCCCCACCAAATAACAGTTTATGTAACAAAACAGGGACCCAGGTTTTGCCATCCTTATTCATATTGAGTGCTATTTACGGTGGCATTGGTTCCACTGCTCTCACAGGATAATGTACTGGTCAACAGGGATCAAAATGGCAAAATGTACGAATAATTTCTTAACACAGTCCTTAGTATTAAATCAGAGAGCACTGTCCGTTAATCATGACTTAATGACTAAAAAGGAAAAGTTTAGAACTTTTAAAAATTAACTCTTAGGTTCTGTTTTGTTGAACGGAGCTTGGAACAATATAAAAATTCTGTTTGCTTTAAGTAATTTGTTATTGGAGCAGAGAAGTACGCAGAAAGATGCAGGGACATGCTCTGCCAGGTGTGCAGTGTTTTATGTTAATCTGATGCAAGCTGGGCAGTTTTCCAAGCTAACAAGAGCTCCAGGGAGATTTTTCCTCTCAGACCCCCATATTATCAGCTCCTGAGGAAGCTCTTTCAGTTAAATGGAGATGTGTCCTCTTGTGATTTAGGCAGTACTTTTAAGATGTTTCAGGAGTGTTCCCATAGCCCATTTTCACACCCCACTCTTAGAAATGGAGTGAAGTAGTGTTCATTGAGCATCCTGAATTCATCACTAACAAAAGCCAGGTTATGTAAAATACATTAGTTCTAGAATACAAATATAGAAATGATTGTTGGGAAGGTTATAGAAACAAGCAAAAGGAAAAAATTGAATGTGTTTATTTAGCATTTTACTTTAAATGGAAAAAAAGAAGAAAGGTAGAAATGTCTCTTATTTATATTTTCAGAATGAGACACCTGAATCTTTTGCAGAAAAGGAAAAAATGCGCTACGATTTAAAAATTATTTGGGGGGATTTCTGAACAAATGAATAAAATCCAAAATAAAAAAAAAAAAAAGAACAAGAAAAAGTCCAACTTGATTTTGTCTTTATTTTGGAGTTGTTGAAGTTTTTTGTTTTGTTTTGTTTTGTTTTGTTTTTTCCTGAAACATAGCCCTTTCTTTCCAAATTAAGCAAATGGTTCCAGAATCTCAGTTCCTATATTATTGTGACTATAATGCTCTTTTTTCCCCTTCTGTGTTCCCCGTTACATAAAGCTATTCTGCTTTGAAACTTTTATGTTCTTGGAGGCGATATGAACATGCTTTCTGCACATTGCCCTCTGTGTGGCTGAAGAAGGAATGTGCCTGCTCTTCTCCAGCACGAAAACTACGGAGCTTTTGCTCTAGTTTTCCTTCCTTACCTATTTGTCAGTGGGTCATTGAACAAATAGAAGCTGAAACAACATCAAACAGATCAAAAAATCAAAGCTGTGCTCAGAAAGAGTCAATTAACTCCAGAACAAAGATCTACTCAGTGAAGCTGAGAAATGTGAAAATAAAGGCCTGTTTTCAGTAGATACATCCCTTGGAAATCTTCATTTATTGCACTTTAAATAGCCCTTTTTTTGTTTCTAAATGATAAAGGACATGAGGGTAGAATATGCCAGTGTGAGAAAGAGAAAATTTGACATAGGAGTCAGAGGATCAACTACACAAGTAAAGCAATACTCAAGTTTTAGCTTTCCCTTGAGCCTGCCAATCCTTCACCATTTTGTTATTTTTCCATTGGGAAAATTTGGTACTAGTCTCACCCAGGCTTGTGAGATCTGATTTGCTTGAAAAATATGGGGAACAAAAGTGGAGTGGCCATAGTGCCCCCAGTCATCCCTTCAGATGTGCAAGCAATTTCCAACTGTTTCTCTGTGAATTATGTTGAAAGTTTTTGTAATACGGTAGGATGTTGTTCAGGTCTCTCCCCTTAGAAGTGATGTCTTTCCCTCTAAGTTCAGGAAAATTAAAATACATTTTCAATGCATAGCAGTCTCTCAGATTGTCACTGTTAATCAGTTTATATGGAGCCATGAAGAGCACTCCCGTTGTCCTGCCAAGTGTGCTAAGTATGCCTTGGCACTGAACGAATGTCCAGTGAGAGCTTGATCCTTTTCCTGTTGTAGATATCAAGCGAAGGAAAAGAGCAAAAGACAAAGATGGGATGGTCAGTACACAGACAGAAATATTTCCTGCCCTGTTGCAGAAGCAGCTCTGCTTCCCTGCTGTGTAGGTAGGTCAGTCAGTCAGTATGAAGGTAGGTAGGTGAGTCAGACCAACGCATGACCTCCACAGACCAAGAACCATCAAGCACGCTGGTGCTGGTCCTTCTTGTTGCAAGATATAAAGAACAGGTATTGTTGGTAAAGGACACATTGAAGCGTGTTGACACTCTCAAAATTCTGTAGCCAGACAGCATTTGGCAACAGGTACTTGGATGTTATCCTTTATATTACAAAATAGCAACAGGACCCTAACTTCTCTTGAGTCCCCATTTTCATTTTTATCTTACTGATCTTGAAGAGCTTTCAGCCATTTCTCTTCTGCAACTTCTACTTCTAACATCTGACAAATGTTTCTGTTGCTGCGGCATAGCATTTCCAAGAAGGATGTAGGAATGATGGAGAACTATTTGTTATGGACTTTCAGAGTGTGTGTACTATTTACTTACATCTGTGGGAATTACATTTGGGTTGAGCTTATGCTCTGGGCCAGTACAGAATTGATGAGATACAGTAATGCTGACCATTTCCCTTGAATAAGCTGCTGATTTAAGTGGGCACTGCTAGACTAAATGGACATAATATCAGCATTAAAATATAATTTTTTGTTCATTTAGAAGTCACTTTGAGATTTGTTTTGTAACCAATTGTAATAATATTGTATACTGTTCTATCTAACTGAAGTAGCAAGATTTTTTTCTTGTCATCAAATTTTAATTGATAGTCCTAAGATAATAAGTAGGATAATAGTACAAAGAAATGGGGAAAGGAGAAGTTGATAAGAAATGAAGCAATTCAGATGGCTGGCAATGTTAAAGATAGATAGTAATTATCCTCCTCTGATAGTTATATGAAGTCTGATTGATGTTTCTCTGAACATAGTAAATGAAGCATGTTATTTTTCCTTTTTCTTTTGAAGTTATTTTGTGTCATGCTTGTAAATTCCTAGGATTTTGTACTGTACTATGAATTAAAGGATGGTAGTTATCTTAACTTATTTTCTGCCTTCTCCTTTCCCTCTGTCTGCACAAATGCCATCTGCCCCAATCAGATTATAGACCACTGAAGTTAGTTTTCTCTGTAGTATGGACAAATAGATATTGAAGAGCTGTGAGCTTTAAAATCTGACTGATAGAAAGGATCCTGCTTCTCCTCTTTCTTTATCTCCTTGCCTTGTCCCCCTGCTGCTACTGAATTATGTAACATCTCTCCCCCTCCCCTTTTGATCTGTTTGTTGTCAATCCATTTATCAATCCATCCCCTCAGCTTCTGGTTCAGAAGGAATCATAAAATGGTTTGGGTTGGAAGGGACCTTTAAAGATCATCTAGTCCAAGCCCCCTGCCGTGGGCAGGGATGTCTTTCACTCGATCAGGTTGCTCAGAGTCCTGTCCAACCTGACCTGGCATGTTCCCGGGGATGGGGCATCTGTAACTTCTCTGGGTAACCTGTTCCAGTGTCTCACCAGTGTCCTTGCAAAAAATGTCTTTTTATATCCAATCTAAATCTACCCTTTAGGAAGGCTAAACAGCAGCAGAAAATACGGCCTTAAAGAGGCTACAGGAAGATGGTTGTTGGTTTCAGGCATAAGGAAGTGATATAGTCTTTTCTGACCAATTCTGGCCTGGTCCCTACTGTTGCTTCAAACCGGAAGAGAAGATTCATTTGGCTTTTAGGGCAAGTAGACATATCTCTCTGATTTCTGAATTTAATGACTTAATATCATTAAGTCAAGTCCCATAGAAATATCCTCCCAGTCTTCACTCACCTCTTTGTCTGTATTTATAAAGAATATTTAGTTTAGAATTCTTGTTGTCATGGAGAATATTTTTATTCTGATTTTAAAAATCACTCCTCTTTGGTTGCTGAAGATTTACCTTTCATGAAATGCTAGCAAAAGCATTATGTCCATTGTGAAGCATGTTCAGAGATGGGAGTTGATTTTATTTTTCTCCTCACCAGGAAAGGAAATTGCTTTTGGTTTTATATTAAATCTGCAATGTGGTAGCTCAGACTATGAAGTTTTCATTATGTTGTGGCACCATGTGTGTATATCTTGAGCATGTTTTGTAAAGGGCAAAAAAGTTTCCTTTCTCATAAGTGCAAGGCAGTGAGGATCATCTCACAAAGCAAACTCTACTGTAATATCAAGGAATGTGTCTAATGGAAACCCAGAAAGGACTAACCTTACATATTAATGTTGATCATTTATATAGGCTGTATTGAGCTGACAGAGGAGAAGTTATGTGGCAGAAAGAAAATTCATTTGCTGCTTCTAACTATTTTCTTCTGGAAGAAAAGCAGTTGATAGTAAGAGACATTTTTTACTGACCATATTGCACTCTTAGAAAAGTCAGTATTTTTTTTTGTCTTGAAGGCTATTGTGAAAAGTCAAGTGAACGACTGGAATCATTGTACTTGAAAGTGCTTAGAGAGGGAGCTCTTCTGCTAGATTCTTGAGGGGTTTAGACCTTGGATATTAACTTGGAAATATAGCAGACAATTCACTATACTATGTGTCTCATTGTAAGTAACCCTGTCCAATGAATCAAGACCTAACCCAACTCTCAGTGAAGACAGATTTTTGAATATAACGGCTTACTTGAGTACTTCACATGGGAGCATGTATCTGATTTATACAGTTGTTGAGTCCTGTAAAACACAGTTGAAGACAGTGGGGACCAGGTAAGCCAATTTTGACATTCTGAAACAGGGTCACTCAGAATTATAGGCATATCACAAAAACAGGCATATCACAAAAACAGACATATCAAGAAAAAAGTCTAATGAGTGAGGAGTCCATGCACAAAGTTAAGGCATAAAAGTTCCCTTTAATTCTTCTGCCCAGGTCTAGAAAAGGAAGATGGAACCAAACTAGAAAGACCTAGAGATGGAAGTAAGTAAGTACTGAAATTTCAAACATGACTCAGATTGAAAATTCAGTGGAGTGAGGTCGGTCTGTCTAGGTCAGACATGTCCCTGCACATATTCCTCAAAACACTGCATCAGGATCTATTTGGCCATTTTTTTTCTGATGTGGGTGCACATCAAGATTGCTCAAGATTCTCTGTAACATATGCACACGTATAGTGTTGCGGTGGGAATGCATCCCCCAAAACATTGTAGGTGGTGTGGTTGCACATAACAGCTACACAAAAAGTGCACAAGTAACTGAATAAAAGGAGATAAATATAAAAACAAAGGAAATAAGACTGAACTGTCAACTGAACTATAAATAAAATTGTATAATTATAAGAAATCGCACCGATTGTTCCCAGTCTGCTTGTAGGAGTGAAAATAATCTATTGGCAAGTGCCTCATTTATGCAAAGCCACAAAGATAAGCACAGTGCTGAGAATTTCTCAATTTTCAGTGGAATTTCAGTGGCATGATTGGTATTTTATCACTCTTCGTACATTTAAGACAGTGCTCTGCTTCCCAAGAAGAAAAATATTATTTACAAGTATAGCCTGTTATATGTACTTATAAATCAGTGTATGCCATGCTTTGCTTTAATAACTCTGATTACAGAAAGAAATGAACATACAGTTATGAAAGATCTCATAGTAATTCAGAATATAAGGATGTAAATGCTTCTAATAGCACACAAACTGTATATATCAAAGGAAAATTGTTCTGGTGTCAGTTTTAATGAGGACTATAGTTACTTTTCAGCACTGGTGTTTAATGCTTACCAAGTTTTGTTTTCTTTCTTCCCATCTTATTTCTGCCCCAAGCAGGCATTTCAACTAATTTAAATGAAAATAACTGTATCATATTCCAGGAGATTCTTATCCTTTGATTCTGGCAGAGGAGCAAGAGGGGAAAATGAGACATCTTCCAATATGTTCTGGAGGGCAAATCCTTACTAATATCTGAGACGGACCCATAAAGAGTTGAAAAGACTTAATGGGCTAGCAGACACGTTTGCAACACACATGTAGTTTACAGCTCGGGTGTGTAAAAATCTATTATGAAGGGGAGCTTCCCTAAAACTGTCCAGAGGCTGTGGGTAAAGACAGAGAACCTGGAGCTGTTTTGATTCCCTGCAGTTTTTATTGCACATTACGTGTTTTCACCACTTTTGTAGATATAAATGGAATAAATATACAATCCATTTGTAAGAATGAGCCTCAAATGTAAATCTGAGCATGTGTTATATATGGCTTTAATAAGAAGAGAGAGAGTGGTGTGCATAAACCAATGTTTGTAACACAACTGATGGCAGCAAAAAATTTTAAATGATGGATTTCTAATTTCTTTTCAGTAACAGTAATGTCTTCACAAGCCATATTAAAATAGTCCACATTGTATACAGTGAAATATCCCTTAGATTGTTAAGGAGCATTTATGAAATCTGAAAGGCACCACAAATACTTTCAAAGAAGGAACCTGATTCAGCGAGAGAGTCACACTTCAAATGCAAGCTTTGTGTTTTTCCAGATTTGTTTAAATTGAATTTAATACACATAATCAATCCAGCTGCCAAATGGACTTCATACCTAAAGCCTGAGTTTCTGGTAATAACTCCTCAGCTGGTGTAATTTATGTGACTTGAGTAATTTCATGCTTGAAATAATAAGGGACCTCACTCTCATAAACTTAGCAAAGATAGGGAAAAAAGATAAAACGAAAATAGCAGACATTGACTTCTAAGGACATAATAATAAATAAACAAACACCAGCAACCTTATCCAAGGCTGAATTATTAAACGTACTTTTGCCAACGATTTCAGGGAACTAGAGATGGAGCTAGAATGATGCAGTGTGCTTCATTGTCTGACCACAGGAACAGGGAGAATAGGAATTTGGATGTTGAAGAGTTTATTGACTTATGGATAATTCTAGACAATTTTATATTTTTTTTTTTACTTTTCAAGGTTTTTTCTAGATAGGATGAACCCTTCAGAAGTTACTTCTTAAGGATTTTTAATTCCAAAGGTTTCATTCTGTTCATATCAGAGATGCAGATACTAATCTACCTAATAGGCGATGAATTTCAAAATATACAAAATCTGTCTGTCTTAATCACCTGGTTCGAGATTTTTAAAATGGCAGCAAATTAAGACATGAAATGTATGCGACTTGAATGGCACATAGAAGGTAGAGCTGTCAGTTAATTTTTAGTTTTCTTTGACTGTTAAGTGTGACTTCTTGGCTGACATGAGATGATTTTAAAAAAATGTGGAGCTTACAAAACTAGAATAGTATTCAATTAAATTGATTGACTAGAAATTCAATCTGCAAAGAATGGGTAATTTAGATTATGATAATCTTGTATCAAGAAGCTAACTATGACATGTATTTAGATAATTTGAACTACCAGTCAATATCTTTCTCCAGACAAATTATAAATTATTTACCCTCTAGCGTTCATTAAAGCATCTGCACTTCCAGTCCATAAAATCAGCATAAAAAATGCATCTAACATTATTTTTAATAGTTATTAATACATGTTCAGTTAAAAATGTTTCAGTCATTGATCTGGAAGTTGGAACTACTCATGTTTTGCAATGGATTGTCTGTCCATATCTTTGTAATTTACATTTATAGTATACTTGACAGAATCATAACAGATGATCTGATGATAACAGATAACAGATAGTCCGAGCACTATCTCCAGAAGACCAGCTTTCTTGAAGCGTTGGAACTAGGAACGGGGTTTAAGGGATGGTTTAGCCACACTTCGGTCACACTGAAAAGTCTACATTTTTTAATATCTGCTGTGATTTGTGTATGATTCCTAAATATATTTTCAGTGTTTGTTAATACCATAGGATACATGGCTACATCGCAAAAATATTGCACATCCATACATCAAAATTCTTTACTGTACTTTGTGCTAAGTTTTATGTTTCTTACACTAAACAAGTAATTTGCTATAAGCAAGTATGATAGGTATCATTTCTGAAAATCCCTTATGCTGCCAAAATTTTGCCAACTTTTAAAAAGCAAAACATTGGAAACTATCTTGGCAAGTAGATGTATCATCAGCACAATTTTGCACATTCTGAGGAGCAGCTAACTGCCCCATAGCTTCGCTGCTGTGCAGTGGTGAGGAGGCAGCTCTGGCTTGGTAAATATGGAGTAACATTCTGCAGGTAAATAAAATGTCCACTTAAATGTCCACTGGGCAGTAAAAGTCCACGTTCACTTGTGGAAAAGTAATCTAGAAGTCAGTTAAAGAATAGGATAAAATATATTAGGGCAAGTTTTACTTTGAAGGAAACACAGCACCTTCACAGGGAGCCAGGATCACAACATGAATAACTCAGATTGTTGCTGAATTATGTGACTGCTCATAAGATCAGTAAGGACTTAAGAAATATACCTAATTGATTGCTGACATTCAGATGCATGTAGAATATACGTGAACCTTCCACTCCTCAGCTGCAGATAGAAGTCCACTGGGTGACTTTACTAATTTTGCTGTTATTTCGATTTCCGGGAGCAAGGGAGTATAGTTCATGAGAACTCCAGTTTGAATCATCAGGCATAATATTCTTTATCCCAGCCACCAGAGGCGTCCCATTTCTCTTTGAGGTTCCTGGTTGGGTCCTAGCTGCAGTGGGGCAGCTAACCTGTATTAGAAGTGTATGGAATTGTTCTGTACAAGTGCAAGAAGGGCTGATGCCCTAAAGACCTTGTTGCAAAGAATTGGGGATTTTTAAGCTGATTGATAAGAGCTTTAGGGTAGACCTAGGACCTTTTTCCAGAAGTGATTATAAAATGGTCTGAAATGTTTCAGTGAAAGTTTTGGCAGGGACAGATTGGGAAGGAAATTGTGAATACATGGGGGGAATTCTTAGCTTCCTTTCATAAAGGTCAGAGCTGATACCAAAAGTAATCAGAACCCTTAGGATGTGCTCCTTTGATCTGGGACTGGATAGGCATTGACTGATACTAAGTAGGGGATTGTTAACTGTAAGGGAACTCAACCGGGGATTTGGGAAAGCAGGTCAGGTAACCTCAGCCACCTCCTTTTGGCAAGCATCCATTGCATGAGTTCTTTCCAGAGGATGTCCTAACAAAACAAAATTAAATAAACCAGAATTAGAAGTAAATTTGGATGCCTAACATAAAGATGCCTTCTCAGTATAGTGTTCATACTATCATGTGCAGTAAATACATACGCCTGTTCCCATTTTTTTAACGTTCATATGGAAGTTATACTGTCCTGTTCTAACCCCAGACCGAGAGTCAACTGAGAGAGTTGGGGGTTTTACCATGACTGTCTGGGTTCCTGCTGCATGAAATAATGAAGGCGTAAACAAATTAAAACCCATGTTTTGTATCTTGTCTTTTTTTACTGCATGTGTGGGCTGTTAAGTCCTTAAGTCATCTTTGAGTACCAGTATGCCATAGGTTTGATTTTTTTTAAAAAAATAATCTTTGTCAAAAGTTCTCTTTGTGAGTGACTTTCTAGCAATTTATACAACAAACAGCATTTTGCCCCAGGCAGTTAGTAGTTAATTTTCATCTGGATATTTATTTTTTGTAACAAGGATATGAAAGCAAGCTTCTCTTTCAAATAATAAGGGGGACATTATGCTTCAGATCAGTTTTTGTACAAGAAATAAGTCAGAAAATGAATTAAACCACTATTTTGCATTCAACAGATCATTTAGTAAGCAAGCATAGAAAATTAGAACCCTATTGATATGATAATACGTAACTACAACTGTACTATTTTCTAGATCACAAAATTTTAATTAAAAATAGTAGAATACTAAGGCAACCGCACTCTTATTCCCCACTCCTCTCAATTGCTGAACATCATGGAATTTTGTTCTTTTTGTCAAATTTCTACTAAATTATACCTGATCATTACAAAGCGTATAAAATGAAGCCCATGTTGATAAAATAGTGCAGAAATAAAAATATTACCTTTCAGAACACCAGGTTTCAATACCACTTTATCAGACAAGCTTTGGAAGTAATTTCATTTAAAATTCATCTCTAATCAAACTAGGAAGTTGATCTTGTCTGAACCACCCATTTTTTTCATTAGCTTTCCCAACCCTGACCCCTTCTTATATAAACTGGCTCTTCAGATAAACAATCTGTCAGAAATGAAATAAATTGTTTTAATCCCCTTTCAAAAAGTTTTCAGAGTAAAGAAATTAAAAAGCATATCCTAAACTGTACTTTGGCACCATATGATTTTTTTTCTTTGTAGCCGAAGAGGTTCTAACTGTATGGGAAGGCACAGGTTCATTTTCCGTTGTCATAATATTTCCCTTTTATCTTCAGGGTACTGACATCAATACCATATTTTGATGTCCAACTTTATGATGACAATGATCTGGGATTTTTTTCCTCTTTTTTCAATTATAGCAAACATTTCTTTATTCCTTTTACATAGCATAGCATCAAAATGGACAATCTTCATAGGTTTACTGTTGATAGATGACATTTGATTTAAAAGATGTTCACAATCTCACCCAACTATTTTGCAATAGAGGAAGTTTGGATGCACGGTAAATGAATGTTGAGTGTTACAGCAATTGCTTGATTGACTTCTGAGTGCCCACTATTTAACATAGCTGACACAATTAATGTTTTGATGCTGATCAAGAAGTAAATATACTCTTCTGCAGCATGACTGTATGTACTGGGTCTGTCTGGGATGGAATTAATTTCCTTCAGCGCAGACCAAATGGTTCCGTGTTTTGGATACACCAGTGGATTGGTTGTTGTGGAGCAGTGCTTGCATGGGGTCAAGTCTTTTTATTTTTCCCATTCCGCGCCCCCATCCCCAGTGAGTAGGCTGGGGGTGGGCAAGAGACTGGCAAGAGACACAAGGAGGAGGAAGTGGGAACATTCATGGTTATGGTGTTTGTCTTCCCAAGTAACTGTTACTCATGCTGAGCACACAACTTTTGCTTCACCTGTTAAATTGCTATTATCTTTATCCTTGTGTTTTCCTACCTTCCTTCTGTTTTTCCCTGTCCTGTGGGAGAGGGAAATCAGTGAGTGGCTTTGTGGGTGCTTGGCTGCTGCCCGGGGTCAGCCCTATTTTGTTAGGTTGTCAGCTCAGAAAAACAATACTTGATATATTCCCTACTTCATTCTGATATTTAACAAAAGTGTATGTTCCATCATGCATTAAGATTAGTTGGTTCTGGCAAATAAATGACTTGATGAAAGATATACGAGGCTCATTTAGAAACTTTAGACCATAGACATTTATTATCAGCTCTTTGCAATACCTCAGTTCTATTTGGCTTAGAATAGTTTTGCAGTAGGGAAATATTTTTGATCATATTATGAACTTCTTGTCAGAAGGAAAGAATAGTTTATTTAAGTCTTTATTCTAAACAATACTCTGCTATAGAGGGGTTGGATTTTTTTTCCCACGCGGAATACTAGCTGCCATGTAGTTGAGACAAAACAGTTTTTATAGATTAAATATGTTGTACCTGATTTGAAAAATGGTGACTTACTATATTGATGAAATTCAGGACCTAATGTTTTAAAATGGACAAAAAATCAGCAGTCTGTTAAAATGTTTAAATATTATTTCTATAAATATAAAGCCAGTTTGAACAGTAGCTCTGAGTGAGATGAGGTCTATTGACTCCAACGGAATCACCATGGAGATTAAATGTACTCTTGAGCATGGGGGTTTGCAAGGTATGTCTGGTTGGGCAAAAGGTACTGTTGGGATTGTCAGCATGTGTTCAGTGAGTTTAGAGATTAAGTTTGTGCATGTAATTAGGAAAATAGACACTTATCCATGGGGAGACCTTATGACACCCTCAGAGGCTGGTTCTTCCCTCCTGTCATAGTGACAGTACTTCAGACTCAAGTGGCTTGGTGCCTGATGCTAAACTGGGTAAGAGTGTCTTCGATGACAAATCTAGGTCTACTTAAATGAAGGAGAAAAGCAATAATAAAGACAAGGCAAAAGGAGCTTCAACTTGCCTCTTAACTGCCAGCATCACTTTTCACTGAGTTGGACTGGAAAGGAGACAAATATGCTTAAGGCCTGTTTGCTGGTGTTGATATGCTGGCAGATGGGAAGACGGGTTCCAGTGGTGCAGAGTGGATAGACCTACTCAGCTGGTAAAAAAATGGACCTGGAGGAAACAGCGAAGTGAGGAGAGGAGTGGGTGTATAGGTTTGCCAGGAGAATCAAGACAAACTGTTAGATTTCAAAGAAGCCGAATCCATCATCTCCAAATATGATCCAAAGCACTTCTGAGTTAGTCTTCTAACTCTTTTCATGGCTAATCTTTGATATAGATATCTGTAAGACATCTTTTTTGTTCTCCTCCCTTCTCTAATTTCCACTAAAGCCAGGCCATAGCAGCAGAAGAATGGGGGAAAGAATGAAATGAAGAGGGGTAAAAAATAATTACTACATTGCTTGGTTTTTCAAAGTACTTGTGATTAGAACTGCTAATTAACTAGAGCAGAAGGGCTGTACTTAATAAAACACTACTTTTTGAACTTAGAATCAAGACCATTGCATCAATTGACACCCAAAAGATACTGCTTACATTAAAAAACAAACGAAAGCCACTATGTGAAGAAGTTAGAATGTGGAATATGTATTTTGGTGAAACCCAACATTTTTTATTTTCATATTTCAGCATATGATTAAAGCAGTTTCCAACATATTTTTTGGCATGGAACTTGACCTACTTTCACACTTCTAAGGTCTAACAGAAAATATTGCTTGTATTATATTCCTTCTTTATAAAAATCTATGTTATCAATCTGCACTAGGCTATAACTAGTATGTGTGCAATTTAGGTTATAATAATAATTTATAGCTGAATAATAGCATTCCATGATTAGGAATCTAGTAATAGTGTATAGACATTGTGCTCAAAGCAATAATCATTACTCAAGTAAGCAGTACCTGCAAAGTCATCCATACTTGTGTAAATAAGAAATTACCTACATTTCTAAGGAATGAAGGATCAAATCCATGCATTACTTAATCATAATACCTTCTTAAACTACTTAAGGCTTTTTATGCACAGGCTGCAATGGAATAATTGGAGATTAATGAGGTACTTGATTTGCAAATGGCATATGAGGCATTAAGTCAAGTGGATTGGTTCCCAGTATCAGATTGCTACACAGTATAATTTTTTCCCCAAAACCTCTTTTCTTACTGTCATGCAGCTTTTCTTCTGCTTTCTAAAGTGTCTGAAAGAAGGAGCTGAAGTGTTTTTCTTGGGAGAGCAACCACTTAAAATGCTGAACCTGAAGGTGTAAAACTGAAAGATTAATTCTAATGAATGGTTTAAAATTGAACTATTAATCTTATAATTGTGGCTTCTCTTTCAGTCTTTAGAAAAAGTATAAGCATCCATAGACTTGTCTGTTTTATTCCAGTAATATAGAGTATATAGGATTATAAAAATACCATCTCTCTGTACAAACCTTGCTTTGCTCCCTATTAATGTTATTATTCACCATTACCTCCCTTTGCCTGACAGCAAAGTCCTGTGACATCTGAAATAATTGAATAGTAAACGCTACACACAAAGGTACTTCCCACCTAAATTTATGGCAAATGAACAAAGATTGTAATGTATTCAGCATGAACTGGGATAAGACAATGCCAGCCCTGAAGATCCTCTCTGTTAGCTAACATTGTATAGGTAAAGGACTAGCAGTATTCTCAACAGCATCGTAAGCACATCCGCAGGTCTGTTTTATCCTCTTTTAGGTGTTGAAGTGGTATCAGTCCTATTCTTTTTTTTTTTTTTTTCCAGTTCTGGGCAGATGAATTAATTTCTTTATACTATGGCTGAAATGATTTATATGTTTCAAGCCACTATAGTGGCATAAGAGAAGACATAATTTTCTTGCTGAGCACATTGATGACAAAAAGAAGGGTGCTACATAGTAAGAAGAGGACAGATTACAATTTCATGTTTAGATGCTACCGAGATTTTGTTACACTCAGGTTTAATATCTCCCCCTTCTTAAATTATGTTGACAGACAAAATTGATTTTGTTCAGTTCAAGGGTTATCAATGATTAAAAAGTTGATCAGTCCTTGGGAGAAGTAGCATTTCTTGTGAGTGATTCTGCTGTGGAGAAAATAGAGCGAAACAGGTATTAAAATTTAAGGCATAGCACAAAAATGTATACATTTTGTTGACTTTCAGTGTGACTTGTGCTCCTCACTGTCTAGAATAGTGGAGGAACAATGATGGTATTAAGCTTATAAATGCAGTGGAAATGGGATTTTGACACCTATCATGTATAGGTTTCTTCAAAAGCCTTCAAAACCTTTGACACATTTGAAACTAATCCCCTGAAGTTGAAGCTTCAAAGCATTTTGAAAATGAGCTTCAGTGAACTGGGTTTGAAAACTTCGCTATGTTTTTTTCTGCTTTAAATGTGAATACATCTCAGACTGGAAGGAAACTCGTCCTCTCTTTGCTGATGCTCCTTTTTAGTTTCACTTTCTGTATCTGCTTTCTATTCTAATTCTGTTCTGTTCTGTTCTGTTCTATTCTATTTAGTATTATAGCATAAATACATATTAAATAGCTTTCATCAATGGTGTTCCCAAAAGTGAGATAATGCATAGTACTTTTTTCTATTTATAAACGTCATCTCTTGGGCCATAATCAAACTTCCTGTCCTCTGCAGTTTACTGCCCTACCTCAATGTATGTGAGTGAGAGTGTGTCATGGATGCCTCAAGATGCACTCCCATTCTGAATTCCGACTCTTCTATCTCTTCATCTACTCATATGTCATGTTTACTACAAAACGTCTGGAAAAAAATCACATTGAGGTGTGGTCTAAAGTATGCAGTGATTCTGGCACCAAAACATTGGAAACTGTTAAAAGCTTTAAAGACAGTGAAACTGCAATACAGCTGTCTCCCTCTCTCTTCCTGCCACAGCCTGCCAAAAGCATGAAGTGGGTAAGTTAAATAGTTTTGTTTAAGAATGAGAAGTGAAATGATTTGTAGCAGCTTGAATCTGTTTGTGCAAGCATAATTGTTTACTGAAATTCTTTACAGTACATTCCCAGGGGCTATGGAAATTGGTCCAAGAAGAAGCTCTGCTATGCTGCTGCCCCACTCTACTGTCAATATCAGCTTTTCTCAGGTAGGGCAAGGAGGTTTCCATCTTCCTCTATCTGAAAACAATATCTAGCTTTCAGGAGGGGAAAAGCATTTATCTCTGCTGGAATGTACATGTGGGGAATACTATGTTTTTAATTCAGAGAAAAAGAAAACCATTGTAGCCTTCATAAATTGAAGTGTTTGACCACTAAGTCTGAGAATTGGATAAAAATGTTGTAGCCCCAAACCTTATTGTTTATTCCTCAATCAGCTTAATCTGTTTTAGATTTCAATTAAAATGCTTTGAACAAGTGTCTCCATCCCAAAACCTTTCAACTGTAAGAAGCTTTATCATTATTTGTCCTTTTCCATGGTCCCTATGGTTCTTCATTTGCCACTTCAGGATGTAGGATAACAAAATAGGATAACATTGACACAGCATTTGTTGCATTAGCACACAGATTAGCTGTCATTTTTCAGGAAGCTGATTCATGAAAGTATCTTATTTCTCCAGTTGACTTCTGATGTTGATCTTGATCCTAAATGTAATTTAAGAAGAAAATAGATTGTTTTAAAAACTATTAAGTTCATGTCATAAAAAAACCAAACTGTACTTAGCAAACGTTTTGAGGACTTTTTCCCTTTGTATGTTTGTGGGGTTCATTTTTATAAATACCTGAATATCCATGTGATTTCCTATTTCCAATTTGCTTCATAGAAAGGGGTGAAAACACATTGAAGGAGATATGTTTCATATTCTTATCAGTGATACTCAACATGTACATCACGTAATGGCAAGGGCATAAAAGTCAGACTTGATTCACACGTTTCCTAGGCATCCACTGCTGTTCCCTCTAATGATCATCACTGCTGCAATCACATTCTAATTACTTATTTTCAGTTGTGATCTTTCTTATCTTTAAAATTGTTGTCTACTAGAGACTAAACTGACTGACTGGTGGTTTTTATGGAGCACTTGCCCTCTTAAAAATCCTGTTTCATATGCCTCTGCGTGTGCTTTGGCTCTGAAAATATGAGCTCTGATCTTGTAGAAAAAACTACTGAAAAATTTCTGGAGGGTACTGAGCGCAGCTTTGGGTTCCGTAGTACAAGAAAGACATTAACATACTGGAACTAGTCCAGCAGAAAACCACCAAGATGTCTGATGTCTGGATGCACATGATGTAGGAAGAGAGGCTCAGAGAAATGGTTTACATAGCCTTTAGTATAGAAAGCTAAAGAGAGGTGGATATTTCTATTGTATTCAACTACCTAATTGTTGAGTGCAGAGAAGATGGAGTCAGGCTCTCTCCAGCAGCAGAAAAAGAGGCAACAGTCCCAAGCTGCAACAATCAAAATTCTGCAAAAATACAGGAAAAAAAATGCTACAAAAAATTTCATAGTTAGAGTAGAAAAACATTGAAGCAGGTTGTCCAAAGAGGTTAAGGAATCTTGATCCCTGGAGATAATCAGTATTCAACTGGACAAGCATCTGAGCAAGGCCTATATGTGCATACTGGAGATAGATAGCAATATCCCTGCAAACCTGACAGCAAGGACATTGTGGAATTCTACCTGGGGTTTGTAGATACAAAATAGGAGGGCAGAGTCAAGGGAGCCAGTCAGGTAGGAGCTAAGGAACATAATGGTTGTGACAAGGTTCACTGGAGAATGGGCCTGATGCCCCAGATGGGGAGTTTTCCATGTGTGAGCTCCATGTCAAATAGGAATAGGAAAGGAACACAGATAAACTGCCCTGAGAGTTTGCAAGAAAGGAAGCAAAAGCTTCGTCTAATAAAAATGCAAACTGCCATTAGAGTGATGAGAGGCTTGCCCCCAATGGTTGTGGCAAAACCTTAAAATGCCCTGAAACCAACTGCTTACCTGTCCTTTTAGTAACAGCATTGTTCAAATTTACAATTGGAATGTATGCCACACTAGACCTGTGAATTAGGAAGTGTATTGGTTTCTACTAAAACTATTCCTTCTAGACATCTACAGATTCTCTTGTCATCCTACACTCATGAAACACAAAGGAGACTTAGAGGGTGTTCCCTATTAATAATGTAGCTGGGAGTATGTGTTCATGAGGGCTTTGATTCTATATTACGATGGGCTAAAGGAGCATGAAGAGTGCTCACTTTTTCTGCGCAACCCTCCAATTTTTGCCTCCCTGGAGAACTGTACCTTTCTACCTGGAAACAAGGTGGAAAACATAAATGGGCAGTTGTACAATTCATTATGTGGCATATAAATCAGGTTTCCATGATGATTCCTTCCATTTTATGTTCTGAGCTTATGCCAGTGTCTCCAGTGCTGCTGATGTGTATCTTGTTCCTGAAGACAAAGAGTGGACAGACAAATATATTTGAGACGACTCTGCCCTGTTTCTGCTTGTTAGGGCTCTGAAGATAGTTTAGGGAAGTTGTACATCAGGTGTTCCCTGAAGGAAATTACGACTAGGATAATATAGTTCTTTAAAATACTCAGTAGCCAGCAGCTATGTGGCTAAGTAGAACAGTTTCAGCCTAATATTTAAGGAACTATGAATTTCTGAAGCAACAGTGATGCTTCATATCGTTAATATATTTTCCATGAGAACAGCAGCTAAATTATTGCTGCTTTTTATATTAAATACATATAGCATTTGATTCAAATGTTTGAAACATCTAGTATGTTGCTTTATTAGTTGTCCATTTTTAATATCCTACTTAGCAATTACCACCTTTCCATGAGTGCCAATCAAGGAGTGATTAATAGTGTGATCCATGTCTATGTCGATACGCTACTTCATCTTCTATCACTGATGGCCAAGGCAGGATCTGTTTTTAAAAGACATCCAACAACTGGAACTCCCATTCAAATATTATGAAATAAAAATGAGAGTTATTGACTTAAAATACTAAATTGCATTTGCAATAAAAATATGCAAATAAATGCATCCAGACATATATCACATAAAAATACAGTGTTCAGCTTTTAACACTCAGGTTGAAATAATAATTGGCCTAGATGTCTTCACCAGCGTCACTACTTATTTTAAATGTGGCTTGCAATCAAAATCTGGCTTAAGTGGCCCTTTATCTCAGTGTGTCAAATTGGACTTTCAGGAATATATGAAATTCTATGTTTTTCCAGTTTCTGATTTTCATTTTTCCTGTACTTTTACAAACTCTGCCACTTTACAGCTATAGCAAATGAAATAATAACAATAACAGCAACATCTGATTTACCAAAGCCAAGTCTGTAAAAATTTTAATCAATATAGAGCAAAGCAATGTTCTCTCCATGTTCTCTGCTACTTTGTCTAACAATGCTAATTAATTTAATGGATCAATTTTTAATTCATTCATTCAATTTAACTGCTGATGACCAAACTCCAATGTCTAGGCTAAAGGTCTGGTGGGATGGTAGACTCACTTCATAATAAATGTGGAAATTCTTCCAGTGCATCTTCTCACATGAAGTCTAAATTGGTCTCCTGAGTCAGTTATCTTTCTTCCACTGACTATATCAAAAATCTGAGGTAGCTAGACTACTGATTTAGGCATCTTAGTTAAGCATCTAGAGTCGATGATATTAATACAGGCTTAATATTTATAATCAAGACAAACAAGCAAGGAAAAACTTTTAACTTCTTTTGGATGCACCAGATACTTTTTTTCTGATTAATTCAAGTTCAGTGCTAAAATTCCAGGTGCATTATTTTTGTATCCTACTAGCTTTATCTTATAAGCTTTATCCATGTGTACTGAGAAGTGTCAAGTTTTTTATCACAGCAGTGACCACACCATATTTCAAAGGAGACTGTAAATAAAACAGCATGCATCACTTAAACATAGACTCATTGCACAAGTAAAGTGTTTCTTTGCAGAAAGTGTAAATATTTCACATTTGGACATAACTATTTCTTTTTGGCCTCTCATTGCAATACTCTTCCGTGTTGAAAAGTGGTCTTCCCTTTCTTTTCTTTCTCTGCCACAACTGCATTATGTCTTTTCATAGCTTTGGTAGTCACATCCAGATTTAAAACCAAGGGGAATTTTGCCGTTCAGAACACACAAGGTTTTGGATCATCAAAGGTGATTTACGGTGTTCAGGCACAACCGTTTCAGACACTTTCATTTCTAAACAGATTAAGTTTGAAAATTTAGGAACTTTTTTTTGAATCTCTGATTTTATATCAATGAGATTAGGATTTATCTAGTGCATTAAGTGCCCCGGACATGCCATGTAGGCCCATATCTTGCAAACTGACACGTGACCCAAAGATCAGTGACTAAAGATCAGTTTAAAAAGATCAGAGTCAGTGACATTAACCTATGCTTCCTTGAAGCTGTTTTTGGTCTACCTGTTTTCTGGCATGACCAGTTAGCCTGTTGGGGTTCCTTTCTGTCTTCAAGCCCATTTGTCTTACTCTGCTAACTGGTTAAAAATGCACACAGTGTTGGATTTGTCTCCTTTTTCTCCATGGAGAATTCTTCTTAAGCTGAGGAGGGGCTCATAGTTCACATGTCAGGTCAGGACAGACAAAGTCCCAAATAGTCATCAGATGGTAAATTTGTTATCACCACGGTTCTGCAATGAACTTGATGTGGAAACAGAAGCAGGGCATAAGAAGTTAATAATCAGTTGCAGTAGCAGACTTTAAAGCCAGCCGGGCCCAACACGTAATCACGGTTCCCAGGCTGAAAACCCATTCAAAGTGATTTTTTAAGAGGTTGTAAACTTGTTGCCTATAATTGCTCACAACAGTTGCTCGCAATAGTTACCAATTGGAAAGAAACCACTAAGAGTTAACTTTATTTTTACATTCTGTAGCAAAGGATAGCGAAAGTCTTCTATCTCTTAATGAGGTAAATCTCATTTTGAGATTTCTAAATGATCTCCAAATGAGATAATCTCTTAATCATTTCTCACATTGATCTCCCAATTGACAGTGTGTGGGCCTGAGCCAAAGCCTGGTAGAGTCAATGAGATTTTTACCATAAACTTCAACAGGTTTTGCATCCAAACATCACTGGGTTGTTATAAATAAAGAAATAAATTCCAGTCTGTAATAATACAGTTCACCACCTCCATGTGTAGCACGAGTGTAAAAAACATATTTAAAATCTGAGATTAATTTAAATTAAACCACATGTGGCTTTCTCCACCACCACCCCCCTTGAAATTAAGAGGGGTTCAGACCCACACTTTGTGGATTTTACCATATTCTCCTGGCTTAGTTGAACGTCTGTATTCTCCCTTCTCTTGTCTGAAGCTGTGCCCTGTGTGGAACAGAGTGTAAGATTCAGCAATGATTCAGCAATGATCAATCAGTAAGAATCTGATCGTGTGCTCAAGTGCTGAAGTGATCCTTCAGGGCAGAGGTCCTGAGCTTCAATCCCACTTCAAAAATGGATAGTACATTTTATCAGATCACACTTTAATATGAAATACAGAAAGCTGTTTTTATTTTAGGTTTTTTTGGAGTGAACAGTCTCCTTAGTTGTAAACATCTGTATTTTGCTCAAGTGAGGAACTCAAGACCTTTTCTGGATCTAATTCCAAATGCCCTGAAAGCCTAATCACAGATTCTTGCATAACAGCAAGGTATTATATTAAGCACTGTTTCTACATTAGAGGATGTAGGCTACTTAACTGTATTAAGAAAATACAAATATATGTGCTACAAATTTTACTCATCAGAGATCACCGTAATGAGTATTACAATAATATTATTTTCATGTTTAAAATGATACATTATAATCCCGTAAGTACTGTACTTCTACCAACCTGTGAATTATTAATAAGGTGATAATCATGTTAATGAAGCTGCCTTATTAGGTCTTGATGGATCTTATTAACATGCCAGTTAACTGTCTGTTGATGTGGAGGGAAAAAGTGCTTTTTTGTGCCTGGAAGGGTACTAGAGAAGTTAATATTTTCCTAACAGAGTTTAATGTGAGTCTTTCTAGATATTTTTTTTAAAAACTGCTTTTCAAGCTAAATACTGTGATTAGCCAATCAAAGTCCTGCTTGTCAGTTTTACATGTTTTTGTGACATATGATGTGATGGCATAATATAATTAAGGGGTTGTTGTAAAATGAACCCTATTGGAAGTTAACGACAAATCAGTAACTCTTAATACGTTAATCAGTAACATGACCACTTAAGGCAAATCTCTGTTAAAGCAGCAACAACAACAAACCAATAAAAAACATAGAATGCAACTGCTTATTTTCATTGTCCTAGATACTTCTTCAAGCGTGGTAATGTTGTGGGATGTCAAAGAAGTACAGAGGGAAAGAAATATGTCCCTGCAACTCAGAAATAACAAATAGCATAAAGACTGAGTCAGCTCAGTTTGATAAACCGAAACTCCGTCATCCGTCTCAAATCTTAATGCAAAAAATACAAAACACGTTAGCATAATTTTTTACTTAGAAAAATAAGTCTGTTTGTTTGTTTGTTTGTTTGCATTTTGCATCTTTAATACTGAGTTCTCCCAGGCAGCTTAAAGTACACAGAATAGAAATCTGTTTCTGTAATGTTTTCAGTCCAATTTGCAAACCTTGGAGATCTCTGCGGTTTGGATTTCAGCTTCTAATACGTGTCTGTCTGAAGTTTGAGGAACTTATCTCAAAGAAACTGAACTTCAAGAAATCCATTACAAAACTTGTAAGAACTAAGCAACTTTCATCAGCTTGAGCTTTCCATATGTTGTGACAGAATTTATTTTTTATTTCATTATTTTTAAAGCCTTATCCCAGGCCTCTTGCACCAGTAATAATTAGAATGTGTTTGAGATTGCAGACAGGACATGCTGAGAAACAAGTATTATTCTGAGCGTAGCAAATTTTAATAGATTTTGCTGCTGGTTGTTGGAACACAGTGGCTTTTCTACATTGGTGGATAACATACGAGATGCACATTTTGTAGCCCAGCTCCACTAATGTCAACATTGGTGTAACCTGAAGCAGCAGGACCAGTTTTATCTTGAAGCAAAAGGACCAGGATATTATGGTAGGCTGAAATCTTGAGTTGCATTGAGACGCTACATAAGAGGGGTGATCTGATCTTGGAGATAGGGCCTGAAATTCCTATTTCATAGAAATACAAAAAAATAAATCTAAATAGTAATAAAAAATGCAGTAAAATTTTGCTGGTAAAAAACAGAATTTCTGACATTTTGTTTCAAAAAGATTAACTGACATAATGTTTTCACTTTCTTAACTATTCTTGATATTATAATTAATGTTCAAAATAGGCCAGTATTTGCTAACATGTCCAAATGACAATTAACATTAAGGAGAAAGAGAGGAATAGTGGTGTACAAAGTTTCTTCTCTTCCTTCTTCCTTCCCTCTCCTTCTGCACATTATCGAAGTATAACTACTCCTAAATATTCCCAGTAACATTTCTTAAATCCTGTTTTGGTCACTGAATTAAATATATTTAGTACAGCAATTAATAACATTGATAAAATGACGATTAAAAAGTCATGCGGTAAAAGGTGAGAGGAAAGTTTCTGCTATTTTTTTTCATTAGATTTTTATGATGCAATTATGCGGAATGTTCTGCTTTTTATCAAATCAGCATTTTCTGATGGAAAACTGTTCCAATTTTAATCACTTTTTTGCTAGGTGGTTACAGATAATCCTCTCACCCAGTCAGTAACTTGCTGTGTGATGATTAATTCTCTGTCAGAAAGGTCTGGTTTTTCTTCACCAAATAATTTATTGAGCTCTTTATGAAATGTCTTTGAATACTTCGCCATAGGAAAAAAATGAGAATTCAGTCGCAGCCTAGGAATATGTAACTAATGAATAATACTAGTCTGATTAATGTCAAACTTATTCAAGTCCTGCAACTAGCTAGCTGAAATAATTTTTTACTTCTTCAGGTACAAACTATATTTAAAATCCATAGAGAGTGTCTAATAATACCAAAGATCAGTGTCTTACCTGTACAACGTGGATCTCTAATGAAACCCTGAAATGAGCAATCAAAAGAAATACAATTCGGACTTACAGTTATTGCGGTGAAATTTTATTTTTCTTTGCTCAGGTTAATATCATGTGCACTCTCATAAATACTCACAATATTCATTTCCATATAGAAGCTTCCCTTAAGAAAATAAGTTAAGAAGTCTATTTAATGCACAGTAGGAGGCCAGCCTTTTTAGGGCTGGATGATTCATGAGAGAGCTCATTCCTCCACACCACTGCCACGACAAGTCTGATGGAACTGCCTGCTAAGCACTGCCTGGGCTGCGATTGCTGCTGAATCAGTCCCTCAAGAGTTACCACTTGGAGCAGAAAATTTTCACAAAATGCTTAACACAATTTCAAGCTGTATTAGCTTTTTTTTTTTCTTTAGACAGCAAAACTTGATGTAAAACACCCATTGACACCCTTTTATCTGTTTTGGAACTGCTTTGCACAACTAAGATTCAATCTAGGAGGCTTCTAAGCATTATTAGTGTGTTGTAAGTACACGATTTAATGTTTGATTTTTTCTTTGTGTTTATTATAGTTTATAATTTTTTTTTGCCTGCAGCCATAGCCACATTTAAAGAGTAAATGGAAGTACAGCTCATATATTTAATGTTTTGAGCTTAAGTCCATAATGCCTATTACACACCCTCCCACCATGTATAGTGGAACTCTGCAAATAGTAATTCACACAGCATCCCATTGCAAATTAGTACTAAATCCACCTAAGAGATAGATCACCTCATCAGTGAAAGTGCTGCTTTCACTGAAAGATGAAAACTGCTACAAAATCTGATTTGATGCAATTAGAGATACGAAAGCCTTGTCAAAACTCATTCAAAGTCAGTTACAGGGACAGTTGGAAGCCAGTGACCTCAGCTGGCAGTTCTCTTGTGTGACTATGCCTTCTTCCAAAGTCACTTCTTAGTGGTCTGTTTGTTTGCTTTTTTAGAGTGAGGTTCCCTTGTAAGGCAGGAAGAAAAGATGTGTTTATAAAGAAAGGTGGATGGATGAGGTACGTTATGTGTGTCTTCCTGTTCTTTCCTCATTAATCAAATACTGAGGGATACATTTATCTTCAGAAGTGAAGATCTACATTACTTTTTTGGCTAGTTCATAATATAGTTATAATCAAAAAGGAATTTAATGCATGACATACGCAATTTAAAAGCTATAAAGAAATTAAGGGTTGACTACACTTCAAAGAATCCCTTTTGAAATTGTAGACAGGTAATTTTGTACTTATCAAAAGAAGGTGTTTGCGCCTTAACTTCCGAAACAAATGGTTGGAGTCTATCTCATCTCATTTAAAGCATTCATGGATAATTTTTATTTTCATTATGTCACTTGCTCAACTCAGTTATATCTGAATGCTATTCTTTGTTGCACGTTGTGTAATTTTTAATTTAATTTTGTTTGCTGTACAGAATACCTGTTTTTCTTTGATGCTATGTTCATTTAAGATATGACACTTTGAATTGTTAAAGCACATATTGTTTTATTTAAGTACATATTATGGATATAAATTAATTTCAGTGGGAAATCTAGAGAGGAGTTAGGTTCGCATGTGAGGAGGGGGCTCAGATAGTGAAAATCTTACATAAAAGGAGTAAGAGAAAAATTTGTTTGTTCCAATGGTCTGCCTTTTCCGCTGGAAAATTCCCACAGGGAGTTCTGTATATCGAAGGACTGAGAGCCTAAGCCATCATTATTTGCATGTATTCTACTCCTCCACATAACTTAATATGAGGTCTTGTCATGGAAGGAGAAGCAACATGTTTTTCATTCCAACCTAACTAGCTGGTCATAATTCCCATTTCAGAATTAGCATGTCATGCTGCAGTTGATCATATGTTTTAAGACACTTTGTTATATCTTGAGATACCTTTTATATCTATATATGTCTGAGCTGGTATTGAAGGTTTCAGCATAGAATCCAGATATCTGAACTTGCTTTAACTGACATAGTATGGATATTGGAAGTTCTCAAAACACAGCCATTAATACTCAACTATTTAACTTTTTGATAATAAATTGAACTATGCCTTTATCCCTGAAAGAGGTGAAGAATTTGTCTGTTAATTTTGGGGCCCCAATGTGCTGGTGTCCAGCCTAAGATATCTTAAAAGAGACTGACATAAACTGTACTGCCTTTTACGTCTGGGCTGTCCTTGGGATACTTCAAGTTGGGCATCCAACATCAACAGCCACTCTAAAGCAAGTTGGTCCCAGTGTCCACCAAAGCTGTTTCTTTGCCTGCTTTCTCTTAATTTCACTAAAAATGGGTTCAATTTGAGAATACAAATAGAATCATAGAATTGTTTTTGTTGGAAGAGACCTTTAAGATCATTGAGTCCAACGGTTAACCTAGCACTGCCAAGTTACGACTAAACCGTGTCCCTCGGCAGTACAACTACACATCTTCTAAATACCTCCAGGGATGGTGACTCAACCCTGGGCAGCCTGTTCCAATGTTTGATAGCCCTTTCAGGGAAGAAATTTTTCCTAATATTCAATCTAAACCTCCCCTGGTACACCTTGAGGCCATTTCCTCTTGTCTTATTGCCTGTTACTTGGGAGAGGAGACCAACCCCCGCCTACTGGAGACCAACCAACCTATGGCTATGCTAGCAATAATTTCTCCTGCCTTAGCCATACAAAGTAATGTATTGTATAGGGAGTTTTCAGGTAACTTTGTCTTGAGTTTTATGGTGAAAGTTTCATGGTTTCAGAGAAATAACTTCTTGTCATTGAGGCTAAAAAGTGTTAATGACTTTGAATCATTGAAATTTAAACTTTAAATCATGGAAATTTATATTAAAAAAACAAAGCAAGAAAGATGGCCAACTAGCCCATTTTCTTCAAAAACGGGGGTGTTAGGATACTGAAAAATAGCTGTGAATGCTGAGTAGTTGATTTGATTAATCATTAAGTCAACAATAACTTGCTATTTGTTCTATTACAAAAAGTAGAAGTCCATTTTTGTTGCTTTTTGTCCCCCCATACAATTGTTTACTTGCCTACATTTATTTTTTGACAGTGTCTGGAGTCAGAAAATGCAAACTATATTAGATCTTACATAAATATTGTTTACAAAAGGTAAGATTCTAGGTTTATTGTCAGATGCATTTCAGTCTATGGAGTCAAAAAGACAACAAAAACTATTTTGTGTAATACAATTTGGATTCCCACAATTAAGATCACTACAAGGTATGCTGAGCTGCATCTCGCTGTGATTTTTGTAGTCTATCATTTTCTGCTTTACACTGGGTTTCTGTAGCTTTCTTTTGGAACTGCTTGGCAGAAGCATCTCCATTCAGAGATAATCTGTAAACTACCATTCATATTCTTGGCTCAGATCCAAACTACAGTTAATCTGTGTGGATGAAATCAAGATACCTTGGGTATGACTGTAATTACTGTTACATATTACTCCCTGTTAGTACTATTGTTGGGTGGTTGGTTTTTTCCAGTAGGAGAAATGGATGACAAATTAGGTTGCTTCTATGACATTCTGTTTCTTTACAGTTCTGTAAAAGTGCCGTGCTTTCCTGAGCACTAACTAAGCTAAACAACAGGGATGTACGTATGTGTTTTGTTTGCAACAGTTCTTGTCCTTTTTACATTTACACAATTTCCAAGTCAGCCCTGCGCTCAGATTAACATGAAGATACTTTTACCTTTTCAACTGGTTTCTCTTTTGGACAGAAATACATGCTTTACTTCCTTTTCCTGAAATCTAAATGGAATAGAAGTGGTTAAACTTGTACATTTCAGCAAAGATTATCTCAGATTCTATGAGATAATAGGGGTGGTAGCAGACCATCTCAGCAATGGCTTATTCACCTTCGTTCTATATTAAGTGCATAATAGATAATTAAAAGAAAACCAAAACCAAACCCTGCCCACATTGTGAGAGCAAAGGCCATTGTGGTTCTACAGGTGAAAGGAGGACATGTGGAAGCTCCCTTTAGCCTGTGAGGGGGGCAGGAGGAGGAATACTTACGTACCATGGCTTGTTAAAAAAAAAGTTCAATGCTTCTCACCCTGTGTGTGCATAATTTTCATTCATGTGGATGAGAGCTATATCAGTGCGGGGAGAAGAGAGTAGACCCCTTAGGCTGTAAGAGACACAATTACCTTTCTGACAGCAGTGAAATGGAGTTTTTCACGCAGAAAGGATGTAACTGGGAGCAGGAATTTAAGAAAATGTGTGCTTAAAAGCATATTGCCCAATAAAATTCTGAATTTGCAAAAAGAGTATGCTGAAATTTCTGCGTATATATGACCACGTTCTGTAACATTCATTTTTGTAACTGGATACAATTTAGGCATACATAACCTCACTAAGTTTATTACTTCTTCAATACCATCTAAAAGGCACACTAATGTTTTCTAATGTCCTACTGAATTGATTCTAACATAGAGGAAAGCAATGGAAGATTATTTAACACTAAAATAGTAAAAAATACTTGTATTATCCAAAAAGAAAACCAAGTATTATTTTATACTATCACTTTACCATAAATCCATTCTAAGCAATATTTTTAATTTAAGTCAGGTAAAGATTTCATATTTGTGTGACTTCAAATTTATTTTTTTATTCAAATTTTCTGAACCATAAAACTTTTGCCCGGAAGGATTTTTTCCAGGAATGTGAATACTTCTATAGGTATTTTAGAAATCTAAAAATGCAGAGGTTTGGCTGCTCTTAGAAAAGTACTGAAAGAGTTATTCCAAAGTAATTCTGAATTCTCAATTTAGTATAGATTTCACATCCATGCTCTGCTCCAGAATCCACTATATGGATTCAGATTATAACTGATTAAACAAAATCAGTAAAAAGAACTCTTATTCTGTAATTGGCACGTCCCAACTTCTTTACATACGGTAGTTGTCAAGTAGCAATTTGATTATATCACGCACTAAAGCAAAGCCTTTAGCCCAGAAAAGTAGAGAGAACTTTACTTTCACTTTAATTGAAAAAGTGTTCAAGATTGATTGAGACATTTTCATAGCTGAGATATTTTCGTAGGAATATAGTTCGGGATCTTCTGGTAGACCCATGTCTTTTCTGTTTTGTCATCTCTTTGCTTCAGCACAGACAAGTGTGGGCCATCTGGAACATGCTCCTGTGTAAGGGACAGGGGAAAAAGTACTACTGGGCAAAATGGAGCAATGAATTTTATTCTGGGGAAGCAATATGCTTGCTTTTTGGTATTATCTATGTAGTTCCATAATGACAGATGCTGTTGAATTCAGACAAGGTTACAGGCATCTTTGTATCACTTCAGCGTGGTTACTTGTATTAGAAGACAAATAAAGGATGCATTTTGATTTAATAAATGAATGTAGGATACAGTGCTTCTGACCTAGGTATTGGCCTAATTCAATACTACAGTTGAGACCTTCCTGACTTTTGAAGGTGCTTGAAACTAGAGGCAGGACTCTACTTCTTGGCTTTTTTTTATCAGGACAGTGATAGAGGTGTTGAAATAAATACACTTTGTAAACACTTTGTAAACAGGTAGAACTAAAGGTGCTGTAGGTGAAACTGCCTAGAAAAAAAGTGTCTACTGCCACTTTAGATGCATGCAGACATCCAACTGCTGCTACAGAAGAGGAGGTCTCCACTAGGTGTCATTTGTCTTTAAGTCCAAGGTGGATGCACCTGAACAATGGCATTAGATAATTATGGTTAGAGGTGTGAATAGCATCCTACAAAATATTGTACCATTGTATTTCGAGCTCAGTGCATCAAGTTTTAATCCCAGTCTTTATGGAAAAGCAAAAGTTAAATCCTATGGTTCAGATTTTTCACAATGCTTATAGACATGCTCAATCTTAAACTATTGTTCAAGATCATTTCTGTTTAATCAAGGTTGAGTGTTTGTTTATATTGACTGAACTCAAGGACATTTAAGTGTCTGTTGAAAACTAAATATGTGCTCAGCTGTGTTGTGGAATGCTCAAGGAAACTACAGTCACTTAGAGAAAGGAAGAAATAAAAGGCAAATTCTAGCTAGATGGACAGATACAAAGAAAGAAGGACACAATAAAAGTATGCTTAAAAAAGTGAGGGATGCAAACCTAGCAGTCAGAAAGCAGGTATAAAATGAATTCTCAAGACAAATCTGCTAATGTGTAAGTGGTGATAATGGTTAACTTTATAGAGAAAGGACAAACAAAAATATGCAATAAAAGACAATGAAGTAGTGTTGATGTAGGGAAAAAAGTTTAGGTCTAATGGATTTTGCAAAAGCAGAGGGATAAAACAAAGTGCACAAAAGGGAGATATGAGTCTTTGAAGTCACTTATTTCACCTGTTGGGACATACAGGGGATAGGGACGTATGGCAAACATACGTCCATGCATATAATGCATGTTCAGATCTTGCTGAAAGAAAACAGTTTAAAAATTAGGACTGACTGGTACAGTCTTCATGAAGCCAGCTGTATAGCTGTTCTCTATACATTATTAAAACCTTTTTCTTAAAACTTTCAGTAATAAATGTTATGGGGTGTCTTCAGGAAATCTACTGCAAACCTTAGCTGTCTTTGTCTTTATGTTTAGAAATTTCCTCTTCATTCTTAACAAAAAACTGGAACAGAAGGTACTGTAGAAGGAGGATAACTGGAGAAGACATGCAAAGCATGTACTTCATAGCTGAAGAAGCTATAAGAAGAGATTCAGTTTTTACCAGAAATAATACAGAAATGCTTACAAAAGCAAGAGCTAAAACAATAGAGTACAAGAGCTCAGTTTCCACTTAGGTTCAGAAATTGCCCTTAAATTAGAGGAGAGGAAAGCCTGTGAAAAATACTGCTTCTGCAGTCATTATTATTTGAATAATTAAACCGTGTTGTAATAGTTTCTTAAAACTTGCCATCAATTGTTAGTTGTCCCTGCATGGCTATGAAATGAAATTCTGATATTGCCTAATGCAAGGAAGTTGCTGACACTTTGAAACTTTTACTTAAGACCTTATACACATTGGCTTACTAAGGTAGGGCCTTTTATGGAGAAAAGGAATTCTTCTGCATGGATGGCTGAAAACAGAACTGAGACAGAAGGGTTAAATATACATTTAATAAACTCAATTTTTACTGTAAGCTTTTAGGTTGAACTTGGTCTCTTTTATCCCACTGCCGCCAATACCAGAAGGAAGCACATCATTAGCTGACAGTCTTTCTGTGCTGTGGAAGGGTTACAAAACATTCTGCAAATAGGCAAAGGCAGGCGACTGGAAAAGTGAAAGAAGATAATTTTCTTCACAGAATGTTTCAGGGGTAATGTATAAAAAATTCCATAGAAAACTTCAGTCTTTGAAGTGCTTCTGGTTTGCGCTTTTGATCCATCTCAGACGGGTAGCAGAGTAACTTTTTAAACTGGAGAGGTGAGGCAAGGTCCAGTATAGAAAGGACATATAACAATAGTTTCCCATGACAAGAGAGAAGTCTTGGTGGGACAGAGTAACGATAGGAGCAGGGACAGCTGGGAGGCAGGAACTGATAATGAAAGCGGAAAGCAGGGACACTTGGGAGGTGTTTTTGCACACCGTGAGATCTAGTATGATTTCAATGGAAAGGCAGCTGCAACTTAGTAGTCGGTTCTGCCAGCCAGAAAAATAGAAATAAAAGCCCTGTGCCCTTTTGAAGACCCCTCTTCAAAGTGCATTTTGCTCTTCCCTAAACAATCTTCAGCCTAGATGATATGAGCCATGAGGCAATGATTTCCATCAGGGCTTACTAGAAATCAAACATTATGTTCTGGGAAGTATTGATGGCTTCAGAATTTTTTGAGGGCAAAACAAAGTTTGAAAAATGTGAGATTTTTAGGCAGGAATAAATGACAGCTTACTGGTTACAACACTCATCTGGGATACTAAATCTTTGTTGTGCTTGTACTCAGAAAAAAGACTTAAGACTGGATCTCTTCTGAGGCAGACACTTTAGTCATCTGTCTACAGAGTCAAGCTGTCTTTATAATGCTGTTTGAATAACAAATTATAACTTCACGAACCCAGAATGGGACCTAGAACATCTGACTCCGTAACAAGGTGAGTAGGACAGCTATCAATCTGCAGGAGATTCAACACTTCTGCAAATGTGAGTTGAATGCCTCATCTCTTACCTAATAGTTAGGACCTAGCAAATACCTTTGACCAAAAATTCCCTCCTTGTCTCGAAACCTCTTCTGACAAAGATTTTCTGAGAAACAGTGTACTTCTTGTACATATATCCTCTTAATTCATTCCTGACAACAAATCAGCATTTCCCAATGAAAGCCTGTTTAGTTGCAAAATTCTCAACCGTTTCAAATTCACATACATTCCCTGTTTTAGGGAAGAGGGGATATGTCTTTTCTCTAAGCTGCCCTTAGGCACAGTTCTTCCTTCCATAGGCAGGCTGCCTTAGGTCATGTGAAAGGCTGTGAGGGTTTACGGCTGGCATCATCTTTGATGTGTCACGGGGAGCTGAATAACACCAAAACTCCATGCACTTGGGGGCAAAAGAGATTCTGAGATTGCGATGTGTCATATAATACACCACAACTTCATCTAACCTTTCAGCCAGGGAAACCAGGACAAGCACGTAGGACAGATGTGCCTGCTCCAGTACTGGTAGATAAAGATCAATGCCTCCAAAATTAGAGGAGTAGTGGTTTTGTACACCTTGTGCTGGTTCTAAAACAGAGCGTGAACAATGCATTTCTATAGGAAAACAGTTGTTTTGAGGAAAGAATATAGGAATGTAATAGGGAATCTATGTAATTTATAGAGGTAACGCAAAATTTTGCCCTTTTTTTATTTTTGGGGAGGGAGAGAGGTTTGAAAAAAAACCAACTTTTCCTCTCTGATTCCAGGAAAAATATTTAAAAAAAAAAAGATGAAGATGATTGCTAGTGATGATGATGATTACTAATGCATGACAATGTTGCCCAAGACAGACAAGACAATGATTTCTTAGCAAACCAGACCTAGGAGAAAAAACAATTAAACAAACCAACAAAAACCCCTAGCAGCAAGTCAGTAAGACAAAGCTATTAAAGTTCTTGTGGTTATGAAATTAGAATAGCTGGCATGGGCAATTGGGGAAAAAAAAAAGAAGGACTAAGTATTAAGGAAAAAAAAGAAAAACAGAAAACTGAAAAACTCAGCAACAGTTTGTTTTTATCTGCTTAACAAATTGGTTACATTGCTAACTACTATGCCTAGTAAACTAATTGAATTCTAATAACTTATTCAACATATTTCATCTCTTCATCTCTGGTCTCTGGAAGGAAAGTGAGGAGAGTACTGTGAAACCTAGATTATTGAAGAAAAATCGTTTGCTGAACACTATTAGAAACACTTCTCCACTGGTAGCTATTCATAGGTTTTCGTAATTACTTAATATTTGAAATTGGATAATTTACATCATATCTTTCTGTTCTCTTATTTAAAGATTTATTTGTTTCTCAGAAGCTTCCTCCGCACAGATTTCTAAATCTGAATTTAGAATTCCCTTTCCATAAATAATGTGTAATGCTTACTTGAAGTTCTTTGTTTCAGCAAAAATTCCTGTACTAAATTTATGAGCTGTTTGTGACCCCAGCTCAACCTGATAGTTAATCAAGTATATTATGTCAGTGGGATCATATCGATGCTTCAATTTATATATACTTCCAAACTTTACTGATTGGGAATCTAAGCTGAGACATGCATTTTTGTTATAGTTATCGTCATAATTATTGTGTACTTGATACATATCTTACTGTGGCACGTATTCAGTAACCCGAATCCCCTGTTTTCCTATTCTGTAAAAATGAAGGGGAAGAAAAATGTCCCTCCTGCGCTAGCATGCCTTGGTTTTGGTTTACCTGTGCATTGTTTTTCTCATAGCAAAGTTCAAGGTCAGCTCCAAGCTTCTTAGCAGGAACAAAATTAGCAAAATGAAATCTTGACACCTCAAAAAAAAGGATAAAATAAATTGTTCTAGGGTTAGCACCAGTGGTACAGCACTTCCTTCAGACGCCATCCACCCGTAAAGTTCATGGTGCTGGAAATAACTTCCTCACCCGAGGAGAACAGCAGTTACAGGACATAAGCTGTAACTTGCTTTGCTCTGCGTCTCCTTCCGCTCTCACTGGCTTTCGAGGACTGTGGCAACGCGTGCGTGTGCCTGTCCCATTGAGGCAGACAGGCCTGCCAGGTAACGAAGGAGACATAAATAGGAGCTGAGCTCATCTCTAGCCCATCCTGCTCCACCCTGTACACCCACTGAGCTTTTAAAGGAACGCTTTAAGAAAAAGGTTGTGGGAGAAACTATCACAGATGTGACCTGATTTATACAAGCTGCAGAGCAGATCAGTGGCAAAAATGAGAAAGCAGAAACATGGATTCCTATATCGGTGTCTGTCCCCTACGTTCACCACATTGCAGCAAGCACCTCTAAGATAATAACAATAGATGCTAGGGCATGTTTCAAAAGGAAAAATTACTTTTCATACATGGAAGTGAAAGCATTGTGTTTGAATGCCGACGTTCCTTCCGAAAATGCTCACTAGCAATGAGTAAAAGAGCCAGCTGCTCAAATTCAGACCTGTTAGATGGATTTTACTGTTTGAAAATATGGAAACTTCGTTCAGCAGTAACATTTGGTTTCAGTATTTCTGTTTACTAAACATTTATACTGTGATAGGCTACCTTATGAAAGCGCAAGATTTTTTAGATATTTTATTGCTAATTATTACTTTGAGTGTATTTACTACACATGAAGTTATTCCTTGGTTGAGTTCAGTCAGCTAAAAAATGTCGAATAACTTCATAATCTTTAAAGTTCACTTGAGATGATGTATTAGAAAAATGTTCAGCAAATGCTAATTAACAATAATCTAGCCCTATACAATGCAGCTTGATTACATTTACATATAGAAGAAAGTCTAATGCAAATGTCATCATCAGATACTTCTATTGATGCTGTACTGAACACAGCCTGTAGAAAACATTCTTTTCTCTCCAAAAACAACAACTTTAAAACATCTTGGTACATGATAGCTCCTTGCAAGCAGACTGTTTGCCCTTCGGTGTGGATTTCCACATTTATCTGATTACATTCACTTTGGAGACCCTCAAGGTGACTAGGTTTTTAGAGCAAATGGAGAAGAATGGTAGGATTTGAGATATTTCTGAAGCAAATTTCTTTTTTAAGGTACTTTATTCTTATTGGGTTTAAATATTTCTTTTAATGCACGTAAGCCTCCATGTTACTAGCTGACAAATTACATCTGTGCAGTTTCAATAGCAGTTTCTCACAGTTAAGAAATTCTGCATTTATTCTACAGCAGCATTCCTATTAGTTTCATGATAAACACTACAGGGCATTTTCCTCTCTGCCAGTCCAGAGACACATTGGAGAATATCCGTAGTTGGTGAATGTATCAGCAGCACAGGGAAACCAAGCGTCTCATCCAAAACTTGCTGAAATCAAGAAATGTCTCCCCCTAACCTCAGAAGGCTCCAGAATGGGTCCTGTCTATGTGTCCTTCACACAGCCTCGTAAATAACCAGTAAGCTCCATAATAATTTTGCCAGGTCCAAAGCAGATTAAAATGGTGGTTGTGTACTTTTTTCCCTGCTCTGGACTTTGATTGCGTCAACCTTCATGCATTTCCTGAGTGGATCCTTTGGTACCATAATACTTGGCTGTTCATGTTCATGAAATGCAGTTCCAGGCACATGTTGAAATGCAGGACTGCTGAGACAGATTCTTTCTAGAAAGCAGGCATTGCCATAACCTTGATGCTCTACTCCGCATGCCTTCACTGATGGCTTTGCAGAGCTCTGTCAAATTGCACAGGCTGGTTCCCCGCCAGACGGGTTTTTCACCTCTTGCAGCACTGTTAAACTTCTGCTGTCTCAGAGAAGAAGCTGGGGCACAGGCTGTGATTCCCACTTTGCTAATACATGCAACGGAAACGACGCTGGTCATCAAATCCACCTTACTTTATCCTTTTTAAAGGTATAATGCTTGTCGAAATGTTTTTGAATTACGAACCATAAAATACTGCTATTGTTAAGGCCCCCCTGTTCGAGATCCCTACAGGGGATAAACACCTACAGGTTTATGGACAGGATAATTTCAGTTCCCTCATTCATAAAGTATTTTTTATAGATACTTTTGCCAGCGTTCATATCCATACTGCCAAAAGTATGGACACTTTTGTATTTTTTTTAAATTAATAAGTGCATATGGTTTTAACAGACTTAAGAGTATTATGCATAAAGAACGAGGAGCATAAATGTTACTTTTTCCAAAAAGCATAGACAGTTGTATGGCATGGAATGAACTGAAAATGGTCTCTCTACCAGCACAATGGTATTACACTTCATCAAAGAGAAAGAGAACCTGCAGATACAAAACTATACGTTGGCATTGTCAGATGCTGCTGCTGATAAGGTTGGCTTACTCATATAATAAATTTGGTAAGAGGCCTGTGCGTGACATGTAGATATGAGTATTGCTGGCAGGCAAAACTTTTAGGTAAAAATACAACATTCTTTATTCTGATAACGCTAAACTTTAACCAGAAGCTGCATATAAAAAATCTTGTTTAGAAGTAGAACTTTGGATAGACCTTGGTTTTGAAATATTAAAAAAGGAGAGAGTTTTTTGGAATAAAATATTGTCTTGTTGTGGTTTTGAGTGGTTTTCTAAAGATTTTGCTTCCAAATATGTGCTAGTTATGAATTTCAAAACCATTTAGGTTGATTTTGGGAATCTGATTGACCAGAAGAAGCTAGAATCATCTTTGTTTTTAATTTAAATTAAAGGAATCAAGGGGTTCACATCTTAGAATATTTTGGAGAGACTTTCCAGGAAAAAAGTCAGGGTTTTTATTTTCATAAAGTATCTTAATGAAACATCTCTGACTGATACTCGTGACTTCAGAAAGAAGTCACTAGCTTTGAAGAGGGCTTTTTGCAGAGATTCTGATTGGAGATTCAATTATTTTGAGGTGAAAAAACCCAGAACCTCTTGATATTACCCCCCAAAATGCAATGATGATTGGCTGTAGAAGACAGCTTGTTCCTCAGGCGGACAGTGGCAGTATCACATTTTACCTAACATCTGCACTCAAGGAAACTCTTCTCTCAGCAAGTCCCATTTCAATTGATTGCTGGACTAAAAAATGCTCTGGCTAATCTTTCGGCCACACGTCGGGCTCATTTTTGTTAGTGGAGGGACATCTCTGTTTCAGCATTTTCATACTTGTCTTTCTTTTCTTAACTAAAAAGGTGCATAATTTAGTATCTAAGAGCAATACAGATACCCCAAGTTAAACAGTTTGATGTGTACGTATTACTGGCTCGGGTGGAGTGGGCTTATGGCTGACTACACTTTCATTTTTATTGACTTGTGTTCTTTGCAAATTAAATATATAATGATGTACTACTTTGAACTGTATTGCTGTATTTCAAGAGGTCTACCTCAATGGTAAAGAACAAAGCTATCTGTTACTTAGTCTCCTGCAATTTGGGCAGATGCTTTAATTGCTATCAGACACTTAGTCTTAAAGTCAGTCTAGGAGTTGTTTAACCTTCTTTTCATCGGCTGACTTGGCTAGAAAGGTGGCATTCGACACTAGAAGTTATAGTTATATATACATATATATATATGGGCTGCCTCCCAAAGCAGCCTCACTAACATTTCCAGATACGAAGTCAATAGGGAGACTTTATTGCTATATGTCTTAACCTCCCTCATCATTTGATTAATCTGACTGGATATGCCTTGGTTTGTTTTCACTTAATAACATGTAAGTCTTGTGGGTATCAGTTGCCACCTAAATATCTTGCATGAGGTGTGCCTGTGGTGAAAAAGGTGAGAGAGAATCATGCCATAGTTCAGAGAACAATGATAATTCTGGAATAATCAAGCACAATTCCTCCAGAGAAGCAGTTTTTTATGTTTTCTGAGCTCTGCCTGGTGGGGTCAGGAAGGGTGGGCACTATCACCCAGACCCATTTCTCTGCTTTTTTTGCTGATTGGCACTGTAGGTAGCAGCGGTGGTTTGTATGGCTCTTTTTTTCTCTGTTGTTGAAGACTTCCATGAAGAGACACAAGAAAGAAAATATTCGCCAGGCTCTTTCCTACTCTTACAGAATTCACTAGAAGCTGAATTAGGATCTTCTGCTTTCTCATCTTTCTTCTGCATTTTTAACGCAACAGACAACATGCACGTGGAAATAGTTACCACAAATGCAAATAGCCCCTGCAGTATAAGTAGCTGTTTTTTGAAAAACACAAAAATAGGATTCCATTAAAAAAACAGTAAGAGCTTTGGCAATTATTTAAAATTACTGTAAAAGCTGTAAGGTCAGAATCAAAGTAAAGATTCTTTTTAAGTAGTAGGAATTGGGTAGTAGGAATGCTCATTACAACCTAATCATATTAGTCATTAGTGTAGAGACTGCACAACATTTTCATCTTTAGGGTAAATTAGGCAACATACTGCTTCTATCTCTACAGAAGAAATGCTTTAGGAAGATGTCAACAATCTAAATTTCACTGAAAAATGTGTTTTAAATACAAGCAAAATAATTTTCTTCTTTCAGTGAGATAGATTTCCTAGAAAAAAGGCCCAATATTTTTTTAAAGTATGAATAGTTACAATTGTTGTGAAATATAATCTTTATTGCTTTTTTTTACAAGGTTTATATTCATGCAAGATACTATCAACAAGAAAAAGATCAAAAATATCTGAAACCCATCTGATAATCATATATGCACATCTCATCACATCTACATTTTCCCTACAGTTTTCAGAATTTAGAGGAAGCTGAGCCTGCCTGCCAAAGAGCATTACAATCAGATTCTGCGTATATAAATAAACTGCAAATTAACGTTAATTTTTACTGACTCTGCACCCAATTTACGGATTTCTACCAGAAGGGGGTGCTTTGAGCAAACTTGTGCTCAAGAGTCCTAAAGAGAAAACACCGAAGCCTTTTATCACACCATGGCACTTGATCTTCCATGTACTGTTTCAAATATTTTAAATACGTATCAGCCTGTTTTCAGTTATCAAAGTCTCCTCAGTCTTCGAGCATGTAAAAAGCATTAAATAAAACAAATGAATTAGTTTTGGAACCAGCTAAGTCTTCAAAAAGGACTCAGATGAGTGAAGTATCATGGAAAGATTTACTTATTTCAAATGTACTTGATAAGACCAGTAGCTGAGAATTTTTTCCCAAGGTTTTTCTGGCACAATTTTTTTTTATTTATTTATTTTTTAATAAGGCAGCTAGGGTTTGTAGGGGTTTAATTTGATGTGTAGTACAATGCCATCGCATATTTGCCTTTTTTAGTACAGTAATCGGAGTACTTATTTAACAGGGGGGAGGGGGAGAAAGAGTAGTGTTTCGAATGCAACAAAAGTAGCCATTAAGCACAAGTTACCTCTAAACTACCATTCAGTTTGTTTGTGTCGGTGCTGAATATTTAGCAGTAGACATTGAAGCGCTGCCAAAGACTAGTTTCTGAGTTTTGAATTATTAGAAGTATACTGTCGTAGATGATAAGGTATATAAAAATGATCAGTCAGTCACTTTGCCAGAGTGACAGAATATTTTGAACTCTGCCCAGGAAAGCCAAACACGGCCAGATGTATTATGGGTATTATTTAGATGCAATTGAGTTGCACTTTATAATGTATTCTACTATAAATATGCATTTTTATTATATTAATAAAATATAATCCTTCTTCCAATGTACTTTCAGATCAGTTCTGTTAATAGTGGGACTTTAAATATGCTGAAGTGTAGCTAAAGCATATTTGAAAAACGAAAATAAGTAATGTTTATCTTCAAGATGTAATTAAGGTTCATGTAAAGTTAATGTTAGGTTTTCTACACGAGATATACATCTCCACAAAGTCATATAGATACAAAATGAATAATTAACGGCATAGATAAATCCACTCTTATCACAAATAGACTAAGAACAAATGCCCGAATCAATCTGCATATGAATATTTTTTATTACTCTTAGAAATGTAAATTAGAATTGCAAATATTTTCAAGCAGTAGTAGAATCAAACACTATGTGTCTCTTTAGGAGCCCACGAGGAAAGAGTCTCAGGTGGATTGGTAATACCTGTGCTTTTTGCCTTTATGGTAAGTGGGGTAGGTGAGCCCTTTTTGGAGGGAGATTGGTTTGGAGTTTTTTTAATATTCTGGGGGAAATGGCAAAGGCTGCTGAGTTGGAAGTGTCCTGTTCATTTAAGAAGCAGATAACCAGATCTCAAAAGAGACAGAAAAAACTGTCTAAGAATGTGGATGGGTTTTGCTGCTCACAAAGTTGGTAAGTCAACTCAAATCAAGCCTGAAAGCAGGCGTGTATCTGCAAGGACCCAATGGGCAGGAAAACAATTGTTTGTAAATGCCTTCATTTTGTTGTGGTTTCAGGTAGTCACTTCAAGTTTGTACTTAAAGAATGACATATCCTGAGTTTAATTTCAATAGAACCAAGCTATATCTGATTTTAAAAGCCTTTCAGTCTGCTTTGGGGCACTCCCCGTAATTAAAAAATCTAACAAGGCTAGGGCAAGTCTTTGCCTGACTAGGAATCCTACCATGTACACTGCCTCGTGAAGCAGCAGATTAAAAAATTATTGGACAACTACATTGGTGTTAACAGTATGTCTAAAACAACAAAGGGTTTTAGCCTATGAAATGCTACTTCTGGCAATTATTTTTTTTCTTTGTGGGAATCAAGGAAGATGAGTGTCTGAACCATGGAAGGTCAGAATATTTCTCATCTACTCCAGTCCAGAGAATGATGAACTAAGAGTACGGGAGCAGGGATGATCTCACTTTTCAGCAATTGTTTTGATTATCACTCATTCTTAAGCCACAGCTCAGCATACCGTCAAGCATGCAAAATAGCTCTGTTGAGATTTTACATAATAACCGGGAAAGGAATACATGAGCTCCCTCTGCCACCCAGAAAATGCTTTGGAGCAAGTGAAGGTTGGACTGAAGTCAGCTAGCCAGGGAGGTCTTGGCCTCATGTTCACACAGAGCTGCTACTTTACAGCCTGCTCTTGGTACCGTCACTTGACCTCCTTGTGCCTCAATTTAAAGTAGCTGGCAAACCTGATTAAAAAGGAGACCCTCGCTGAAAACCAGGTGCTGTCATTGAGCTGAGCCCTTCTGGGCAGATGCCTTACAAAAATTAACTAAAATTAGCAACCCACCATTTAGGGTAACATGCAGCTGGTGAATGATGCAAGGATGATAGATGAGTCCTTATTTCCATTCTAAATTCTGTTCTTTTAGTAAATTAATAATGTCATCTGTACCAGCTAGACCACCGTGTTCACCTTTGCAGCTGCTGTGTTTTATCACAGCTTCCCTTTTAGCTGGGCTCTGTCCCTTTTCACTTTTCATTATCACATCTGTAGTGGTGGCATTAAGAAATTACGGAAAAAATGGAAACTAGTAATGGTAGAATGAATTCCCAGTGTATAATTTATTGATATTTCTATGGTGTGGGCAGAGTGCCTCATATTTTCAGTAAATTAAACAGAACAAACAAACAAACAAACAAGTAGGGGAATAGTGTTACTTCCATTTTCTCATTAAGTGGCTTGTTCTAAGCTGAATGAAAATTCCTTGGCAGATGATGGGAAAAAGTGGGATTTCTGTCTTGTGCTTAAATCACGCTCTCATCTTTTCTGTGCATGTTCTGAATCCCAGACTGTGAAGGGTAGAAAAGGAAAAGCAACTATCTTGTTTTCATATCCACCTTATATTTGTGTGTTCACTGGAACTGCCAAATATTTCTGTGTAGAATTCTGCTCCTCATATTTAACTACAGGCTTTGGAGTGGTCACACAGCTTGATAATCTATAAATGGGGAATTAGCTGTCAAGAACTGTAAATATTTTTCTAAGGGGGAAAAATAAATATGGGTTTAGGTGACAGAATTTAATAAGGACATGTTTTTGATTGTGAATAGCTCATTATAATTACATATATTCAGCGATTTTTTTTTTAAAGTTATCATTCTTGTTCATCCTGACTAAATGTGTTGGCATAAATATGGGCAGTTAGTGTTCTGTGTCATCATTTATCATTTATATAGCACTGTAACTGTTAATGGTCCTTTATAATGTACAGAAGTATACTAAACAAGGACCATAACTCCGCTGTCAGGAGCTTATGAACTCTGAACCAAATATTTAGACTGGTTGATGTGATGTTCAGATAAGTCTTCTTTTGTATGTTGCTTGTACACTGAATTATCTCATAAAATGCTTGGTAATCTAGCCTTGCTCTAGTAGAGCATTTAAACCTGGTTCCAAGCATGACACTGGGGGAACTTCATGTTAAGGGTCTGTATATGTACATGTCTGCGCATGAAATTACCTGGTATAGGGCAAAACCATTCTGAACTGCCCCAGAGTGAGATTTGGGTAAATCAGTCCCAGAGATTATTTGATTTTGATATTGAATAGAGTTGCGGACATGCAACAAAATTCTTGAGTGAAGGATGAATCTCATGTTGACCGAATCTTTCTTATTAATACTGTCAAAAGCTCTCTGTGGGTCCTGCCTCCTCTCTCCCCATGCTCAGACTTCAGAGGGAATGAACGTTTAAATCTGCATGCCCTATGCAGTTTCAGTGACTCTGGACAACGGGGTGGGACCAGCATTACTGCACTGCGCTTCTGTTCAAGTGACATTTGGTTATTTAATTAGGAGCTGGGTATTCCTCAGCCTGAGGGGGAACTTCTCCTTTTTCCTTCCCCTCCCACCACTGCCGTCTTGAAGCATTTCCCAACAAAGAGGTCATATGCATTAATTTTATAAACCCTAGCCCTGTTTTATTGGTGGCAACACAGGAGAAGAAGGAAAGAAAAACAATAAAATAAATAAAGGAAAAAGGCAGGCTACAAAACTTGCAAGCTGATGCTTAGACAAGTATCCCAGATATTTTTGTGTCCCCCCCCATATGCTATTCTAGAAACCATCTGAATTCTTAGCATTTCAATCTTTAAATATTTGCGGTAGTGTTACATCACGCAAACCGCAATCTAACATAGGGAAGTGATGCATGTGTGGGGCTGAACCAGGTGATTTTAAAGCTCCTTCCAAACTGCTGGGATTGGACACCTACACTCCAAGTGCATTGAGGACAGCAGCAATACTCAGTATTGTAAAAGACTGCAGTTCTTTATAAGTTCCTTAAGACTTGGCTAACCCAAATAAATGCTGTACCGTATGCAAAGTTTGCAATATCAGATGTGTTGAACAGACCCATTAGGAAAGCACCGTCAGTAACGTCCTTCTATCATAGAAGCATTTCCTATGCTTTTTTCCTAGTCATGACCTTTTGTGTTGTTGCTGTGACCTGACTTTGTTTATTATGTTTATGCTTTTCAGTGTGATTGTTTTGTATCACTCAGCAGGTCTTTGTACTTTGTTGTATCCAAAGTATTTCTTTGAGCTGTTTATCTGCAGTACAGGGAAAGGGCTAAATAGTTGTCCAGGTAGCATCACTTGAGTGCATATAAAGAAGGAAAAGCCTTGATGAAGAAAAATCTATTTTTGTTAAACTAAATTTCAGTTTTTCAGTAACATAATAACAATATTACAGTTGATACCTTTCCTTCCCATATCTGGCCTCAACCTTTCTTTTTGCTCTTCCTTTGTGGCCTGCTGTTGGGGCACAAGGAATCCAAAAGTTAAGAGCCAGATCAGGTATTTTAATTGTTCTGCCTTAGTATCGCTCACTTTACTTTCTTAGATTGACAATTGTTTAATTTTTTTTCCCCTTTAAAAGAAATCCTTTCAATATAAAGTAAGCAATAAGCAATAAAAAAAAAAAAAGAAAAGAAAAAAATGCCAGTAATAATATGAGCTACCAAGCTACAGGACGCACTGAGACGTGTTACTGGAAATCTCTCTAGCTGTGCTCTTCTATTTTGTAAAAATAGTTCAGCCCAAGAATCTCACTTCCCACATTAATGTTAAATCGTCAACTAAAGAAGTTATTCTGGCCCTCTTTTTTTTCCCATCAATAATTTTTTAATATATATATTTTATTCCATTATGGAAGTGCTCTAAAAGGAGAAAAATGGAACAGTGCCCTCAAACTCATTATTCAATAAGGGAATACTGTAGTGAGCACTGTGAGTCATCGGTGAGGTCAAAAGCCTGAGTTCAGATTCATTTTCTACCTGCTGGAGAATATGGCATGATCCTACACCTCCCTCTGAGAAGTTCTGAAACTTTGGAACTGGGTCAGACTTCCTGGGTTACTTTCCTATCCCAATTTTGTGATTCTACTCCTGGAAATTCTCTCCTAGAAATTCTCTCCCAAACAAACCAACTGCATGAATGCCATCTGTTTTCATATTGATTTTAATGAAAACTATACAGTTTTTCTCACCCCATCTCATTTCTGTACCCTGAATAGCCACGCTGCCAAATATTTCTGCAGCCTGAAACTTAAAGCAGCACTTTTCCTCTTCCCATCTGAGCTCAGTGCCACCTCATCCATGTACTTTCTATGTGCCAGACAACAGATTTTTTTTATTTTTATTTAATTTTAATCTCCTCTTGGCTTGGTCCTGCACTTGCAAAACGGAGATCATAATAGTGTCTACTCAAAATGGGCTGGCTGCCACATGTAGCCAGCTGATCTCAACTGAGGCATGCAGGTGTTACTGTGAATAACAACAGTCCATTTCAAGAATACTAGGGGTTTTCCTTATTTTTCAGCCCTGCAAACTGTAAGCATTCTCATATCTTTGTCTTTCTCTTGAAATGAGAACTTAGCATTGCGGTGCTGTGGCTTCAATATGTGCCAGGGGTCAGTAAGTCATGAGCTTCCAGACTAAAGGTATAATTCTCTGGTTTCCTGCTTAAGGTTGAAAGAAAGCAGGGTCCTTTCTGCTTATTCCTGTTTCCTTTTAATGTTGGGCCTTGAATGTTGCCCTTAATATTGCACATGGGAAACAGTGGATTTTTGACTGTGTGCAAGACAACATGAAGGTTTCATAGCACTTCACTTGTTTTCTGCAGAATGTTAATTGACATCTTTCACAGGAACTGATTTATAACTTGAGTTCTCTTAAATCCAGATTCTGACCTGTTTATTAACAGTAAATTGTACCTCCCTGTCTTTTAAAAATGTATATGCTTGATTTAGGAATTATGCATATGGACAGGTTACCACTAGCAGTACATTTTGACTGTTCTTTATCAGTTAATTTTAGAAACCTGGTGTCACTGACTTTTAGCATGGTGCAGTTAGAAACCTAAATTGGGGATGGTTGGCGATGTTTAAGTAAAACATTTTGTTTCTTAATAGTAGAAGGTTATGCAGAGACGCATTGCCAGGCACCATGGCTTTAGTAATGAGCAATAACTTGTTGAGTGCTGTTAACTTGATTGCTAGCGACTTCCATCTGTGTCAAGAAATAGGGCAGAACCTAGGTCAAGGAGGGCTCAAACTTGAGCATAGTTTAGTCTAAAAAATGCAGTTTGTTAGTAATATGGAGAAAGAACTCGAAGCAATTAACAAGGTTTAAATTTTTAGTTGAGATGAGAAAGGGGGCATCAATATTGTCTGTTGTGGATGTGATTTATCTACAATATCTGTATCACCTGCCAACTTTTCATGCTACACAACTGGAAATCTGTGCTGCTTGTAAGAACCAGAGCAAATTTTAGCATGAGGTCATGATTAATTTGATTTGCAAGTTCTTATTTCCCAAATTGCATGGCAAAAATTATTCACTACTTAGTATGATTTGCTGATAACTGTTGTTGTGTTACTAAATATATATTATTTCTTATTTAAGAGGGGATTGTTTGGTATAGTGTTTTAATACCTCTGAGTTTACATGTTGACATGCTGAACTTTAAGAGAAGTGGCAATGGAGGACACTTGGCTTTTTCTTTTTTCTTTGGTGCATCTCTTCTTCAAAGGCATAATAGCTTAAAGTAGGGCAGTATTTAGAGTTGTGCAAGAATGAAAATTTAACAACTTCAGGAGGACAAAAAGCTAAGGCATTTACCCCCTCTCCTTTTTCCTCCCTCTCCAGTGTTTTCAGTCCTGTTTTTACACTGAGGCACTTTAAAGGAGCCCTCCTGTCTTCTCCTCACACATGCCATGACCTTCCCCTTTGAGTTCCTTGGACTGTGAGCCACGCTGGCTCAGCGTTAGGCAACCAACAAGCCATTTGTATTGCCTCTGATTTAAGCTCCTTAACTTTAAGTAGATGTGCCTTATTTTCATTGCTGAATAATATGAGGGATCTACATCTCAGATTAAGCTTCTCTTTTGGACAAGCCCTATGGAATTGGGCTAGCATAGAAACAGAGTACCAAGCAGCCAGCTGCAGCAACAGTTAATGCTGGGCTGCAAACGTGCGTTTAGTTTGAGGAAGCTGCTGTTTGTTGGCTGTCAAAGCAGGTAAACCCAGGATTCTTGCAGTTACAGCTTTCTAAGAAAAGCATAAGGGTTCACTAGGCAGAAGTGAATGCTGATGTGTTAAAAAAAAAAAGAAAAAACAATCTGCCTCTCTTGTTACATCTCTGTAACATATTAAGAATCACGATCAGGTTGAAAACTTGGAACCTCCAGTACTTTGAAACTAGTAAAATGAATAACAGCTTTGAACATTAAGCTGTAGGATGATGCTGTTAGCTGGATACTATTTTATTCAAGAAGTGCCAGCTGTCCAATTAGGCTACTTCCTCAGCTAGACTGAAGCTGACTAGGGCACCGGTTACCCCTAACAGAGGGTGAAGATCAGCCTTCTTTCTTGGTGGTGTATGGATCACTGAATTGTAAGGGGGCAGACTAAGTGTTTAAATAGTTTTATTTTTATAACACTAAACTACTTCCACTGTCTGAAACAGTGCAAGGGATTACTTTAAACAAAATATGAGCTGACCTGAAAAAGAAAAGCAGAAAATTTATAATGAATCTCAAAGACCCTATACGCAGACTTGATCTAGAAGGAATTAATAACTCAACCAAAATAAGACTAAGTACCTGAGGGTGGCTATTTAATTGGTTTTAAAAAGTCAGATTTAAGACTTAGGAGCAGACTAAACATCTGAAACCTGTTGAAAAAGTTGTTATCACTTTTTCCCCCTGAAATTCAGGGAAATCCCCTGAGAGGTGAGCTAGATGCAATAAAGGCAAGAAAGTTTAGAAATGGGAAAATAGTTGTTAAACAGCAGTCTCTCTACAGGTGCCTACTTAAGAGGAAGCAGATTCCAACAGCATCTTCCTCATAGGAGGTACAAACCAGGCTCAGAGAAATTTGTATCAGTGAGTATACAAAAATGGTTTTGGATAGCTTCTGTCTCTGAGGATCGACCATACCATGCTTTTGTTCCCACATGTCTTCTCCTGGGAGGACTTGGAGAATGTTCTTTTAGCTTGCTGTTTCATCATAGCCCTTGAACAAAGCCATGGCTAGTCTCACAGCAAGAGTAGCAAAGGTAAGCTGACTATAAGTAAACAGTAGAAGAAACACAAACAATAACAAAAGGATAAAAACAATTTCTGGAGTCTTCTGCTTAGTACTAATGTGATTTTTTTTTCTTTAATATAATGTGCTTGTTGACTTGGCTTTCAGTGACATTAAATTTTCCTAATAGCACATTCTACCAAACACAGCTGAGTTTATCCTGTGAAAGGCCTCACAAAGACTGTTTTCTTCCACCTGATAAGAGTTTGCAGTGTCGTTTCCCCAGTGTATCTTAGTGCTCAGCAAGAGTAAACTGGAGGGGCTGAATATTTTACAGAAGTACAAAATGCTACTGAAGTCTCTTCTAGTACTGCTTCATTCTTTGCAGGAGAAGGTCTTAGGTTTCTCATGATGAAAAATCCTTCATTAATTTTTAAGATCTTCAGATAAGATGGGCATGCATCATGATTCTCTTTGGTTTGTCAGAAAGCATGGATTCCTTTATTGGTTCAGGAATCATAAATCACATGAGCTTTTATGTAGTTTTAATATAATTCTGTGTCTTTTTCTGAAATTCTGGCTATAGAAGAGTTCAGCAAGATGGAAAGTAAGCCTCGTATTGTTTTCGTGAACTCATTTTTATAGATCTATAGATATTTTATGGTGACCTTTAACTCGCAGAACAAATATTTTTGTTTCCCTACATGATGGCACTCATACCTATGGTGGTTCTGCTGCATGGAAAAAGGGGAGGGCTCAAAGAACAGATAGCGATGTGTCTCCACCACCTTTTTCTCCAAGAACAGGTCTGCCCTGAAAGGTGGGGTGTGGGATGCCACATTGCCATAGGCAGCTTACATCCAAGCAGAGAGATTGGTGTCTCATAGTGATTTTAAAACTGTCTACTTGCCATTTTCTACTGCATTCCAGCTGTATTGGGGGGACTGCAGTAGCTGGCAGAGAGTAATTTTGGCACACTGTGCAACACCCTGAGCAGTGTCCTATTCACAATTTGGTGCGGAGTCCATTAGCAGGAGTTTTAATGAACTAGTTACTGGGCAGCAAGATTGGCTTATATAATCCACCAAGAAGGCATTAAGTTTCTATTAAAAATGCTGCAAAATCCTTTCAAAATAAAGCCAAGCAATTTGCTAGTAAAACTTTGTTATCTGTGGATCTATGCAGGAATTCATTTGGTCCGAACATCTTACATTAATTTCCCTTCCTTTTTTAAGATACATTAAATGGTCAGATGCATTATGTAAATTAATAAATTATCCACCCCATACAACTATAAAAGCTATTCCAGTGGAGCCCTCAGAAAAATTAAAGCCCATCAATACTGCCTGTTTTAGGCCTCCTATGTAGAAATAGCACATGATGGTTATGTATCAATGGCCCTCCAATACTAGTTACACAAAGTGATTTCCAGCAAGAGAGCTCTAATGGTTCAAGAGATGCAGTCATCTAAAAATAAATCAGCCTTTTCCAAAGTGCCCACAGTAGCACATCATAATCAAAGTTGATTACATTTGCACCCTACATCAAATGGATGTATCAGAGTGCACCAAATCACAGAGACCTAATGGTTCACACCTGGCAGATAGTGATTTGACATTTCACACTATTAATGTAAGTGTTCCTGAGGCATGAGATTCATAATACCAGGCTCTACTATAGTGTATTAAAGAGCTGTCTCAGCTAAGGAACATCACTCTGTCCATTGACTTCTTTTAATATAACAGGATCTACTTCAGTCATAGATCATAATAAAGATTTTGTTCTGTCTGTAGAGTGTTTGCCTCCTTATCAAGACAGCAATGTAACTTTTTATCTTTCCTGTACCATCCTGACCAGAATGACCTACTTTCCAGTTGCCTAAGTCTATAGACTAAGTAATAGTTTAAACACCATTCTTTCTGTCTAGGCATATACACAGAGCATGGCCAAAACTTTCTAGTTGGGTTTTTCCCCCTTCCTGTTTTTTGGAAAAGGTGTGTGTGTGTGACTGTATTTTACTTTTTCTGCATGCAAGTGGTGAGATCTGGTCTTTTAATTTTGTTTGTATCTGTATTTCCTGCAGTAGATCTGTCATCTTCTAAAATATGTTTTTTATGCATGTTGAAAAAGTGGGCGACAAACTGGCTTACGCAACAACCTTAGTCTTGTTTAAAACCGTTCGTTGTGGTCAACCCCTGCTTTCCAATTTTTCTTGTAATATTTCACGTTCCTCATGATTTCAGCCTTTCCACTGATCTTTGCTGCTTAACCGTCGGTAGTCTGGCCCCTCCATGTTGTGAAGGATGCTTCTCTTCCCTTCTGCTTAACTTTGCATAGCCAGGTGATAAAAAGAAATCTGAAATATCTTCTAATTATGTGAGATGCGTAGCAGTTACAGTTTTGAATAAGCTTTTGAGAATTATTAAAATAAAGAAGAAAATACCTTAATTAAAGCTCAATCAACTGTCCTTCAGTTTCCTAAAATGGAGTTATTTTTAATCTGAAGACATTTACAGTATTAGGGGCTTTAGTGGTACAGGTTCTCCCTCCCCTGCTCTCCTTCATGTACCCTGATCTCTGGTATCTTGAGATTTTTTGCAGGATGGTTTGGAGGCCACGTGCCAATACCTTTTACGTCTTTTCTCCTCGCCTGATTATTGCATAGTTTTGCTGCGTTATGAGTCTTCATAATATCTGTTTCACATGCGTAGGACTACTTTCTCATGGCAGGATTATTGCAAGTCTTTTGTGCTGCTTATCTGTGTTCAAATTTATCATGAACATAATCCAAACAGGTGTGAAAATCTGATGTTGCCTTTACTATTGGCTAGCAGATGCTGCAACAAAAATAATTGGTACACCTAATTATTACCTGAAGATTTTGATCTTTCCACAGACAAACCTCCCGTGGACATAAAAGAGGATTCTTCCTGAGGAACGGAAGGGTTGGACCACAGATGACAGAGTTATGTGGGCAATTTAGGAGATCGAGTTCAACTGACTCATAGATAGTGGATATGTAATTGGGGGATGCTGCACACGTTCCTTGGAAAGGATTAGTCTCTTCATTAGTATTCAGCACAGCAATTTCCTGGCACGTGTTTGATTGACAAAGCACATACAAAGGCCTCCTAAAGCTTTTGTAGGAAATAAACAATATCCTGAGGCCAAATTCCTCGTCAGGAGTCTTGAGTTTTAGCAAGCAAGCAATTTATCATGTTCAGCCCACACAGGTGACAAATCAGTGTTGCAGATACTTCTGTACAGAAGCATCAGGCACTTGCAAAACTGTGGGTTTAATTTTTTTTTTAACTCCTTCAAGGAAAGGAGTGATCAGCAGCTAGATTTCTGGTGTGGGATTGCTCTTTATTTTTTGAAGTGTCAGCACGCTCAGGAATTTTATGTATTCACATGCCTTGAGTATCACTGAGCTTCTGCTGCTTAGCTCCAAAGCCTGGTCAGAACAACAGGTGGGACTTCACTGCCATGATGTGAATAGCTAATAAGACAATAATGGCTATGTGCAAAAACCAAAATTAAAGGTAACAAGAAGCTTAAGGAGATAGGAGCCTGAATCTCCCATTTCCTTTAGGCAGCACTGCTGAGCAGTTATTTTATTTTTCGTTATTCTACTTCTAAAATACCTGTGGTGTGGGAGCTAAAGTATTTTTATGAGACGACTTGTATATTGTTTCCCCTTTATTGCAAGTAGGGAAAGGCTATACCATAGCTAGTAGGAGATAACTATGCATTTCTAATATGAATTTGCACTCCGAACATGGAGTTTTTGAAATTTACTTTAGGCTTAATCTGTGAGGAAAAGAGAAACTGATTCCTTTGAAGAATTTCCGTAAACCTGGAAGTTCAGTTGTTGACTTTTAGTATTTGAATAGGGCATCCCTGTGTGCTTTCTCCAAAAAAAGGAGTCCACTGAAAGTAAAGAAAAAGCATGAATGTAAGCTTTTTTTTTTTTTTAATTACTGTTAAAATCTGGGAATATGGTGGAAATTAATTTGAATAAATCCTCTGCATGAATAGGGTAGGGTGCCTGTAGAGACCTTGGGAAGAGCATGATGCACAGGGTAGAGCTTGCAGAATTAAATCTTGGGTATAGCTGTTAGTACAACTTATACAAAACAGTGACTTCCCCTCCCCCCCCCAAACCAATATTGAAATTAGCTGTTAACAGGAAATAGCTATACCTTCAACCAAGTACGTTATTTCTGCTTCAGACTTTATGCAAATAATGAATAGGGAGTGATCCATAGTGAAAAGATTCATCCTTATATTCCTCTTTTCTATAAAATGTGTTAGATTCTTTAGTAAAAAAAAAAAAATAAATCCTCACTATAACCTAACATCATATCATATATGACAAAAAGTCTTTTAAACACCACTTGGGACACTGGTAAAAGTACTATGCATAGCAAGTGGCTTGGCTGGCTTTTAGAATTATTTAAAATCTTCAGCATGATCAAAATGCTAACTTATGGTACACATAGATACGGATAAACAATGTGTTTGTATTTTCACTTGTGTTAGTATTTGAAGGTAAAAGGAGGTAACACTTGAAATTTAACTACACATACTGGCACAGAAAAGACTTGCCCAAACCTGAATTGGTATTGGGTAGGATTTGTATGATTCACAATTAACAAAAGAAAAATAAATAATTCTAAATTATAAAATGGTCTCTCTTCAACAGTGAGGTTTTCTTCAAGAAAAAAAGGTGATTCTTAGTAGCTGCCATTTCAAGTGGAAATAAAAGATTAAGTATTTATTTAGAATGCCCAAATTCTGAGGGAAAAATTGGTACCTATATGAAATATGTATAAGAAGAAAACTGAAAGATCATTTAAGGGGACATATGAATTAATTAAAGTTTGTTTTGTTTTGCTTTCCTTGAGAAAAAAGCTTCTGTTATTGGTATTGATGGAAAGAATGATTACTTGGAAAGTAAATAGGGTTTTTTTAGAAAGGAAACAATGTTAATCTCCTTAATCTACAAGGAATGAAGCAATAAACTCCTAAATAAGCAGTAAACTGCTGGAAAGTCACTCTTAATTCTTCTTCTCAAACAGTTTCTAATTCTAAGTATTCTTTGTACCTCTAGAAGAATAATGTGCCTTACTCTTTGTCCTTCAGGTATCCGTAGTTCAGTCTCTCAAACTATAATGGTCCTGGATTCTTTAAGCAGTACTTGATAACAGCAATTCTTAGTAGTCCTTTAATTCTCAATGTATAGATAACTGAGATGTTAGAAATCTGATTTTAAAGAAATTCTAATTGATTTGTGTGGTTTTGAAAAAGCAGATGGGATCTGTAGTCATTTTAGTTTAGGGTAATTGAGATGTTAAAGTTGTGGCTTTTTATCTGTAACATATGCAGAGCTTTCTGTAACCAACGCTGTTCCTTGAGCAATTATGTTCTCTGGAATCCAGGGTCTCTCGGGGTTTTTCCCTGTTTACTAGACAGTGATGAACTTGGAACATATTGCTCATTTTACAATGTCTTTAAGGAATAAGAGTAATACGTTGGAGTTACGACCTGAAAACGTCACGAATGTGTGTTTAGAAAAGTGTTTAGTTATTCAGATATACTACAAAGCCTTAGTAAGTTGAATTCAAATGAAGATTCCTGATACCAAGAGTCCTTTCGTGGCATGTGGCAGGCTCACAAGGGGATTGTATTGATGAGGGGATGCTTGGCCACAAGGAAAATACTGTTTAAAAAATATTTAATTCAGCTGCTTTTTAAGAGTTGTGATAATTTGTTTTATTATTTGGAGATGTTCCATTAGAAAAGTTCACACAACCACTGAATTTTGACAAAGGAAACCTTTTGTAAGAAACATGTACTGGTGCATTTATGGTACGTAACTAAGAGCAGGGTGAACTCTTCTGAAACAGTTGTGTATCTTCAGAGATGCAAGCTCGGGCAAAGGGCTTGACTTAGCCTATGATGCAACTGTGATGGATCTGTTCTTTCAGAAACCTTTCCTCTGAAAGGAAGCAAAAGATCAGATATTTTTCATAGGCAATAATTTCTGTAAAATCTTACCTGTTTTCTTAGTAAGAAAACTTGTTTACATTGAGCACTGATTATTCAAGGCAATGGGAGACTGAAAAAAAACCCTAGATTAAGAAGCAGTGCATTAGGCTACAAGGTCATTATTGCACATAACATTTATTTTTTGGAAAGGAAAATAAAGACACAAAGTCGTTGTGTCTTTGGCATAGAATAGCTGATCTACAGCCAAATAAAGTCTCAGACTAATACACCTTTATTATCTTTAGCAGTTATTATTTTAATCTAAAAAAAAAACCCTCAATTTTGAAACAATGAAGAAAAGCACAGAAGAGATGTTTCTTTGAAACAGAAATGTCTTGAAAATCTTAAATAAAAGTACCTGGAGATATTAAACCATGGAAATCCTGTTTTCACTAGGTTTTGTTCAATTTTCCCTATCTGAAAATATTTAGAAACTAAAAAGGCCTTTACAGCTCTCTAAGCTTAATATTTGCTTTTATTTTTATTGAGGCTAAATGGCTTATTTCCATTCATAGTGTACTTTTTCTCTCAAGGAACTTAGACAGTTATTCTTTCCATACTGTTCTTCCAAGTGGTATTCTTGTCCTTAACAATCTATTGATAATGACCTCCTACGTACAGCACAATGGCAAAGTTTATTTCTGTTTGATGCTGAAACTATTCTAATGAAAAAGAAGTTCAATTATTTTACCTCTCCCTTGTGTTTTTTGACATAATATGTATATTTTCCTCTTTTGGTTAGTTATACACTTGCTAGTTAAGGTATCAGTAAATGATTTTGCAGAGAGCATTGTACACTTAAAATGAAGAGTCAAGCATACTCTTAAAAAGAAAACAATTTAAGTAGTATAAGTGAATACCAGATCATTTGCCTCGATAAGCCAACTGAGGGAAGATGTGAAGGAACTGTTGATGTTACGTCCTAAAGTTTTTATCCAAACAAGGTCAAATATATTTGTTCTGTCCTAATAGTTGAACTTGGATCTTAAGGAATAAAGTATCTAAATGTTCATTTAAAAACAAACGTTTGGTACAACTCAAGTGATAACTGTTACAACTTAAGTCCAGGTAGATGTAGGAACTTTTAACTTGGAAGCTTACAAATGTTATTTTATTTTATTTTATTTTATTTTATTTTATTTTATTTTATTTTATTTTATTTTATTTTATTTTTTCATTCTGTGTTAGATTGTACTCAAGGCTTCAAAGTTTTGCTTCATGGCTGATGTGTTTCAGACAGATGTTATACTTGTGCTTCAAGTTTTATGTTAATGTTACTTCATGCTTGCACTAATGATTCGCTTTAACTGTGCATCGTTCTTTGAAAGTTATTAAAAAGTGAAAGTGAGCAAATAGACGTAAAATCTAGACTGCCTTCTGCCCTTTTACCCCTTCCTGCTCCCTCTTTGCTGCCTAGACTTCTGCTCAAGGCTCTTCAAGTCTAATCAGGTGTAAAGGATTGATAACTTTTACTCCATTACTTTTTACTTTTAGGTGTCTAGTGTTTTGTTTTAGTCAGAGAGGTGGAACAAGAAGTGTAATAATATAAAAATACATCCTGTTAGACTTAAGACATCATAAGAGGAAAGTAACTTAAAATTATCAGCTAGCTTCCCTTGAAGTATCAGTTCAAGCCAGGACTTGGCCAGTTCATATAACTTACCTCATGCATCCAGTTTTGGTATGAACTGAAGCAAACACTGTTAGGTCTGTTCATTGTATTAAAGCCACATAAGCCATCTAGGACTCTTACTGCCCTTCAGTTGTTTGGAATGGCAGTAGCCACAACTTGAGGACTACCAGGGAAAGCATCACGGCTGTGGACATTCCCTCTCCCTTTGAGGGGAGGTACAGAGGGATGCCAAATTCCTTTACTCAGTTTGTTGCCTGTATGAGTGATGCAGCCCTCTACATTTTGAAAATGAAGTGTATATTCGTGCATTTAGGAACTTCTGCCCTGTTCCTTCTCTTATTCCCCCTCCTTGTTCCGTCACTGAAGACAAGAGTTTGGTCTTTGAATTAACAGTCCAGTACTTTTTTTACTGAGAAACTCATTCTCCTGTGGTTTGTTGTATTGTTTCAGACTGTTTGCAGACTTGGTTTCATTCTTTGTGTTGCTTATAGTTACAGTGTGTTTTTGAAGATTTTATTTCTCTGAAACAGAAATATATAAAAACCCAAGATACGCACAGTTTTAGGCTCGCGAATCTAGGTCTACCGGTGCCATGCCTCAATCCAGCTCTTTTCTTCCCTAAGATAAACTATTACGTGTTCAAATGAGCTTTTATGCTCCCACTGCAAATAATTTAAATGGAGAGCAATTAACCAACATCAGAATTTCATCACGCATGTATCATCCAATCCATATAACAAAGGGCTGTCTTTCAAGTCTAAATGACTGACTTTATCACCTAATTTGGCTGTGGCAGTGTGGACGTATTGATAAGATGCTGTAACTAGCATCATTTCTGATCACATCAGCTATACTAGTGAGTTGTGCATGTTTCTTAATGGAAATGTAATTAACAGTCAAGGGTAAATTTTCCTTAAAAAATTAAAGAAAAAAGTGAGTGGCAGCATTATAGCACGTGTTTCATGTCTTCTCTTTCTGGATAAAGAAGGAATTTCATTTTCTGGAAATATTTGGAACAGAGGAGCTCTTTGATGAGTCTTGAAGCAGAATATAAAAAGGATTGTTATATTCAAGAAGTAACTGAATACGGAGATGTAATTCAACAAATGAAGTAACTGCAACTGGTGGAAGGCTAGCTGGTTACAGCCTGCCATACGATAGATAACACCTCAATTTAATATGATTAATATTAAGACAGTTTTATGGATTTTGCAGTTGCAGTTAAGATCAGACACAGAAAGGCTGGGTTCTGCGAACTGCTTCTGCAGTCAACAGTCCACAAATATATCCATTGCTGAGGTCTTAGCCAGTATATGGAATAAATATAAGTGAATGAAGAACTGTATGCAATTCTAATTTCTTGGCTGTCGTAATCATGTACCTAATTATGGGTTTATATTCAAGTAGCAATGGTAAAATGGTTTTAAACAAGGGGGTTTACTTATTATTTTTATTTACAAGCTGTATTACAAAAGATTTTCCTTCCTTTAAAAAGAATACAAATATTTGAAGAACACACTGACAGTTTCATATATCGAGGAAGAGACTTTTTTTGTATAGATAAAAGGAAAAGAAAAATCTAAGGCAGTGCTGAAGTCAGATAAAAATGAAATAAAAGGTTCTGTGATCAGAGTATAAAAGGTACACACCATGGTATAGTTTTTATTTTGTTCTCTGTAACATCCTTGTATCTATACTAAACTGTAGTAGATGTTCATACAGTGATTTCACTAAACACTGGTCTATTTTTAATATTTTCTCCCCACCCATGTTGCTGGGGCTTGGGGGATTTCTTTCTGTTTATCTTCTGGTTTGGGGTTTTTTTAGGGGAGGAGGGACTCCCCCTCCTTTAAAATTTGCTCTTGCTCTTGTCTGCTAGGCATGTTTTGCCATCTTATCACATTGGAACTCTTTCAAATCACCTTATACAGAAAGATGAACAAAAGCATTCTCAATACTGAGACTTGTTTTACTTGACCATCTGCTTTCCTCCTTTGGAGTAAGTTGCTCAATTGTTCACATGCTTCACTCTTTCTAATGTTTGCCTTATATAGACATCTTATTTGATCATTTTCTCTGTAGCTTATGCTCTGGTATGGCTCTTTTAAAGGTAAATGGAGATCAAATGAGTAAGAAGTTTTTTCAATGTGTTTTGGAGTCAACTAGTGTAATATATATGACTTATTGCCCCTGGCTAAAAATGAGGCTATATGGAGGACGAGGAGGGTTTGTTCCATCCTTTGCTTTATGTGTATATATTTCAAAGCCATTAAGTCAAAGAAAATACCTGATGAATATTTTCAGGTTACTCAGAACAGTAAGAACATCCTAAGAGGTGTGGACTTTTAGAGTTACTTACACAGCGCTAATAATTGACAGCTAGAGCTATGCATGAGTGGTGTACAACTAAGCATAGCAAAGGATGCTTGGTGCCAATCACTTCTGAGGATCATTATTTATAATTGTTTGAAGTAACAATTATAATCTCAGTTATTTCAGGGTAAACCAAGCTTTTTGAGAGTCCTGCTAGAGGTTAGATGGTTATTCAGGTTGGCACTGTACTCTCTGTTAGTGAGGAAATACTTCCTCTCTTGAAAAATTTATTGTGTAGAGTAATATTTCTTATCTGTCTTTTGGTGTAAATAAACACATGTGCATGCAAATAAATGCAGAAGAAAATAACCAGTGGCTCTCAGCATACCAATTTTTTTCAAAATGGTCTATCTTCCTCACACTTCCATTCATTCTCTGAGTTCCTGCAGCTGCAAGTTCTTGGTCTTAAAGCATTTCACAGACATTCCACATATGTAGAAGCCGTAAATACCACTTACCCTGTGGAACAGATTCACACTGGAAAATACAGAAGGTGATTCTTCTGCTTCTGTTTGTCTAGTCCTTGCTGACAAAATGAGCAACTTGTACGCTCCTGGGTGCTGCGCAGTGCAGTGCCCCAGGTCCTCGGTTCTCTGGAAAATTTTCATGGGTAGGGGAGAAGTAAAAAAAGGAGGGTCTCATTTTTCACAGTGTCCTCCCAGCTATATGAAGGCAGACAGCCCGATGTATCAGCCAACGTAGAAACTCCTCTCACAGGACCAGAACATGGAGTGGTCTGGCGGGGCAAGGAACTAAGTCATCTCCCATCTGCTCTGTAATGAGAGATTTAGAAATAGCTTGCGTAATCATTTCAGAACATAGAAAGGTTCTTCAAAATTTCTACAGAAAAAGTGAAAGCTCTTACCACCTCAGGTTTTCACCCAAAAAGACTTGGAGATGAATTTGATCCAAATATCAAATCATCTTTTGATGCCACTCTTATTCTCTTGAATAACACTTAAAAACAGTTTTTAGACTTTATTGTTCTTGCTGAGAAATAAAAACTTAACTAACTAGGCTATACCCAACACAGTTGCTACTCAGATTTTTGTGCCCTAGGAAGTTGAATGCTGTTCTCCTGGATTCCTTTTTGTGTTGCAGAAGCAGTGTCCCTTAAATGGAGGCGGGGGGGGAGCCAACCACAATCAAAACAGATCAAAGCAAATCTAGTCACCAAATTGACATGTTTGAGATTTGTCTAATCTATGACTATGCACTCTCTAAATACAGTTCATTCAAATGAACATGGCACTGGGGAAAAACGTTTCATGTTCTCTAACTTGTTTACATAATGTTTTATTTGATCAAAATATGAGTGGAACAAGACTAAGAGCTCAATTTGGCCTTCAGACAGTCATGTTGATGGAATTGCAGTGATTTAATTTAAGCATTCCTTAATTATACATATGCTGTTGTGAACAGACTAGCATCCCCTTCTGAGAAGTTCTCAGAGCAATTTAGTATTCTGTGTTAGAGTTTCTGCAGTAATACTGCAGAAGTTTAGGAAAAGAGATGTGCTGAGAAAACAAAAGGAGAGGGAAAAAAATTCATTGCGTAAAACTTACCAAGAATAGCATATTATGGTAGCCTCTTGGATCTCCAGTGTATTTTAGAAACTGATTTTAATTGCGGTCGTATCCATAATAAGAAGTGGGGAGATGGCAGTATGGCTACTAATTGGATGATGTGAAATATTTAAGTTCTTAAAGATTTTTAAAAATCTTACACTATAAATCATTCCCATTCCTACATCTCAGATTCAAAGAGTACAGTAAGAGAGACTGTAAGTCCTATTGTGCTCAGCATTATTGTTTACAAGAGTCCCTTACAATGGTGGCACTGAAAAACCAAAGTCTAAAAGCTGCCTCTGCTCTACAGTGGCTAAACATGTTTACTTTGTAAACTTTGTAAACTTTGTTTACTTTGGCACTAAGAGATATTAAATTAAAAGAAAACTGAGAGGGAAAACCAGAAGCTAATGCCAGTAGTAACCGTAGTAGAAATAAGTTCTGTAGTAATAGTAGGAAATAATTGCATTTCTACTAAGAAGTTAATGCTATAATTTTTTCATGTAAGTTATTAAAATATTTTTATTCTAGGCCGAAGAACTCAGAATTGTGATTTCTGTGGTGTCATTCAGTAGAGGATGTTAATTATTTTGAGGACTCTCTGATCTGTCTGTAGTTTCCCAGATGTGTATAAGTCCTCTTGACCAACAAGGTCCTCCTTAACCCTGTTCTTCAGGATGGCTCTGGGAGGTTCCTGATGCTCCACTTCACAAGGGGGGCACCTGAAGTAAAAAGCAGATAGTCAGCATGTCTGAAAACTAAGAGTTCAGCTTCATACTTGGAACTTAAATAAGTGATTCCTTGATCTTGCCGTGTTCATGTAATTATCAAAGAAGTTATGGCTGTTTGTCTTGCATCTTTTCCTCTTACTTCATTTGCATATGTAAGTGAAGTTGGATAAAACTTTGTATTTCAGAGCAGCAGAAAGCCAATGCCGCCACACAAGCTACACAGGGGAAAAAACCGTGGGGAGCTGGCAGTGCCAGTTCTTATCCACAGCGCTGGTGACTATGGGTGCAGATGTGGCACTGCTGTTCAGAAGGTGCCCGAGACACCCCAGCCCTACGTGATGGCCCAGTCTCAGAAGCACACCCAGTGCTATTTCTTACTGGCACAGTGTGCGCTCCCTTCCTATATTTGAACTGCTCATGTAGAAGGCAAACAATACCTACACCAGCTTTTCTCATAACTAAGCATTTGGGTTTGGATCCTGTTCGGATTAATAGTAATAATATGTGCATAAATTCAAAGTGAAAACAGATTTGTACAAAATACCTGTGCTTATTCCTAGCATTTGGAAAGATCAGTCTCCACCGCAAAAGCAGCTTTGTATTGTGTGCTGGCAGTGCAAGTTCCTCCTTGCCCCTATATATATTATTGTTTAATTAAATAGATTGGCATAAAGCATTCAGGAAGAAGTCAAGTGAACAAAGCCCCGTTAGTCTTTATATAATTAATGACTTTACCTGTGGGTGACACCATGTATTAAACAGTTGAACAGAACTGTATCACTTTATGCATTATATTCATGCATGATTTGCTTGTGAAACAATTTTAGAAGCTCAGTCCCACAAGTTTTTGAGCATATTTCTATCACTAGCATTTCAAGTCCGTATTAAAAATATAATATTTTTATGAGTTAATGCTAAAGCTTTTCCTGTTGTTCACTAATGAACTTCATAATGTGAAATATGACCATTTGTGTTTCTCAAACGTTTTTATCCTGTACGGCGTAACTGTACCTCCTTGAGGACTCTTCACAGAAATAGTAAGGTGACACTTTGAAATACACAAACAACAAAGATCTGTTGACACTTGATATATTTTATCTAGAAAAAAAAGTTATTGCAAAAATACTCCCAATAAAGTCTGAAGAATACATGTTACAGAAGAAAGAGGACTCTTATCTTGATCGCTGTGCAAATGAATATTATATAGTGGCTTATGGATGATGAAATATGTTCATGAATTCTTTGCACAGAGGTCATTAAAACTTCTTGTCCCATTTTCTTTCTCGGGATTGACTGTGGGATTTCCTTTAGCTTGACACAAACAGCTGAAATCTTAAACTGAAGAAATAACCCCAAATTGCTTTGTTTTGCTTTTGTGCAGGCTAAAGAGAGGAAAAACAAACAAAAATCCCCAACACCACAAATAGCCCCCACCTCTAAGGACCCTGTAAATCTAGATGCTAGTGCTATTCATAATAAGTGAAGGGAAAAAGCCACAATGCCAGGCCTGGAGATTCTGTCGCTCGTCTGGCTGGTGAAGCAAATATGGAGAAAGAAAAATCACTCTTTTGGCAGCCTCTGAACATCTGTATCCTGTTTCTTTACCCTCTTTGCTGATATTACGTAGGGGTTTTTTTATATTGCTAATATAAAAATAATCAGATTCTTTGCTTCCTAGAGCAAAAAAACTCACCTTGACCTAACCCTACCGTGACGTGGTGCAGAACATAGGCAAGAAATGTCTTGAACAAATCTGGTCCAGCAAGTTGCATGAATTGACTTTTTGTTATTTTCAGAGCAACAGACACAAAGCTGAGATGTATTAAAAGAGCAAGGCACTCTGTTCTGCCAAGAAAGATATTCCACAGAGTAAATAAGTAATAAACAGTAATAATTTATTATTAGTTTTGGAGAAATAATTTTTAATAAAAACCCATTCCTTGAGGAAAACCAACATAGCATCTTTTTTTATCAGGACATAGTTTAAATAAATAATAACTTAACATAGTTTATGAATGGTAGTGCTTACAGTCAGAAGTTATATTTTTAAATAAAGAAGTAATCAAATTTTTCCCTAATTCTCAGAAAATAAGAAAAGATGCTCTTAAATGTTGTCAGAATGCTTTTAGAACATGCAATTCATCATGTGCATGAAAATGAAAATTGGTTTTATGAAATAGTGTAGACTAAAATAAAGGGCATACATTAACTTGTCTTCTGAAATATTGGCTATATTATTATACTATGCATCTTTAGTACTTGACCTTACATGTCACTAATATAATACACGTTTTATGATACAGTTACACTGAATGCTCCTTGTGACTACTGCACTACATCCCAAGGTTAGGATAAAGATAAGATGCATTAAAACAATATCTCTGTCGCTATTAATAAGGCAAATCAATCATTCTGCTTCTTCCTGTTCCCTGGCTTGCAGTTTCAAGATCAGCAGCTTCCCATAATTATTTCACCAAATCTATTGGTATGGTTGCTGCACAGAAATTCTTCTAGGCTGTTTCCCATGAAAGGCCCTGACAACATTAGTGATAAAATGCTAATGCTTTTACATGTTTAATCGAACACATTGCTGTACTGAATACATGAAAGGATTGTGATTCGGGGTTTGTTTCTGTTTTGTGGTGTAGATACATATGCTCTGTTCTGTTTACATTGCTGGACTCAGCTGCTCTGACTTCCATTTATGATACAGTTCCTTTGAAGTAATTGCTGCCAGATAGATGTCATCTGAGATGTACAGTAAACATTGGGGCTTTTAATTGCAGCAGTGAAGGGCAAGGCAATAGAAATAACCATCCAAAACAGGATTTTTTTTAACATAATTAAAAAAAAAAAAAGAAAAGAGTATAAAATTGAGAGAGTATGAACTAAAGCTAGCTGCTATTCAAACAGCATACCAATAGCTGTTGATGAAGAAACACAGTATTTCAAAGGAGGAAAAATTTGCTATTGTTCAGTGAGAACAGGGGAAAAAATGCTGGAAAGCATATGTTGATCTTTTTGCTGAAGTTAGGCCCAGCAAGATACTTGAAAAATAAAATTTAAAAAGTTTATTCTTGACTTATTTCCCATGTGTAGGAGAATGGTGTCATGCAATGGTAGTTTGTCTTTCTATGTGAAAGAACAGCAGCATATTAGAAAGCTATTAAATGTGGCAAGGGCTTTCATACCAAATAGGATAAATCCAGAAATAATATATGGGCCCTGGCCATGCCGGAGTTTCTAGGCACTGCAATTTTAATAATGCATTAGAAACATCATGCAAGTGCACAGCCAGAAGTCCAATGGGAAGGAACGACCTCAGGCTGATCTGATGTGTCAATGTAATTCAGGCATACCTTCAGTGACCTTTAGACATGTGGCAGTGCAAGATCAAAGTTACTACCAAAACTATCATTTGCAGCTGGCTTCCCTGAGAAATGTATTGTCCTGCAAGGACAAAATGCCATTAGAAATCTACTTCTAGAGGTATCACTGGAATGAATAAACTGGAATTGTTACTGTTCACTAGTAATAATATAGAAGGAGCTGCTAGAAAAATATAGTCTCGGCAAAACAGGCAAGAATTTTCCCTGGAAATATCTCAAAATTCTCCAGCAGTGATAAGAAGCTTGTGCAGAAAAGTATAGGGTGAGTCTTGGGGTGTCAGTGTGTTGAGTTTTAGCATGTCTGTATATAACAAACTTAAAACGTGTTTATAGATATATATTAAAATATATGCATACACACACATTGCATGCATTTATTAATTTAAAAAACACTGAGTTCTGTATGCTTTTTTATTAATTCAAATCACTTCTTCCATCACCACTTTTGTATGAGATGGAGATTGTCCATCACCCGCTGATCTCGTTTTCGAACATTTACCTCTTTTTTGTTGTTGTTTTACCTGCTGATTTGTGACATCACTGCTATGGTCGCTTTTCTGCTGCAGGAGTTCTTTTGGGGTGAATCTCTTTCTTTTTCTGTACGGCTGTTAAAACATAGTTTATTTACCAAGCTTGTTAGCAAACACTTTCAGAACAGAACCAAAGGAAAGTCATCTCTTCGTTCAGGTTTTTTGTGCATTCCAGCCCTGTCTAAAATCTCCATGTGCCTTTTTTCTGTCTGACTGCCTAACTCTGAATTCCAGCTTTGGGCATCTGCACTGGATGCTGATAACAGCAGAGGGTGGGTTTTTTATATTAATGAGCTGAACTCCAGCCATTGCTCTGTTGGTGCTAATTGGTTGTTCGTCCTCTAGTAGAGTTCTGCGATAAACTTTAAGCAAACTGTAAGTTCACACAAAATGTAGTCTGAACCTGAAGTCAACAAATTGCACTGAGATATCTAAACTCAGAAGGAAATGTTAAATGCTTTTTACTAATGTTTTTACTGAAATACTCCGAAGAGGCTGAAATGTTATCACAAATACCTACTTTAGAAATGTTGCTCTAAAATAGCAACTGCAATGCAACTTTTTATTACTTTGGAGATTATCAAAGAATTCAGATTTCTTTCCATATTGTAAAATGACATTTGATGTTTCTGTATTGTGCCATTTCTTTCACTTACTGCCACACACAAAAAGTCAAATTGATGAGAAAGATTGATGCTTTCTTTGAGCATTAAACATAAGGTAGGAATTTCTCTTTTTCAGATTTTGCATGCAATTAACAAAGTAATAAGTTATAGAAAGATAAAAACTTCAGTGAAGCCCTAATGCTGTATCTATTGAATTTTTTGGTCTCGGGTGCTCTCACAAGATCAGGCTCACCTAGAGGCATCCATATAGTGCTAATACAGAATTTCCGTTAAACATCTTGGTACTTTTAAAAAATAATTCATACACTGAGTATGTTTGCATGAAAAAAATGAATCAGCATCATAGTTTGTTCAATATAGTAAAGTAGGACCCATTAAGGGGACACTGGAGGGGAGGTCTATGTTATTCTGGACTATTTTGTGGATAAACAAAGTACATCAGTCCTTAGCGCAGACAGTAAATCATTTTTTTACAAGTGCTAAATACATTTATAGAGGAGAAATAAGTCTGACAGTAGAAATATTTTGGAGAAGCACATTTGCTTATTGGAATCACATTGTACTCAATGTAAAAATCTGTAAACATAAACAGCCCAAAATTGCCAGGAATAAGGTAAACTGGAGAAGTTGTAATTGTACAAGTGAGTTCATGTTTCTTCACTCATGAAGCCACAAATAAAACATATCTTCATGGAACTAGTAGCTTTCCCGTTTCTGGTATCCCAGCACATTTTATACTTGCAAGTGCCAGAGTGATGATACAGAATTTCTTCATGCTGATGACAGTAAATACAGTATTTTTCCATTTTCCTGCATGGTTCAGCTCTATAATCCATTAAAAGATTTGACTGGATACAGATTCCTGCCAGATTTAGCTGGACTTCTCAGTGGTAAGTAGTTACAAAAATGTTTTTGCATGTTATACTGGATCAAACCTTTATGTTGAACAAGCCTTTTAAGGGAAGGTATGTCCAATAAACAGGTTTACGTAATTCACACTACAACTTTTCTTTTAGCTGCAGCGTGTCACCAGAAATCTATTGACTGTCGGATTAACTTTAATAAGTTTATTAAGCTATCTGACACTGGCACACAGCGACCCTCATGAAACCTTTATCTTGCTTGCTGCCAGTGAAGTCAAGGGAGGGAAATGTCATTGCCTTCAAGTGTGCAAGGTCAGGCTTTTGAAGCAGAAGTGAAGTTGCCAGAGGTACAGAACAGGAAGTTCTCAAATGTAATAACATCTTTGTTTTATAGCGTTTTTATCTTCTGACTCATAGACTGCATTGAAGCTTGCTGTGCCAGCAACTGCCGAGTCAGGGCAAGAAGACAATAGATAACTTCTTTAGATCCATAAAAACCAGTCTGATTGATTAAGAAGATTTTTCTACTAAAATTTTTTATGCCAAGATGGACCTGATTAGGGCATAACAGTACACTTACACTGCACTTACACTGGCTTATCTGGGGTACAGTGACAGGGCAGGGAGAAGAGCAGATGAAGAGCTTGGAAGCTGATGGGCCCCTAGCACTGTAGCCTTCCTCCCCTCCAGCATGAGCAAAGTGTCCTTCCTGTCACACCAGGGTACGCCCAGATGCTCCAGGCTCCTCAGTGTCCTGCGGACACAAATACCATGGAAATGCTGGACTAAGTGCAGATTTCTGGGTCCCATTGTTTTTCTGAAAAATGCTGTATAAGAAAAAGGTTTAAAGAGAGGAGGGCGGTGATTAGTGGGATGTTGGGAACAATAAAGAACATGAAAACATGAAAATTAAAGACCAACCTAGGCCTTTTGGGGCCTTTCCTCCCCCCCCTCCCCCCCCATATTCCAGATTTACCAACATGAATCACTAACTGAGAAGATCAGCTGCTTTTCTCTTGCTTGTTGGTACTTAGTACCTGAAAAGGGTATGACACGTCTTTGAGGGAAGACTTTAAGATACACAGATTAACAGGTGACCTGTTCCCGGTAACTTTCTGGTATCAATGTTGAACTGTGTATTGTAAGTTTCAGCAGTGCTTTCATTTCTGTTAGTATCCCTGTGGCTGCTGGCAACATGTAAAATCCATCACTACCCTTGGGCTAAAGTCAGATATTTATCAACTCCAGTGGGAGCTGCATGCCTGTATCTGATTGTGGAATTCCATTGTTTTGAGAAAAGAATAAGAAAATTTATATTCTTAATGGATGCTAGATATTTTTTGTATGAGACAAACTCCGTATTCCACTAATACCAATTGTTTTCAAGGGTTTTTCTCTAATTTAACAGCTACTACTTTAAAAGGATTCTCTTTGATTACATATTAAAAGTACTAAATCAGCAATATGTTATGGCTAAGAATTTTTAAAGCGGTAGATTATTTGAGGTGCTTCATTTTTTTGCTTCTTGAGACACAAGAAATGTCTTAATATGCCATGAAAGAGAAATCATGTTACCTCAGTAACTGGCACTGGCAAAACCACCAGGCACCATTGAAAACCTTGTAAACTACCAGAAGCATTTATACAGATTGAGAATAGTAACTTAACCCAGCACCAAGATTTTGCAACAACTCACAGTCATATTGCAACAGAACAATGTTAGAAATAGGTTTATTAAGCAAATTGTCTCTCAACCAGATATAGCCACCAAAATAGGGTCATGTTCTCAGAGAAGTCGTCTTTGCTCCGCGTGACTTGTTCTTTTTTAAAAATTCAACTAGGTAAATACTACAGTGGATTATAGTTATCAATTCTCTAAGGAAAAATGAATACAGTAACAGATAATTCCACAGTTAACATTCAGACTGATAAAATGTATTTTCCCTTCAGTATCTTTTTACTGTCCTGTAAAACATTTTAAGATAACCCTCTAAAAATAATTTTATCTGTGAATGTCTTGTTGCCCTCACATGATTCCTACAGCCAGATTTGGCACTTACAAACACACATTGTGTCTCTCGTGTCTGTGTGCTTTAGGATAACAGAAAATCTGCTCAGTTTGATAATGTCAATGAGCCATATAACATTTCAGCAGACACTGACTCAAATCATGCATGACATAGCTACATAAATATTAAATATACACCAAATGCAGGTATTAAGCAGTGGTAGGGAATAATAGGACAGATTGCCTTGCTCTGCAATTTTAACAGGAGAGGGAATAACCAAAATTCATAAGGAGCATTTAAAAGTGACAGATTAAAACTTGTATTGTGAATTAAGTATGTTCTCCTCATCTTTCACAGCCAGCTGCAGCTTGTTGAGCTAAGCAAAGTTCACAAGCGGGTTCAGCAGACTCTGAGAAAAGTGGACATATTATCACAGGGGACTTCATAAATAATGAGATTGTGATCTAGTGCTAGAGCCTCTTGTGTCTTGCATTCCAGTGTTGTAATATACAGTAGAGTTTTCTTCTGCAAAGCATTGCTGGATATTCTTGCAGAACGCATTTTCAATAGAAAGCGTGGTACTATTAGAAATAATATTCTGAATACTTTGTATAAATGGTTGAAATAAAAGTTCACATAAATGGATTCAAAATCTTTTAAGGTAATTTTAAAATCCAGTTCTTTGCCTCTTCTTGTAGTGATCTGCAGTATTTACAGCTAAGCCTAGAAACGGGCGGTAGGTAAAGGTCGGAGATGTAGCTACTTTTAAAAATTATTTTTGGAAAGAATAAAAAGAAAAAGTGATTAAGACAGAGGCAAAGGAGGGAGGTGGGAAGGAAAAAAAACCAACGTGTAACTCAAATATGTCCATTTAAGTTTAGGCATACACTAAAAATATAAATACTTCTTTTGCCTAATTATGCAGAATGTTTTAAGAATGGGAAACAAGTACAAGGTAGCACAACTATATGAAAAAATGGTGAGGTCCTCATGAGACTGCACACACCTAGAAGAGTAGCTATGAAGAGGTTGAGCTTCCCCCTCTCCTTTTTAGTGTAATGCTAGTAATGGGACCAGCGCTCTCCCTCAAGTAAATACTATTGAAATTCTACTGGTATTGTAGCATTTTAAGGGTAGCTGGCAGAAAATAATTGGGTACCCTGCTGCTGCTTCTTGAACAACCAGGGATCCCATGCTGCTGTCTCTGTCAGCTGAGAGGAGACGCAGTGAGAAGAACACATGGATCCTGTTGTGGTAGTGTTCCTCAGGTCACACTCACAAAGAGTCTGAACTCCTCACTGAGGTAAAAAATTTTGCAAAGATACATACCTGTTCTTAAGAAAAGTTCCCCTGAATTCAGTGCAGTTACACGTGCATCTGTACCACAACTGTTTGCGTGATCAGAGCCCATCTGCATCGATAATCTGATTCTGTAGTTATTAACAAGTAACGAAATAACATTTGTGACAAAAGAGCTAATCCTTACCCAGAACTTCAGAAATGAAATGAAAACTGATTCTGATATTGATTTCTGGAGTTAGAGCTCAATTGGTTAAAAAAAAAAAAAATCAACCTAATTACTATAGTCGTAACTTAATAGTGTCATAGATTTACTGTCTGCCCCTGTTGATCTAGGCTCTGTTTAGAATTAATTCTGTAAGACAAGTGTATTTGCTTGCTTTTGGGGGATAGTTTAAGAGATAACCCTTTTTATCACCAATGTGAACTGCTGAAGTAAAGGAAAAAGAAAAATCCAGCCCCCTAGTAATTCCAAATATTGGAATTTCACTGAAGATACTTTATTTACCTCAAAAACTGTAGACATGAATTATTGACCAAATTCTTCTATCCAACAATATGTCTTTTCACAGATATACTTTGACAAACTGCTTATCCAATTTGTGCCTGTTTCCTCTAGAGTATGCCAAATATAATAAATGTTGACAGGTGCAACTTTGTAACATCACCTGTTCTGGAAACACATTTTGCCAGGTTTTAGATAGTAATTAAAATTTTCCATATGGAACTGCAGATTCACTGAAGTGTCCAAACATCTTGTTTGTTTGCTTTTTAAATCTTCCGTCACTTTTTCACAAAGGTTGGAGAACAGTTTTACTGATCTTGCACAAACCTAGTCTGCAATGGAGAGGGCTCAGATATCATTCCTACTGGATCTGCAAACAGTGGAAACTCTTAGCACAGACTAACAGGAAGAAAACTCCCAAAATCAAAAGAAAAACCCACCCTAAAATAACAGATACACTAAATGCAAAAATCAAACAGCAAAATTTGCTTTTTGTTTGGTTGTTGGGGTTTTTCTTGTATTTATGGACTGAATGAGACCTTCCCCGTAGTGTCTTGGATTCCTGTATAGACTGAAGTTTGGGTTCTTCACAGTTTAATTAGTTGATATTTCTGTATCGTTCATGATATTCCTCATTCACCAGAGAAAATATACAGGAACTGACTGTTACACAGGACTTTTAAATTTTTTTTTTTAACTTAGAATTCATGTCTGTGAAATTTGCATTAAGTAATCTTCTGACAAACCAGAGAAGTTGTTAGGAACATTATTCTTTTTTTTTAGTATTAGTGGTAGGATAAACCTGTAACTCCTGCTTCTACTTTTTGTAACTTTTTCCTGCTTCTACTTTTTGTAACTTTTTCTTTTTTCATTTCTTTCCCTTTCTTAGGTTTAGCTCTCATTCACATTATATTATTCACTTCATTTCCTTTTCAAAGTGTGGTAGAATTTTGTAGGAAAAGCGTCTGAAAGGTTTTCATTGGTGCGGTTTGTTGATTACCTTGTTAAATGTTTTCACTTTAAGGTGCGCTTGTGTTCTGCTGTCACTGATGGTCTTTGAGAGCAATTCCACAGGTAATAAGTAATCTCAGTCTTGTTTTATCCTTTGTAGATAAAATCAGTATTGAAGAGTAGCTATTTTTGTCACTGGAGATAGAGTAAAGCAAAAATTTTCTACTCGTCCTTCATTTTATCATAGCTTTGGACTTTAGGTCAGGATTGGACTTTATGGACTGAATCTCTTAATTATTTTTTTATAATTTTCATTACTGAAATTAATTTTCAAATATTATGTCCTAATAATGGATTGTCACTACACCGTGGCTGCGAGGAGGTAGAGGGAGATTTGCTGTGCAGTGCCACTGGCTAGCAAGAGTGAATTATTTATCTTTCTGCATCTGTTCTTACATAAAGGAAACAAGAATCCAATAGGTTGCTATTCTCATAAATGTTTAATAGAAGTAGTAGAAAATAGCTTTGCTAAAAATGGTGATGTGGTATATATATTAAGGCAATCTGAGGACTTCTAGATGGAAAGAAATTAAGACTCATCAATGAGAAAACTCAAATCTTCACAGTTTATGGTTTTAATGATTACTTAGTACAGAAATCCAGAGTTCAAGATCTAACCTTTTGCTAAATAAAGTGTTCACAGAAGCACAGAGTCACAGAATGGTAGGGGTTGGGAGGGACCTCTGGAGATCATCTAGCCCAACCCCCCTGCCAGAGCAGGGTCACCCAGAGCAGGTTGCACAGGAACGTGTCCAGGCAGATTTTGAACGTCTCCAGAGACGGAGACTCCACCACCTCTCTGGGCAGCCTGTTCCAGTGCTCTGACACCCTCAAAGTAAAGAAGTTCCTCCTCATGTTTAGGTGGAACTTCCTATGCTCAAGTTTGTGCCCGTTACCTCTTGTCCTGTTGTGGTTGTAAAGTGTATTAAGTAAGTTTAAGTCCTAGACTGCAAGATGGATCTCTGTAATTTAAGGTAGCCTGGTGGTACTAATGATGATAAAACCAGAAAGCATCTGTTAAATATTAAAAGAAATTTTTCCTTCATTATAATCAGTAACCCGATTGCACATATAAGTGCAGTGGGACAAAATGGCTGTAAGTGAATGCTCAGTAACTTCCCAAGAATCCTCCGGAGTCGGCCACAATCTGTTGCAGCCTGTCTAGCCCATCTAGATTTACTTCAAAGCCTCTGGTATTGACTCTGAGTCCTAAAATACCATCGGCTTGTCACAGCTCAAAGAACAGCCTGTGACGAGAGCTGCTGTAGCCTTTGGGTTTTACTTCAGTGGTGGGGTTGGTATGTGGTGCACATGTGTAGAATTTACTACTGAAGATTTCAGAGGAGAGGGGGAAAAGCAGTAAATATAATGTACGCTTACATATGCTTACTCAATGGTGAAGGTATGATAATATTGCATGTTGGCACATTTTCCTGACTTTTTAATTTATTGTTATTGTTTTGGAGCAACTCAAGGACCATAGTCCTATAGTAAAGCTATAATAGTATTAAAACTTGGTTAATACTGAATTTTTGACAGAGATCCGTTAAAACATCTGTAAGCCAAATTTTAACAAAAATCATAATTGAAATGAAATCAATGTGTGTGACCTATTTTTCCTTTCCTGTTTTAGTGTTGAGAAGGTAACATAAGACTCCACTCTCCCTCCCCAGTTCTTGCTATCTACATGTTTCAGTAATTGCTAGAAAAGTGTGTGCATGACAGCCAACAGTGACGCAGTTCTGTTCTGCTGTGGAGTGTACTTTTTGGTTGCACATAACGTTTGAACATTGGAATATTACCCATTGGTTAATGATTTTCATTATCAAATCACATTTCATTTGTAACTAAATTTGGAGGCAGGATAAACCTGTAATTGCCGATTCTACTATTTTTAACCTCTAATTTTTTTTCTTTTTTATACGTAGCTCTTATTCAGATTGTATTATTCACGTCATTTTCTTTCTTGAAGTACCAGTAGAATTTTGTAGGAAAAGCAGCTGAAGTAATTGAATGTAAAGGGATTTTATTAGTGCAGTTTATTGATTTTTCTGTTCATGTGCAAAAGTATCTTCTGGTCTTTATGGGAATTCTAAGGACTCCAGTATAACAAATCTGTATGTTTACAGTTTAGCATATGTAGGAATTTTTCAGAAAAGACCCGTGTGTAATTCCAAAATAAAAGTTAGGAAATTTTTCGAGTACCTCCAGATAATGGGGGAAAAAAGAGTAGTTCTTAAAGACAAAAATAGGGACTGCAGTTCTGCATAGTTTGCTTGAAGGAAAAGGAATCAAGGACATAAAAAGTTTGGGTTTGGGTCATCACTTCTATGTCATACAACTTGCTGAGTTCTTGACAAGGAATATTTTTGGTGAATGTTAACTGATCGAACAACATTACTTTGGATACCCAGCTTGTAAGAACTTCTGGGTTATGTGTGTTTGAAAGAAGCGCAAGCAAAATAAAACACCGTACTTGAGTCCCTCTCTTGTTCTGTCAGCTGCAATGTACAACCGTATATTGATAAATCCTTACAATAACTTTAGTTTTCACTTATCTAGCACTTATCTAGACACTTTTTAAATAATTATCAACTAAGATGGATAATTTTTGCATATATTTCCACAGTGTTATTTAAATGTGTGATAAAAAAGTCTATATTAAGTGGTATGGTCATATGGAGTCTGAAGAGGTGTTCTAATGGTGACACCTACACATAAGATAATTGAAGGAATTTATAGATCTTTCTCTTGAGATGGTCAGATGGCAGAGTACATAAATAGGAAGAAAAGTTATGCTGTCTCCAAATCATAAATAGAACAGATCCATCTGATGAAATGTTTCTGTAAATTAGAATAAAGAGAGGAAAGTCTAAGTCCTCATTCTGCAGGATGATAAGCAGAACTGTTCTCTGCATCTGCTCAGACCGCCAGCAACTTTATGTGGATGGTGTATGGGTTATTTTCTGTGCTCAGGACCATACCAGCACTTCCTGTGCTTGCAAAAACCTTTCCTCTACTTTTAGGGATATTGAACAGAGAAAAGCTGATAGCAATAACAACAAAGAAATAAAGCAAAGCGAATGGATGTCTAGAGTTTACTTTTAATTTTAATTTTGTTGGCATTGATAATGCCTCTTTCAGGGAACAGATGGGTATTTGCTTTTCCTATTTAACATGCTGTTTGAAATTCCCTTGAGCTTTTCCTCCCTATTGAAACTTGCTTAAAGAAAGAATGTTTCAAAACAACAGCGACAGAAATATAACCAAAATATATCAGGAATACAGAAGACTACAGCTTAGCAAGTTTAAGCACTGAATTTAAATGTTTCATCACTGTTTTGAAACAGGAGTTTCACTGTTGATGGAAATTTTATTTTAGCTAGATTTCCAGTGGGCTGTTTGTTTTCCTTCTGCAGACTACAATGAGTCATTGTAAGAGTGCATTGTTGACAAAGTTTCAAACAAGCTAGAAATTTGCAGCAGCCCTCAGTCAAAATCTGAACAGTATTTTCTCTGTGATTGGAAAAATGATAGATTTTGCTTTTCAGAGTTTAATCTTAGCTTTTGCAAAAAAAAGCGATATGGAACTTACTGAAAACTATTGTTGGTGCTTCTTTTGTTGTGCCAAAAATGTTTCAAAGCTCTGTTGTGTTTAATGAGCAATAAAGACTCTACAGCCTGGTGATTAGAATATGGGCCTGGACTGAGAAAGATATGGTTTTAGGAATGAATGGCATGGGATGAAAAGCTCTGCCTGATTCCATGTGAAATACAGACTTGATCCTCTGTCTCCTTTAGCCGGAGCCACTGTCCCAAACATCTGGCTATATAGAAGAGGTGAAAGTTCAGCTTTCGGTCTGAAAAACACTTTTTTTAATAGTACTGTTAAGTGGATTTGGGGAATATTTTGTTGAAATTCTTAGTTGGTTTTCATTTCAAAAAATGAGCAGAACATTTGTGAGATTTGTTACAGAAAAGAGTGGCCTGTCTTCAGACATTTTTACTGAAAACAGTGCAGGCAAATTGGTCTTGTAGTGACCCTCAAGTACATTGTCCATCAGAAAGAACTGTTAGGTCAACCAGCTCTTCCTTCTGAGACCACAGGATGGTTGACCACAAATTATAACATAGCAAATAGGAATTATATTTCATAAAGACAAATTCTTAAGAGAATACTAAATAAACACTAAACCATTTTTTGGGCCAGCACAGGAAATAATTATGTATGATTTCAATTGGAATTTGGCTAAACTGTTAGTCTTGCAGTAATAATATAGTATATTTAGTTTGTTTCACTCATTTACTACAAGGAACAAGATCAACATTAGGTAAACTTCTATGTGCATAAAGAGGATTAATTCTGGAATTTAGTAGGACTTTGTATGGGATACCATCAAAACTAATGTGCTAGCTTATTTCGGACCTTTATGAAAATAAATATAGGGAGTGAGCAACTGAAAGATTGTCACTGCTCTCTCACATCATCATTGGTGTAATCTCATCAAGGGATGGGGAGCCTGTACGTGACTGGAATTATTTTCGCTTTAGTGTAGCATTACAAAGGATGAGACTATGATGCTAGGCTCTCCTGACATCCCAAACCTTTTCTTTCCCAAGGGTACTCCCAAGGCATTCTGAGAGACAGTTAATGTTCTGGATGGGAAAAGAAGTTTTTGTCAGTTTGAGAGAGAGATCTTGGTCTCCTTTTTTTCCTGTGAAAGTTCCTTCCTCCTCTGTTCGATGACATGTTTGGTTTGTACCTGAGAAGTATCATCATAAATGCTCCAGTCTCTGCATTTTCATTATCCAACTCTAAAGAAATATGATGCTGATCTTGAAGGGGGAAGAAAAGGCAAATTAAACAAATAGTGGTTAGTGGAGATCTTGGAGAAACTCAGGGTTCCCATGAAGCTGGAACTCTCCTTAATGCATTCAGTGGTGGGAAAAGATGCAAGCAAGGATGCTGAGGCAAGCAAAACGGCTGACAAGAAAGAAGCTTGGGAGTACGGTAAAGAGTTGTATAACCTTTGTCAGAACACTAACATCAGCTCACATCAGTAGTAATTGTTTAAAACCAAAAGGGGCCTAGCTGATGCTAGGTTTTTCGCTACATGATGGTGAAGGTTTTTCGCTACATTCAGGAGTGGACTTTAGTCTCCAGCTTGATTCTGGTGCAGTTGTCCTAGAGATCACAAAACCTTATAAAAGGATAGGAGGGACTGGCAGAGAGCTGCTGTGGCGCAGGATCAGAGCTACACTGTGCTTCTCGATTGTAGTGTGGCACAGCGATAGCTGAAGTAAATGGAAATGAGCTAATTTTGCCTCCGGAAGCAACTTTACAGCAGTATGGACCTTACTGTGGACTTCTTTGAAACTCTGGATGAGGCAGTCAACTTACATGAAACTCCAAACTACTGAAGCTAGGCTGCCAGAACTAGCTTAGGCTTTCTTTCCAACATGGCACAGTATGCAGTGTGAGCACCCCCTGAGTCTAAACATTCAAGTCCTTGGAGGTTGTCTCAGGGCACTGCTTTATGAAGCAAAGCCTTGCTTCCTGAAGCTGAGAATAAGATTCTCAGTTTTCTGGCAGACCAGTCTGGCAAAAACGTTGCATAAACCTCAGTGTTTCCTAGCTTTGAGTTAGTCAGTAAAACATAATTTTATTTTATGGCAGATCACACAATCTGCAGAAATGGAACTCCATGTTATGGTAAAAATTCCCGGATGATACTTGTAATGTTAATCCATATTTGACATAAAGAAGCAAGCTTACTGGGGTTTTTTTTTACATATGCATTTAACTCTGTCTTCAAAATAATCAATTGGAAAAATGGAAACAACTCATTTTAACTGTTGTGTTAAAGCACTCTCATTTAAATTGAAAGCAAATAGCCTCTTGCAAAGCTGCCGCCCATTTTCATGCCATTATGCAAATAAACACTAGAGATGAATCACAGATATTATTTCTTAATCCATTTTCTGGAACTGTGTTTAGTGCACACAAGTAAAAGCACTTCAAAATCCTGCAAGTCTACTCTTGGTGACAAGCAATGCTAGTGGGCAAGTTCAGCAAATGTGGACGGGGGCCTCAATGAAGAAACCAGAGCATTCAGCAGTTGATGGAATTAGCCTGGCCAAGTTGCTTGCAGTATCACATAAAATATGTTATTCCTTGACAATGAAGGTAAATAACTTTCTATTTTGAGCCCTGACCTTCAAATGAGTAACGGAGAACTTGCATTTCAGATAGATACCATATTCAGAAGCTTCCTACTTAGGGTCTAAGCCAAATCTCTCCTCAGGTCATTGGAAAGACAACCACTGTTCACTCGTGGCAAACAGATCAGATTACTTTGGCTACTATTAAGCTCAAGTATCAGACACATCCTCACTGTGTAAGTAAGTTCAAATAAATAGGATATGTAGGACTTTTGAAGCTTAACATGCTTGTCCTGTCTTGGTCAAAATGTCATCCTTGTGCCCTTTGTAGGTAATTCTTACGTAGGGTTCTTGCCACACAACTCTTTGCAGGCTTGTGTTAGTTTTTCTAAATTATGAATGACATCCATTCTTGTGCAAATTGGTACCAAAGCACAGAAATTGCTAATGAAATATTAATTGAAAAGCAAAACCTCAGATCTACTCCACCAGTGGTGGCCAGGGCATTTTCAACTCTGTAAGAATAACCTGTGTAACATTTCCTGTCTGTGCTATCTGTTCATTATGGATTTAAACTGCAATCAAACAAAATTAGTTCAGGGGACAATGATTTGAAAAAAAAATAATAATGCTGTGTGTATTAGCAAGGGGGAGGAAGCCACTGCTGTTCACGTATCTTTCGAAGTAGTCTGGAAGAAAAAAATATGTAAATTTGAACGGATTCAAATCAGGTGTGGGATCCTGCTACTAAGAAAAAAGCAACTATCTACTAACTAAGAAAAAAGCAACTACTACAAGAACAGTACTCTCAACTGTGAAGATGAAGTTTCCTTTTATGCAGAAAAATTAAAAGCTTGCTTCTCAAAGTATGAAGCGCTTTTTGAGTTCTCACCATATTGTTTTTTACTTATGTCTTTCTTTTTCTTTCTTTCTTCTGATGCTGCTTTACTGCCATGGCAGATGTCAAGGTAGTCTCTTTTCGTTTTTTTTCTCACATTTCTAACTATGAGATATTAAACCTTCTATTTTCAGTAACGTAATGAGGGAGTTAAGCAGAGGAGTTAAGCAGAAAACATATTTTCCCCCTAAGTCAAACTGAGTTGAAGTTTAGATTACTCGACAGGAAATGCTAGAAGTTTGAGACCGAGTCCCGCATTTCTAAGCAATATTGAGTTCTAGTTTTGTGAAAAAGACAATTTCTTGCTCTTTAGATAAAGAGCAGAAATAACATATGTTAGTTTTTAATGACTAGGAAGAAAAGAGTTGAAGCAGATAACACAATGTGAGCAGGTTTCCATTCCTAAACTTTTCAGGGAAGCTCTACTAACATTAAACTGAATTTCTGACGTTTTCAGCAGTTGGCACTCCTACTTCCAACAAAACTAATTGCTTTTCGTGATCTCTTTTCACATTTTGTGGCAGGATAATAGATGCTGTGTTTCAGTATATTAGAAAAGCTGTGACCTAATACTTTCTCATTTCAAAAACTGTTAAGAGGCAGCACTTAATATGTTAATAAGTAAAAGTCTGAAATAAATCAATATAAATGCATGGTTGAGAAAAAGATCATGTAGGAAAACAGCAAACAGCATGACACCTGAATTGACTAGTTTCCCAGAATTTAGAGTCTATAAGAACATTGAAAACTTATTCAGCAGTGGCAGAAATGATCAAATGAATGAAGAAACGTGTTTAAGCCATGCAAAACTGAAAGTCCGAATTGCACTCTTTTATTGATATGTCTTCGTGTAATAACGTTTCTCAGTCACCAAAGGAAATAAATTACTCCGTTCAAAAGTCCCTAGAAAACTGCTTCCCGTTGATCAATGTCTTCATTTTTAAGAAGAGCTCTCTGAAGAACAGTGTCTTCAGAAAGCCAAGAAAGGAGATAGGAGGGATATAGCATCCCTCAATACGAGACGGATACTTAGAAAAACCTTTCTGTATGGATAGGTTTTGTAAGCAACAGTTTGGTCTTCATGTCATTTTTAATGATGCAGCCCAAAGATAAAATACAGCTAGTTTACTGCTGTGTTTGATATGACATTCTCCACGCAAGAGTGAAATCCTGTGGAAAATCTCTCAATATTAGTGGGTCAAGAATATCCATTAGGTTGTATTTTCCCAAGCAAGAATTAAATCCTGTTCAAATGTATTTGCTGTTTTTATAAGTGTTGCTTATAACATGCTCAAAACATGACTGAATGAAAATGAAATCCTTCCCTATAGAAAATTATAATGTTTTATATTAGTATATTCTGTGAAACCACAGACCCAGGAGAACAATTACACATACACATGGAGTATTATAGGAAGTGTTATACTATAAAATGAACCTCACTATAACTGTATGAAAGTGTCAAAACACTTTACAGAAAACAATACGGAATTAGATGCAGCAGTGGGAAAATAACATATGTGAATGGTAATGGACTTATGGATTAAAAGAAAAGAGAACTAAAATTCAATGGCTGAAAAGGTACAAGAACGTTCTTGATGTTTTGGCCAAATAGTGAAAGACAAATAGGGAAACAGCAATCATGCACAGTTAGTTGATGGATTAATAAGCCTTTGAGTTGAGGTTTACAAAAAACAAAGCGCTTTGGTTAGAAATAGCAGATAGGACAAAATCATTGACATATAGTCAGTAGAACAGCTGGACTGAAAAATGGGGTCATAGAATCACAAAAGTCATACAACAATTCAGGTTGGAAGGGAACTCCGAATTTCATCAAGTTCAACCTTCTACTTGAAGCAGGGACAACTTCAAAGTTACAGGAGGTTGCTCATGGTCTTCTCCTATTGAATTTTGAAATATTCAAAATTCATAAAAATTTTGACAGACAAATTTGTCTGAACACAGGCAAAAAAAAATATAAATCTTTCTGGGAAAACTGTTCCAGTGCCTAGCCACTCTCATTGTAAAATATTGTTTCCCTGTGCCAAGGCAGAATTTCTCTTGCTGCAAGACAACTTGCCTCTTGTCCTCTGCCTATTTTACAAGAAATCTACATAAAACTAAGTGGAAAGCATTTCATCAACAGTGCAACCTGCTTCTACTTCCATCAAGACATTCCAGATAGATAATTTTCCTTATTTTTCCAGTTACAAATTTTTACACTCTACCTGTGTTCCTGTTGTCTTGGACTTTGAAAACCCACGTGATCCATGCTGCTTTTTTGGAGGGTGAGGAGGCAAGAGAAACAGGGGAATCATATTTATTCAAATTAGCTTTTTCTTTTTCCCCACAACATATCAGCCTGTCCTGTAGATCATAAATGCTGCAGCATTGATTTATGTCTGTAGTATAGCTAGTCTCACTGGGTCTCCAGAAGAGAGTCATTTACCCATCAATGAACCTACATTTCACTTGGTGCCATTTGTTTACAGGAGAGGAAGGGCGGGGGGAAAAAGGCTGCTTTCTGATTTCTGTTTTAAATCAAAGTGCCATCTGCAGTAAATACTCTGGCCCACCTGAATATTAGGGGAAGCATATTTCTGTAATCATTGGAATTTTTATTCAGAATGTGCTACAGCTTTGATTACATGGTTGGCAATCTGTCTCTGCACGCGTGGCACAGATCAGGGCAACAGCCTCCTCCATTATTTCCTAACCTACTGTCTCTGCTTTTTTGTACTGCCGCTCTGTTCACTGTTAATGTGTCTTTTGATGTTGCCAGCACTGTCACAGTAGAAGTTGCCTTTCTTGCTTCCGCACAAGTATTTGAAAACCTGTCAAAGTGCTGAGGTTTTCATTATACACTTCTCATCATTACTCTGTCTACACTGAACAAGTTTATTTCAAAGGCTTTGCTAGAAAATGACAAGGAACATGACAATTTATTTCCTTGTCCTTTCATTAGATTAGAAATGCCACGAAAGATTTAGAATCCATTTATTTTTATTAAAAGGCATGATGCACTTTGCTTTACCAAAGAGAAGACAATGAGAGAATGAGAAATATTAATTTGGGATGTTATGGTGATTGAGGGGCTTTGAGTCTGAGGCATTTGAGTAGAAAAACTATATATTTGTAGTTCACAAATACAAACGTTTTAATTACGTTTTTAAGAGATGAATTGCTGTGAATAACATAAAACAGCAGAGGATGAAGAAAACACTTTTGATATGATGCAGTAACTGTAGTATAGGCACTTCTTTGTAGTCAGCCTCAGAAAAATCCTTTTTCTTTTGATCTGAATCACAATTTAATGTGGTATTTATGGCCAGGTTATTAAAGATGTTAGTGCTATATAAGCCATAGTTTGTTCTTTCTTTCAATAATATTGCCTTCGGTACAGACGTTTTTACTTAATGCTTCCCCTTAAAAAAGAAATGTGAATAAAACATGCAGTATGAACTGAGAAGCATCATGTTTGGGAAAGTGCTATCCTATTAACAAAGAAAAAAGGAAGAATTGTGGAAATGTGGGATATATTTACAATTTCACCTTGTGAACTATGATTTAAAAATATTTCAGGCAATCCAAAAGCTAAATCAAGTTGCAGGATTCTCTGCAATATGTCTTTGATACTTTGTTTTCCATGTGATTACTTAGCAATACATTTTTCTTTTAACAGGACTATTAGTGCTGCCCAAAATTTCAATTTTCACCCCCTGAAAGCGATTTGCTTCCTCCTTTATCAACTCCATTTGTATCACCTCAAAGATATAAAAAGATACATTGATAATTCTATAAGTGTTAGCTATTTTATAGAGATTAATAGTATTACAAAAAGTTGAAGTCTGTTTTGTGTGTGTGCAAGTGGGCATAAAGGATGAAACTTTAGGCCTGATTAAAGCAATGAGGAGCTATGCCATCTAATTTATCCTGTTATTTTAAAAACTGTCTCAGATTTTCTACAAGAGAAGACAAAGTAGAAGAAGCCGATGTGAGTTTGGGATTTTGGAGAGTATTTTTAGTTGCTAGGGGAGGGGGATTGTAAATATTTTGCTTTAGGAAGACTGCTGTAACTTAGCCTCCACAAAAAACGTACAGCAAAGCTCCATCCCTCCTGAGTCTTCTAAATTACTTGTTGATATTTTGCATTCACTTGTACCCTTTCAGATAATGGAATTGTATGGATCTAGCCCAGCTGAAGATCTGGGTATGTATATAAAGTGGGTATCGTGAGAATAAAGGTGCTCCTTGCATGAGTGAAGTATAAGACGAATAAGACGTAGTATTTTTAACCAAAAGTTCTTCATCCTGAAGCTTAGAAAATTAAAATGGATCAACTTTTGTTGAAAAAATACCTTCAGTGTTAATTTACAGTAGAAATATCAAGCAGTAAAGAGAGTCGATGTAATAAAAACACTGAGAGAATGTCATTCTAACTGACAGTTAATTTGCACATTCTCATTAAACCAGCATCTTGAAATAAGGCTCATTTAATTATTACGAGCTGCTAAGTACAGATATAAAATATTGACCTTCTCTTTAAAGGACATCGGTCATTTTTACTGGATTTCATGCACCTGTCTCTGGGGTAGCAATTTAAAACTTGAAGTGATTTCCTCTTTGAGTTGCTTCTGGTAGGTAGGAGAAAAGTGAGAGGGTGAAATGAAAGTCAGATGAGGCCACCAATACTGGGAATTATCCAATACAGGAATTAGTCGATAAATTTCATACCAATGTGTTTATTTCCCCGTTTAGAAAAAAACTGCATCAGTCTCCCTGATGAAAAGTTGGTTACATTTGTTCTTGGAGTTGTATTCTAAGGTAAGGTATGTTTGGGCATAGCTAGTTAGTGACAAAACATCAAAAGCGAATGACCTTATTTAACATATAGGGCATCATGAATTTTACAGGCACAAGCAATTTTATGTTTTTTTCTCCTATTAAGTACATATCTGCTGTTTATGCATAGACTCGTTTTTCATACAAACAGCACTATCAGAAGACTGGTATTTTCTGTATTTTATGGAGCCATTTGAAAAATAAAAAATTGTGTAAGAAATCTGAACATTTTATTATGGTGTTTTTTGGCTCTTCTTCCATATTTTGCAATCTTTCCCTTTATTTATTAAATAAAGTAGAAAAACAGAATTAAAATTGTTTTAAGCAAGAAAAAAAAAAGAAAGAAAAAGAAAAAAAATACTTAAGAATCCAGACCACAGATTCATTGTCAGACTTGTTCTCTCTCTTTGAAAGAGCTGGTCATTGAAAGTGAATTATAATTATGGAAATAATAAAGAAACACCCTCACAGGCTATTGATGTTTGGTTTTCACACAGTATGGGTTTGAATTTTTTTTCCCATTGCTGTATTTGAAGAGAAAAAAAAAATCATTACTACTATTTTATTTTCCTTAATCTATTTGAAGATATTGGTACAATCCATTCTTTTTAAACAAGAATGGTTCACTGTGAACACACAGCCTGTCTTATTTATTGCCCTAAACCATCCTGAATTAAGTCAATTGGCGTGAAGAATTTGGCAGTACTTTTTATACAAAGTCTGTTTTTCTTCACTTACAAGTGTAAATCAGGAGTAATGTCATCCAAGTTGAAAGAGAAGGAGTAGAAAGTGTGTTCTTGATTTCAGATACGCGTTTTACAGCAAGCAGCATGTGGAAGGAATGCATTCAATATTATTCTTCGTAACCCTCTGCAACTGTCAACTTTTTACTGACTGAAGAGACAAATAAAAATCCTGAACAGACTATTAATAATGCTTCTCTAAGATGGAGCATTTGTAGAAATCACATCAAAATTTATAATGTTAGAGCCAAACTTCAGAAAGCCAAACCTTTTTGATCAATGCCTCTGGGAATGAGCAAGGCACAGCTTGCTCCAAAGAGGTAGGAGGTAGGGGAGAGAGGGGGAATATTTACATCATGTATCAGCTTTTCAGATGTTTAGAAGGATCTAGATCGTGTTGCTTCTTGGTTCATTCCAGATAGACTTTTGAACATAAATTTAATTTCTAAAAAGCACTTCTGTTCATTTGCGCACGTTGGGTTTAGAAAATCCCTCTAAGCTATGCTGAAACCTGCTCATAAGAACCACACTTTATGCCCTTTTTGAGGATGCAGAAGGAGCTCTGGAGCTGAACCAACACCTTCCGCAAGCCATGAGCTAGGGCTCCTTAGCAAAATATGCGCATGTAAGAGCAGCAATTTTCCAGAAGCCAGTGAGGATGGTTATGGCTCAGATACATACTGTGTTCAGCGAAGTGGCTCCTTTTGCTGTGCTGGGGCTGTGTAGTGATTCTGGGTAAACTTACATACCTTAGTAGCCTGGAATATGGACCTCTTCTTTCTTCTCTCTGTTGCCAGCCAGCTAGCCAAGTCATTAAATTCACAGAATGGCTGAGACTGAATTTTAGTGAATTGTATTTAAAATAAACTAGATAAAAAATAATTTAATTATTTAATGTAGATAAAACAGATCTTCTTGCTAGAAACCTACAAGTTTAAAGGACAAAATACTGAGTAAAAATTTCTCTTTAGAGGAGCATCTTGATATTAGAGAATATTCTATTTGGAGAAACACTCTACCTGCCACTCTGACCTAAATTTAAAATGCATGGGCAATCAGTATCTCTGGGGACTAACGCAGAAGAAAGGTTATGCATTGTAAATTGCAGAATTGAGCTAATGATACATACTCATTCACGTAAGTCTGTATCTGAATGGCAATAATTTAATACAATAATATTAATATGATATCAACACTATTACATAAATATAATATAGCACCTCAAGCTTTCTCATTTATGCAAAGGAGTCAACCTTTTGTGTGTCTACTCATCTTCTGGAATGGCAGAAAACTATGTTATGAAAAATGCTGAGGTTCAGAACTTTGGTAGACGAGTTTTAAACATTTTTGGTCCTCTGTCTTGTGACTAACAGGTAAGGTCTTAAATCAAAAATAATGAATTTTAAAAAAGGATTAACTCCTGTGTGATCGTTATGGCTAAAGGAGCCCTTAAAGCGGACAAATGCAAATTTCATTCTTTGGAGTAATATTATCCCCATCTCAGTCATCTTTGCAGTACTATGAGAACTATGAGAAGTCTAAACTAATTGGGGAAAAGATGACGAGGGCAACATCTTTTTTCTCATGAGGGTTATCGCAAAAACTTCATGACAGGAATATAACGATGATATAATGAGCAGCTGAGGAAATCTTTTTCACAGGAGTATATATAAAAAGAAGTGAATGTAGTTCCCTACTTTCTGCTAAGAAGGCTGAGAGCTCTCCCTCAAACCCTCCGTGAGTCAGCAGAGCAAGGAAACCACATTCATCTCCACCTTTTTCACTCTGTATTATGCTTGCATGTCTTAGCGTTGCAAATTTTACTGATGGTTGCTGCACAGCCTTAGGTAGTTCTGTTGTATTTTGGCAGTTTTAAGAGACAGCAGGTGCTCTGGCTGGTATCACTCATATCCAACCTCTCATCACCTCCCTCTAGCTCCTGTATACAAAAATGATGGTTTCAAATACCAGCATTTCAGTTATGGACATTTTAAAGTTATGTGATGAACAGCAGTGATTTTTTTTCCCCAACTCCTTAGATCTATTTATTTTGAAGAGATAAATGTGGGAGGAAAGAAAGGGTCTATTACTGTGGTAATACCTTTTCTGTTTGAATACTTAGCTTTCTCTTGCTGAAAACTATATGCAAGGCAGTTTTTTAGGGAAAGAGACTGTATGTTTTCTTACTCTCCACGTAATTAAGGAAATTTCTGCCAGATGACAGAGAAAAAGCCATATTTACTCAATGGTTGATAAATTCAGCCACAAATCAGACTTCCTGAAGAATATTTTATTGTATTTTTTATGCTAATGTGGTTCTTACACCAAAGCCAGGACTATTGGCTTATTAATAATTTTAAACCAAGTAAATCTTGTGAGACACGACCTGGACCGCGCATCTAGGTGTGGCATCCCCATCACAAGAAAAACATGAGTCTGTTGAATCAGGTCCAGAGGAGGGTCATGAAAATGGCCAGAGGGCTGGAGCACCTCTCCTGTGAGGACAAGCTGAGAGAGTTGGGGTTGTTCAGCCAGGAGAAGAGAAGGCTCTGGGGAGACCTTATTGCAGACTTTCAATATATAAAGTGGTCTTATAGGAAAGATGGAGAGAGACTTTTTACCAAGGCATGTGGTGAAAGGACAAGGGGCAATGGTTTTAAAGTGAAAGAGGGTAGGTTTAGATGGGACATAGCGAAGAAATTCTTTACGATAAGGGCAGTGAGACATGGGACCAGGTTGCCCAGAGAAGTTGTGGATGTCCCATCATTGGAAGTGTTCAAGGTCAGATTGGTCAGTGCTTTAAGGAACCTGATCTAGTGAAAGATGTCCCTGCCCATGGCAGGGATGTTGGACTAGATGATCTTCAAAGGTCCCATCCAACCCAAACCATTCTGTGGTTCTGTGATTCTGAATATCAAGAAGCCAATAAGGAGTCAGGTCACTTAGCCAAGGACAAAAGATCTTCTACAGAGGGAAAAACTGAACTGCAAATGTATTGTATGTTTTCATACGTACATTTATTTTCCATCTATCTAGCGGGATCCCCTATATTCCTATTGTGATTTCTCTTTAGGATTAAAATAAAATTAGTATTTGGGGCTTTGACTAGTGGTGTGATATTCTTAAAAGTCCTATTAACTGTGATGCTTACCTTACCATGTTACTTTAAAAATAAAGGGTCTCATTTCTTCCCCTTCTGCACAGATTAGCAAATTGTATATTTTGCTAAATAAAAAATTTTTTCTATCATGTCTGCATATAATCAGTACAATTTTTTAATTTGGATTGGGGGACCCCATGATCAAAGTTGTTAAATGGCAACACAACATGGATGCAGAGCTCATAAAATAAACTCCTGCAACTATTTTAGTAATTAAAGTAGAGCTGGGAGAGATGTTAATGCACTGGCTCGTGACCGTCCACACTGTTTATTTGTTAGCATGTTTCCCAGCATGGTCTTCGTTCCCATCAGCTGCCAACTTCGCAGACAGTGCCCAGACAATATGCAGGGAAAACAAGTAATGGGAAAATTTGCTGCAGCTATCTCTTTTTGCAGGCAAAGAGAATTTAGGCTTATGGATGCGGGTAGCCTGCATCCCGTTGGTGGGGCTATCCTAAGAGGCAGCGGCTGTGAAATGCTGTGAAATGGCATGACAAAATTCAGGCAGAGAGGAAGAGACAAAGCCACTTACAACTGCTGTCTCTTTAGACAGGTCTCCTATCACTCCCCTACCTATGCCTCCTCAAATGCAATTCCTCTGGATTCTTTCTTGTTGAAACACACTAAGAAATGCTGCAGGGCTAGTAGAGCGATAATGGTGAATATTTTTAATGTCGCTCTTTGTGAACTTATTTAGTATTTTTCCTTGAGCTTGTATTGTCTTAGAAGCATGTCGAGCCCTTGAAACTTTGGAAGAATAGGATGATACATTTGATTTATGTGTATGTTTTACTTCTGTACGCAGAGAAAGAAAAAAATACTTACAAATTTATTTTTCCCTGTAATTCAATATAAGGTACAATTTCACCCCGCTGACATCATTTAAAGTGTAATGCACTGAATAACATGATTAACGTGGTCGGGAAAAATTCGGCATTTTGCAGTTTTTGTCATTATTATTTCCAGTCATGACTCCACACTAGCATTTGTCTTTATTATTTTTCTGATATATTGGATTAGCCTTGGAACAGAAGTCTTTGAAAAGGAGAGGCCTCTTGAGTATTGAAAATATTGCATCAATCTGCTCACTCCAAGAACTACAATTTCATGGTCTTGAGAATATAAAACTACTGTATAGGGAAAGTTTATTTACAACAACAACAACAACAACAATAATAATAATAATAATAATAGTAATGATAATGTCAGGGACTCCTAGGTTGTACTAGCATTCTGGCATTCTACTGCAGAGCTGTAGGGAACTTTGAAGTAGAATTTATTTAAGAGAAAAATTCCATAAAATTTGCTAAAACTAAAAAATAGATACTTTTAGATGGTGTTCAAGATGCCAACAAAAACATTTTGAGCCAAATGTTATTTTCATTACACCCTATAAAAATCATGCATTATTTCAGTTGATTTGCACTGGGAGAGAGATGCTTGTGTGTTTAGATAAAGGCAACCTTTCTCAATTTGCTGGTTTGCTGTCTTGGCTGGGAACTTAATTTCAGATTATTTTGAATCAATTTCCTTGAAAACACATGGAGAAGAGTAGTGAAATGAATTTCTCAAGCACTGTTTACTAAAGCCACCATAGGAATAAAAGCTGCTGACAAAAAGTTGACTTTTATCACCAGATGTAAAACCATGCCAAGTTTTGGTGCAAGCACTTTTGAGTATCATCTAGACTGACTAACACATATTCCCTTTTCTCAGATAACCCTCCTTTATCCATCTCATGAAATATTGTCTATATCTGCCTTGTGCAATTTTATGGTCTGCTGCCAGAGTGTATTAGCGATTGTTTGGCATGTTCTATTTGTGAGTGCTTGTCTTGAAATTTGCCTCAGTGCATGCAGAGATGCTTAGTGGCAACGATCCTATCATCAGCAACATGCAATTAAAACTGATTCTCGATTTGCAGTGGCTTTTCAACTTCTGTTGTTCTCCATGTCTAGAAAGAATGCTCTCTCATGTTACTACTATGAAAAGGATTTCTATTAAAAGACAAGCTAAATTTTTGTTTTAAATTAGTCAAATCGAAACTTTCATGATTTCATTACACACCAAATTATACGATGCTTTCAAAAAGCCCAGGAATTAAATTTAATCTGAACATAGAAAACTTACTTTTTCATGATTTATCTGAGTTTTACTTTCATTTTTTTTAGCTGTTAAAATAAATATTTTTTATGAATACTAATTTAAAAATTTGGGGCACATGTGAAGATACATTTGAGCAAGCACACAGCTGAGTTAGTGATGAAATAGCTCCATGAAGAATGTTAGATAGAAATTTCATCTTTATTTATCGGAAAGAATGTATTGAGTGCTGTACCCCTAGAGTACGAATATTTACTCCCTAGCCACAATCTTGCAAAAAAGACTCCGGTGATGATAATTTTCCTCCTTGTAGGCTTCAGTTCTTCCTCTGCTACTTCTCTTTAATTGCATTTTACTCTTGCTGCACAGTTGCAAAAAGTAAGACTCTTAAAAATCACTACAAAACTGGCTTTTTAAAAAAAGTGCTCAAGCGGAATTTGGATTTTTCAGAACTGCAGTTTGAACTTTTCATGGATTCCTTGCCTTCCATAGTCAATCAGTTCAAAGAAGGAGATATTCTTTAAACTGTGTTCTTCATTTTAATTACATTATATATCCTTAACAATACATTTCCCAAGTCCAATCATTGTTTTTCATAATGGATATCTAGGAAGCAATTATTAATCAAGGTAATGCCACTCTCTATATCTCAGGAAGTGCATTTACATCAAATTAATGGGATTAATTAAATTAGATCCTTACAGGAACTTCAAATATTGTTTATCACAAATAACTGAATAGGCACCAAACCTGTCTCTGTGAAGTGTTGCTTGCACCTTCCTCTTTCACAAGAAGGTAAAGAATACTCATGGGTCTGAGGTGGCTTCTGGCTCTTCCCAAGATGGAGCTCATGAAATCAACTAAAGCATGTGTGATTTTCTCCTGGAATTTGCATAATTGCTCTGGATTTGTCTCAGAGAATAACTTGTAAGAACGATTCAGCTCTGTCATGCACATGCAGGTATCACAGGCTTATTAATCCTTCCCTTATGTGGTGGGAAAAGGGCATGAGAAGAATAGGTACGGCCACTCTCCGGCTGGCTTTGATGTTCACATCACAGACTGCCTTCTCTTGCGTATCAGTAGGAAACCATATACAAAGCTTCAGGTGCCATATACTCTCTAAGCTGAGTCTCAGTCATCCGTACAAAGTTTGGTTAAAACGGGGTGAGGGAAAGAGGGGGGAACTCAATGCACTCAACAAAAGCAGTCTTACTTCCCTTTAGCTGTTTCTAGACTGTTTTGCAGGGGGTCTTTTAAGCAGTACTGGCCTATTGTAGTCATTGCTCTCGACTGCAGGATTTTAATCATTAGATTGGTACAATCTTTCTTGCTCATTAGCTTCACCTGTCTCTTTATTCCCAATTTCACAGGAACAGACAAGCAACAGTGACAACTGTCCTGTGGAGAGGAGTTGCTTTCTACCTTCTCCTCCTTAATTTCAGTCCCTCCTTTGCAAAAGCAACTTGGTTGCCATGTTGCCTGTGCTCACCAGGATGGGGGCATGAGCACCTCAAGTCACTGAGAGATGCTGTCTGCAGGAAGCTCCAAGCCTGCAGGATGACAGGTTTGAGGTTCATTCTCCTTGTCTGAAGGCCTCTGCCTCTCCTTACTTAAAAAGCATCAAGATGAAGGGTATTTTACAGAATTATGTATTGTAGTACCCCGAGTCCTACAAATGCAGTGTACTATCGAACTTGGACTGGAGTCTCTTTAAAAGAAACCCCACGCTATTGTGTTCACAAGGCATGGCTTTGATATATGAATTTTCTTTTTGCCAGGGAAGTAAAGAAACGTATAATAGGTGGTGTTTGTTTTCTTTTTGTATTTCTCATGAATTGAGAAAGAGAAGGTGGAGTTGGTAATGTGTCTAATTTTCCTGCCAGTCATCTGCCCTTGAAGTCTGTCTCACTTTAAAAAAACCAAACCCAAACACCAAACCTTACCTTCGAATCAGTAGCAAATTTAAGATATAATGATGTTAACTAATCTTTTAAAATGACATCTTGTTAAATTCAACTGCTTAAGAGTGAAATTTATTAAATCCTACCGCTTGCTGAGCTGAACAATACTAGTACTTAAGAGCTTTATGATTTCAGAATTTATGTGCATCTCCTTAGATAACACTGGATCATATTTTGATGCCTACTTTAACTTTGCATCTTTTTATTTAGTTAGTAAAGTAAACGACTGGCCAAAAGAAATAGTAGTCAAAACTATACATAGTGTCTATATACAGTTAGGAGATTTTCTCTTGCATCAAAAGGCTGACAAACACAATTACAAGGGAAACGTGGATAATAGAAAGAGATGACATTACTAACTTGACAACTGGGGCACATCTAAGAAATTATTCCTTAAAGAAGTGTAGTGCCACAACTGGGAAATAAATGTGTTTCAGAATATTTATTTTATCTTTGCCCAGTAAAACACGGACCTAGACAGCAAGGCAGCACATTTTACACCCACAGTAATTGCTTAGTTGTGAAATGCCAAAGCAGTGGAAATGAGAAACTTTTTGCAGAATGAAACAATCTAGCAGGCTGATTCTCTGCGGAGGCATATTCTGTAAATTGAAATGTTCACTGACAGCAGATTTATGCTTGAAGTCAGCAGGTTTTTCAAAGGGATCGTGTTGTACCATTCTTAGCTGGATTAGAAATGGTCATCTTGGTTTTCTGTAATGTTTGATAGGTAGGCCTATAAATAAGAAGGTAAGTCGAGCAAACCTCCATTTGCAGAAACTACCTGGGGAAGTTTCCACAAGTAACTGATACCTCTCAATGTCCTTTTGAGATAGCAGGAACTGAGGTTTATAATGAATTTGGAGGTTCAGATAATAAGTAGCGTAGCCTCTATGATGAATGTATTTTTTTAATATATTTGTCGAATATATTTGACTTTATAGACATGGCATAGTACTGCGCTTACCTAAAGTGAATAAAAATCCTGATCTTATTCCTCTTCCTGGAAAACTTCTTCACCTGAGTGCTCCTCAGTTGGGATGCTGGATATGTGCTGATGCATAAGTAGTTTCATTTCTGGTTACCTTTATATGACTGCATTATCTGAGTGTCTCAGCTGGCAGAAACTAACAGTTTCATAGTAGTCACATGAACTTTTCAATGAGGATCGATAACATCGAGAAGTATTTTCACTGACGGTCCGCATGATCCTAAATACTTTGACTGCTGTTTCAGTCAGCATTGTAAAGGGTATTTGTTCACTCCTGGAAGGTGAGTGTGGTCCATTAGGTCATACAGAATTTTTCAGACTTTTGTATTCATTTCAGACTTTTTAGTATTCATTATACTGTCATTATACAAATGACATGCATTGCATGTCATTATACCAAGTACAGTGCAAAGGAGAACTGACTCTTCTTTCTGTCCATTTGTCCAATTAAATAAGTACCCAGAGAGCCTAATACCAATTGTCTGAAAATAGACTTGGTAGGAGAAAATGGGATCCGAGCTCCGTTTGTATGAACACATATATATAAGAAAAGCAGGTGGGTATGTTACGCTCCGGGCAAGCCCAGTTCCACTTGGTTGCTTGTATCAAAAGGTCTAATTACATAAGTAAGAAACTGGCAGAAGAACTTGTTACAGTGCATTTCAAAGGCTCCCTTTGCCCATGACTTTGTTTCGTTGCCAAATGAAGTAACACAGTACTAAATCCAATTTAGCAGAGCTGTCACCGATTCGTAAAGCTCTCATTGCACAGAAGTAAGAGTGAGAGTGCAGTTCCTTTTTTACTTCCAACCTAATCATCAGTGCAGTCCATTAAGAAACCATGAGTTGAGTTACTGCCCCTCAGTTTCCTTGGTCAATTTGGATGTATGGAGCGCATAAGACGGGTTCAGTTTTACTAACAAGGTATGTAAACGTAGGTCAAGAAAGCACAATTGAGGTCATCAGGCCCTGGTGGCCTACCTCCCTCTCCAGCTGCAGGTAATTCTGCAACAGTCATGATGGTCAGAAGACCTTGTTTCATTTATGAAAACCACACACCTCTCAATGCCCTGAAGAAAATAGCAATTTTCAGTTGGAAAGACTAAAAATCATGACACAAAAGAAATCAGGGATGTTGTCAGAGGAAGAGATCCTTCTGCCAGCATTAAGCTCTAGAGGAATATGCCCCAATAGTCCTCACAAGTGAGCTGTACCTCACAGGACAGACAAAAGCCAAAACTCCAGTACTCTTGTGTCCATCTGGCCTGTGGGGAACTCCTTCCTCATCCCAAACCTAGCATGTGTAAGCAGGATACAGCAGCTAAGCATGCAAGATGCTTTAATTTTATAGCCTTTAACATATTTTAGTGTTAATTACTGATATCTGTGAATATTATGTATACTTAAAGAGCTTGAGAAGTAACTTGGAATATGTTGAAGGATAGTCCTTCTCTGAACTGGTTTTAAAAGCCGGGACTTTAATTGATATAACTGAATCATTAATTTCTAGACTGTGCTGATGTTAGGATATTTTACTCATTCAACATTTTCTTCATTAATTATTTTAAGACCACCACTAAAACAAATTAATTTTTTCTCTACATCTACAGTCTTCACTAGTTACTCAAAATAAAGATTTCATAATGTACTCAGCGTTTGAAAGTAACTTAAGCTATTCATATTGGCATCCCAGTGTATCCTAAGAACATAGGCTACTGCGATGTTTTCTTGAATCTTTATTAATATTTTTCAAGTATTCCTTCTAGACTCAAAAATATCAAGAAAAATTACTAGGAAATAATTTTTGAGCAGTTGTAGTTTTTATTTAATACTTCTTAAGAAATTAACCTACAGCTTTTAGAAACAAATACAAAGGCTCTTTTCTGTGGTTTGAGGCACCCTGAGCTATTTGTGTTGATGCTGCATTAGTGTAGGTGAATGTTTCACATTTTGACTGTCGTCATTTTCCAACACTTCTATTTAACAGGAGGAATTTTTGAGGGATGGTGCCTATCAGCACGGCACACAGCAGTACCATGGAAAGGTTACAGAGCTTGCTTGGGTACTGGAAATGTACTTGCACTAACGTAGCTTATCACTTGAGCTCACTTGAGCAAATAGCTCGACTTAAAAACAGGCTGTAAACAGTGTGGGTGGACCTTCACGCTAGAGAGGCTTTATCAGCTCTACCGTTTTCCCTGTCTTCCTTAGGTCCTGTGTATTTCTGCAAGCCTTGTGTTAGGTCCTGCTGCAGGCAAATGAAGTTGCTTAGTCATATTATCCTGAGTACTAATTGTCTCCTATTTGACAACTAGACCGAAACCTCTCCAAAATAAGTTGTCCGGGTGCCGTTGTTGTTTTGTTCATCCTTAAGACAGTAGGATCCTGCCTTGGAGCTTGCAGGTGTTATCAAAAGAAATGCAGTGGCAAAAAGATGTCTGACCCAGTAGTTGTGAGGCTTAGGTATTCCAATTAAGATTCAGGGCATGACCTTTCCAGTGCTTTGTAAAAAAGCATTTGTTCAATGCTGTGAAATTTGAAAGTTGCATCTCACGGTAAGTAATGAGGGTGCTCAGCAATGAGCAGGTCTGAGCCCACTGTCTGTCATACTACACCAGTGTCTCTAAGTGCAGATGATTGCTGCTGACACGTGAAAATGTGTAGCTGACAAATTCATACCTCTTTCAGGTGGTGCTGGCAGATAAGACTGTTAGTATGTGCTGGAGTGTGCCTGAAGTTGGGGTGAAAAGTAACTAGCTACATAAAGCTCCTGTTCTAATAGAAAAATACATTTGGTATAAATTAGAAATGAGTTAAACTTCAAAGCCATATGTGATGATTTATCTATGTATCTAATATTTATGGAGGGATATATATATAGTGTTTCTATATGTTTATATGCGTATGTCTAATAGATATAAGATCACTTCTACAAAAGCAGTATACAGTACTTTGGAGCAGTGGAATCTCTATGGAGGGTTTACTAAATACGCTGATATTCCAATTCCAAATCTGTTCTTGTGTCTCGCTTTAGTCTGGAAATTTCTGTATCAAAGCATTATAAATACTGAGTGTGGTGTAATGGCTAAGAATGACAGCTTGGGTCTGATTCTGTCAGATTCTGATAAGGTACTGCAAAAACCTTTGTATACTTTATATCAGTTTACTCCCTTGGGGGTAAAATACCTCAGGACCTCATTCTGAAATGTCAGCAGCACTAAAAGGATGATGTTCCCTGTGGCAGAGGCCAGCATGAGTCTCCAGGACTTCATTACACTGCTTGTTTTGTCTCTGAAGGTTGAGCTTTGTGCTGGTCTTCCACTCTGGGGTGATTTTTCATTGGAAACAATCTTCTGATCACTGAAGTGGTTTGCTACTGTAGAGCAGATCTGTGCATGAAGGTTTGATCGTCTTTGCCTCAGCACACAAACGGCAGCAATATCAGTGTCAGCGCGTCCAAAGCTTGTCCCTACCCTTTTCAAAAGGTGATAAAGCTCTTTGACCTCTCACCATTTGGAACCAGCGGTGCATGTGCTATCAGCCGGGGGACTGTGCTGGGGGTCAGGAAACAGGTTGTCAGCTGTTTCCAAGGGGATCACCACATGCTGTAGCCACCGGGGAGGACACGCAGGAAAGGCATTTGGCAGCACAAGTGAGTCAGGGTACAGGCTCGATGTGCCTGAACACTGTGGTGTTCAACCCTCTTAAGTGCTGCAAGTATCAGTCTCACCTGAACGCTCTGATTGAGCTGGTTACGGAAATCTCTGTTCCTGCTGTTGGCTATTTCTCCAGCTGGGCTAAAAAGCGCAAAAAAAAGGGGTTTTCTTGGAGATGCCTACCTGCCTGTGCTAGAATTTTCAGAGCAATCCAGAGCTGCCGATAGCAGTACAGGTTAATGCTTGGGGGCATAAAGGGGAAGAGCAGTTTGAGCTACTTTGAGCAGACTCATATCTATCCTTAAAACAGAAGTGCAGTACATAGGCTGTAATATATTATTTAGCTTTTTAAATGAAGTCAAATGAGATGTGGGGTTTTTTCCCCCCATAAATACTATAGCAGAAGAAGGACCCCCTTTTAATTAAATAGAAGTAAATTTAAATGAAGGCAAGGAAGAAATGCTCAAGCAAAGTACGTATTATATAATAGTATCTAAAATAGAATTAAAAATAGAATTAAAAATGCAAGGTCCAGCAATCAGTAGTTACAAGATAGTGCATTTTAAAAGATCTGTCAAAACAACAAACGTTTTTTTCAGAAAGATCTCACATTATTTTAGCCAAACCTTTTTAAAAATAAAATAGAATTCTAATGATAATGAATGTTTAAGATAATGGGTTGAATCATTATGCCCAAAGAAACTGTCTGGTTACAAGTTTCAGCAGTCTGTGTATTCAGCCTGGAGAGCCAAATACAACCACCCCTCATTAGCTTTTCCCTCAGTGCAGTCAGTCAACCAACGTTAACATTTTAATGCTGGTTCATCTGTGAGAATCTGAAAATAAGGTCTTAAAGGGAAACAATGCAGGCAATACCACCAGCCCATCTGTAACAGTGAGTTTTTTTCAGATGTTTTTGTACTGCTTTGTTTTTTCCCCTGCAGAAATGTTTTCTGTTCTGAACTCCTTAATTTTGGACATTATAAAACTTTCTTTGCTTTTGATTTTGTTTTAAACATGTTCAGGAGGCACCTTGCTATGTATATATATAGCAGAAATAGTTCAGATTTCAAGTAGCAGCTTCTCTGAATGAAGAACGAACAAGGACCATTTCAGATTAAACAGGTTACACAAAAAATTGAGGACGCCAGCCTGCATCTTAAACAGTCTATTTTCTGCACCGAAAAGAGAAAGCTCCTATAGGTAGATTTCATTGTCTTCATTTGTTTTTAATTTTACCATCCTGAGAATCTTTTAGAGATACGGACGCAAGAGTTAGACATCAGAATGTGCTGGCAGTTGGGAAAAAGATAACTTTATTCTTCACCTTTATCTTACAGTCCTTTCCTAATATGATACTTTTTACTGGTGGCATGGGAGATAACAAGGTTAGATGGTCTTCGGTCTGACCGTGTGCAGGTGTTCTTACATACTCGAAACACTTTTTTCTAACTCAGAACACAGATTGCTAATTTTATCCTCCTAATGTCTTATTCATCACTTTAATCCCTTATGTAATCCATATAGGTTCCAGTTTGCATTTTTGCTTAAGGCATATTCCATATGTATATTTGCTAGATTTCTTCCAAAGAATCTTTCAATTAAACTTTTTCTTGTCTTTTCTTTGAAAGTTATTTTCTTTTAAAATTGGTAAGTTTAAACATTAGTGATCTCTTTCTTCAGAGAAAAAAATGCCTTTTAAGTATTTTTCACAGAAGTCAGCAGCTGACCAGACAAAATTACGGCTGTTATCTTCTAGGTCTTTAGAAACCAGTAATGATATAATAGTAAGTGTTTCTTTTACTTTAATAAGTTATTAAATTGATCATTAGCAATGTCTAAACATATTAAAGAACCATACAAGCACTGTAGAGTCTGTCCTGGGATCAACACATTCATTCAACAATATTATTTCGGACACTATGTTTTATTTCAAAATACATAACTTCAGAAAATGAAATACTCCTTTGGAACTGCATTATCAAATCAAGGTCTTGTTGAACGACAACTTATATCTTAATATTGATTTCTATTCTTGAAATGTATGTGTTTACTAAAATGGGGGAGGTTGTTGGGGGGGCGGGTTGTGCGTTTTTTGTGGTTTGTCTTTTAAACCGGTAAGTTTAAATAATTCTAGAAAATAGCTCGAAAAGAAAAGAGTTACTGTATAATTCACACTGTCTTTGAAAAGGGTTAAGGCACTAAGAAAAGCTTTAAAATCTATCCCTTGATGCTGAGGTCAGATTGCCAAGTGTTTTATCTTTTTATGTGTTGTACCCGTTTTACAGCCTGGCTCCTGTTTCTTGTACTTTGATGTTGCATTACACTTCTATCACAACAAGGTACTTATTGTTATGGAAGACAATGAGATAAATGAGGTTTTGAGATAAATCTTGTGCAGAAGCCAGGATACTTTTGAAGGTTTTGATGGAAAATGAGGATTTCTTATTGCTTTTTCTTGCTTACATTTTCACTGTGTTCTTCTGCAGCCTCTTGCTCTCATTTTTCCTGGATTTGTTGTCATGTGCAATCCACGTGTATAAAAATCTGAAAGAGAGATGGCCAAAGGAATGTCCGGCAGTCTTCTCCGGTGGTGTCCAACATCTGCAGTACTCAGAGTAGAATGAACCATCTCCCTGGAAATGCTGTAGTGCAGGCCAAGACTGAAACCGCAGATTGGTGCATGGTTAATCTGGGCTTTGTTCTCCTCACAGATTTGTACTGGGACAATATTTTTCTGCCTCATTGACTTTCTCATCTGGAGTGTGGTAGGGTTCTTCTCCCTCATCCTTCTCATGAAAGTATAAGCAAGACTGCTAAAAAGCTTAGTGAGGAGATATGGACTGAATTCCTTCTTGGTTACCGATGATATCCAAGCGTATATCTCTATCTCCTTCTGATAGGAGAGCTAAGAGGGACTCAAGTATTTTGGCAAGCAGTGGCTCTGATGTGTTTTATATGCTCTGTATTACACAATGCTGATAACACTGTTTTGTGTGAGAAGAGTTGACCTTGGTTTTTTTAATGCCAAAAGAAGTCAGTGCTAATCAGAAAGCCAGCAGGTTCGATATCTTGCATGACAATAGAATATTAAAACAACAGTTCAGCCTCTTTCTTCCTTTTTTTCCCTTATGGTCAGAAGAGTTAATATGATAAATTCAGAGAGAGTTTTCACACTGACATTTAATTAAAATGAAATTACATATCATTGTTACGGGCTACACAGAAGCTATTATTTATGTTGATATTATTCTAATACCTTATTAGACTAGGTTTGCATTTGCATCAGTATGTTAGCATGACTTGAATTATTTCTTTCTGTAGTCCTTAAGTAGCAGCAAGTGCAAGCTGCAATGTTAAATACTTACAGAAAAAGGTATTTCAGTCTCCTTGGAAAAGGCAGGGACAGTGTTCAGCCAGAGATTTCTTTTTTCCCCTGTTTTCCATTAAGACTTCTGTTTACTCTGATACAGCTGCTCATCACAAAAGTCAGGAGGATGGTTGCAAGACTCTCGTAGAATTTTTATCATGCTAGCTAGTAAGATTAATTCCCTGTGCATCAGAGGAAAAGATCATCTTTTAATACAGCAAGACTTTTGTGTATTAATAGTTTTATTCTATAAACTATTAAAATATAATATGATACTGTAAGATCACTTAGGGAACAGCATTTATGAAATGTACCATTTTCTTTCCTTTGAAGCAACAGGAATAACTGAAGGAGAGGGAGGTATTGAAGAGGTTATGACTATGATTGTCTTGAATTTTTCAAAGATTAAAATTATCTAATGGGCTTTTTAATTCCACCCTGTGTAAATTTAAAGATGTTTGTGTAACACTGATGGTTGTGTCAATCTGAGAGCGCACAGTCAGCTGTTCCACTTCCAAAACAGCTGCTCCACAATGTCTTGCCACTTCCCACCTGGACCCTGCTGCTAAATGGGGACCTCCCACTGTCCCTGATCCTTTTCCCCCATTACCAAGAATTTCAGTGAGGCTTTTAGCAGATCACTGTGACTGTGATCACGGCAATAGTTTAAGGGCTCATGTTTTCAAGGAGAGAAAATACAGTGGATTTCCTACCAGTAGAAACATCCTGCTCAGGCTACTTGATGATTTTCCTTGAATCTCTATATTCATAGAATATCTTTTGACCACCTGCTATTGGTATTAGCCTGGGGACTACTGGGGAGCAGCACTGGCGGGCACTGCTCCATAAGGGAAGGCAAGCTGGGAGCCAAGTGTGACACCAAGGCAAGCAGGGACAGTGACTCAGTGTTAAGGGGCAGTCTCACAATAGGGGCAAGCAGAGCAAGTGATGGCAATCAGCTTCAGCCAAGAGCCCAGACTGACAGACAAGTCCGTAAGTTTTGAGGCAGGACTGAGATCCAGCCATGAAACCAAGTCAGGACAAGCTTTATGACTTTTTTTTTTTCTCCCCTAATTTCTGGATAAATAGCTACCTTATATTTTACAGACAAAGTGTCCATTTGTTAGCCTATGAAAAAGCCAAACAAATTCTGCAGGCAGTTGAACAGAAAGTGGAAGGAGAGAGCAGTGTGTGCTTGCCACTCTGGGCTTGAAGGGCAGGGGCTACAGCACAGGAAGCTGCAGGGAAGCATTTACACGTAGAGAGAGAGGAATAAACATTATTCCTGTTTCAGCAGGAGACTGGCAAAAGAAGGAACCGTTTTCCACAGCTTCAGTTTATATGTGACAGCAAAGAGTGTTCTTCTCAGGACAGGGTACCAACAGGTTTTTTCTAACACACTGTTGCCTCAGACCAATTTGTATGAATTCCTGCAGGCTACAGCAGTCAAATCCTGTATGACTGTGTAGTGAATTACAGCATATATCTAGTTAAATCGTTGGTGTAACAATATATTTGGAGTTTAATTGGGGATGACATGAATGTAGATGAGCTGTCAAATTGGCTGGATAGGTTGCATCACAATCAAGTGAACTCTCTTTAAAGAAAGAGACTAATTAATGAAAAACAGTCATTCGTACTGCATTTGTAATAACTGCAGTAGCAACACGAAGCTGATATTTTAATTCCATAAAACCCCAGTGAATGACTAACTAGGTCTAGAAGCACATGAACCAAGGATCCTTAATTGCCTAGGCTGAACATGGAAGTGGTAGAATTCTTTATTTACAGGGGTGGAAAATTCTGCATGTGCTTACTTTGGTAAACCTTACTTTCAGCTAAGTCTGACTCCTGGAGTGTTTTTTACTGTTGAGAAGCTCAGGAAAAATAGAAAGAATTAATGATAAACTGCCTATGAACTAATTCATGCACTTAACCTGCCCATCAGGTAGAAGCAGGAAAGTTTGTCTATAGGTTGAAAGAAGCATGGCTTTGGGCTAGGAAGGGAAAGTAGTAGGCTATATGAAATGGAGGATGGGAGATGTGTAGATAAATCTTCCAAGTTTTATGGAAGTTACTGCCAGAGCTGTTTTGGCTTTAAATGTCAAATACAAGCACAGATGAATTGGTAATTATATACTTTAACTGCAAGCACAGAAAAGACAAACAAGTAAGGACATTTAATCTGCATATTCTTAGTAATAATGTATTAAGATAAACTGTAGGACACTGAAGCTAAACATCGCCTATTGCTCAAATGCTAACCCAAAAGTAGACAACCATTTAGTGAGTGGTATGTGTGAAAAGCCAAAATATGGAGCCAAATTGTGATTTAAAAGCTTCTGTATGCAAATAAAAAGCTCTTTCCTATTAAGTGTTCCTCCACAGCCTTGTATATTAGCATTTTGGTAGCATACTTACGTTTAGCTTTATTTTTCTTAAATTTGCATCTATGGTACTTGCAGAGTTGGTAGCACTACCTAGGTTCATTAATGCAGCATTTATATTCTGCAACTGTTCATGTAAATACTGGGTTTCAAGGCAGCATTATGAATATTTCACGTACTTTTGAAATAGTAGTGAGGCATTTTCCCTCAGGAAGGAGACCTTTATTGTTAGTATGCTGCTTATCTAAAATGTTTGGTTCAAAAATATTTCAATTATATTTTCCTTCCTTTGGCAAGCTTGCTTCTATTGTAATATTCTTTAATTATAAGATTGTGGAAATTATGACATGACGTTGTCTTAATCTTAGTTGTTCTAACGTTATACCCGCTGAATTGGGAACTCTTGAAGACAAACTGAAAGCTCCTCCTGCTACGGAGCAGTGCTGCGTCCATAGCTGGCACCGATGGATGGAACTGCCGACGCTATAGCACATTTAGCAGCCTCTTATTTGGAACAACGTGCAAGTCAAACATTTAACATTCATTTTATTTCTGGAGAAGATAACAGACAGGTATTCCCTATTTCAAATGGAAAGATATCTATAAAACCTGTACTGATAGATCACAGGCTTTGAAATATACAGTGGGGGTAGCTTCAAGGTATTTTCATTGACTGACCTTACCCAGGGCGTCCAAAATCACACCCAAGGGAAGCTGCTTTCCCAACACTGTTGCCATACTCATGTTCAGCCCAACTGGGGGCTGGAGTCTGGTTGCTAGAAGGTAAATGCTGGCTTTTGCTGGGCCAACGCAACAGTTGAATTTCAGTCAATATTTTTAACTTCTTAACTTTGTCTGCACTTTCTCTTTGATAAATAAGTGGTTTTCTTTGGGTGTTCATTTTGCCTTGAGGAGATTTTTCTGGTTTAGTCTGCAAGGCCTGTATTGTCCCCTATATATAAAAAAAGCCTACACTAGTATTCTGTGGGCACGTTGTAGACCTGAAAAGTACATAACCTTTCAAATTATACTGCAGATAGTAGGGACTGTTCATGGCAGCGTCAAATATTTAATTGACAGGCACAGATTTCTGTCCTCTAATGCACAAATGCTAACTAGGGATTAAGTAAACAAGCAGAAATGGAGGTGCTGCCTAATACTATTAGGACAGTCCCTTGGTCAACTCGCCAGCACTTTGCCTTCATTGTAGACAAACAAACAAAAATATATATTGCCATGCCTTAGATGAACTGTGTCATATATTACTTAATAAGTATCCAGAAGACTGAGGACTTCAGGACGGTAATCAGAGATAAATACTATCTTGGGGTTACAGTAAGGAAGAGAGGTATTTTTCTGCTGGTAGGGTGTATTTCTCAAACGTGAACTGGATGAGGACCTGGGCTTTGGTATTGCTGATCCTGAGAAAGAGACCTACTTTGTTTAAACAGTGTTAAGTAATTTAGGTCTTGTTGGAGACTAAAAATATTATGGAAGAGATTTAGACAAAATGACGCTCGTAGTCAAGTATTTATTCAGTTTAGTCCTCAAAAATATTTGTAACTGAAAATGGTATTTGCATTTCAATGCAAAGCACATTGCAAGGGCTTTCTAGTACAGTAAATTTCAAAAGAGTTATCAGAAAAACAGCAATAAAATGAAACTGTAGAAAAGAAAGAAATCAATCTACAGAAATCCACCATCAGCTGTTTATGTCTCAAATGTCTATTCTGTTTAATTCCTGTGTAATTATACAGCATATGTATATGCTGTATAACATGGACAGTATTGATGCACTGTTTGAAGTTGAGTTTTGTAGTGAATTTTCCAGTACTGATTAATACAATGACTGAAGTTACCCAGAAGAGGCATTCCCATTGCTACTTAATTAAATAAGGAAGGGAATATAAAAGAAGAGGAAATGGCTAAGAAAGTGTACGTCTTTTCTTGAGGTTTAAAACTGGCTAGGGAAGATTGGGTCCTAGACCTGTCATCTTACTAGCTTTTACTTGCCTGAACAGAAGCAAAGGGGAAACCTGGTATTTTTCACAGGGAAAAGGTAAGAACATCCCTCTTAGGAATGGACATTCATGCTCTAAACCTTGTCACATGTTTTCTTTTAACTTTTCAAGAGGTGGTTGCTGGAGGGTTCAGAAGAAAGAGGGAATTTCTCCTCCAAGACACTGTTCCAGTGTAGACAGAGAGAAAGCTTTGGCTCCACGTGATACCTATCAGTGGAGTGCAGCTCTGGAGGAAAAACATGGATGGCTGAGCTCCAGCTGCACTCGAGCAGCAGTCCAGTGAGGATTCCCCTGGGGCAATACAGGGCCCGCAGAAAATGTTTGCAGAAAATGTTAATGTGTCCCATAGCCCATATTTTCCAGCTTTGAGTTAAACTATTCAAGATATGAGGCTTGAATAATTTCTCCATGATATATCTCCCCCAAGGAAATTATACCTCAGTTAAAAGGCCCTAAATACATCTCGCGCTCTAGGACTAAAAATTTATTTCTTCACGAATCTATTGGGAGTATGGTAGTATTTCTGAGATCCTTGAAGTACCTATTTACATTTGAGTTCAAAGAGCCTTTGTAAGACTTAGCAAACAACCTCCTTTTACAGAGTGTTGGAGTGAACTTTTACAAACAAGTGGGAAGGGAGGGCAGGAGTGGGAGAAAATCTTTTCATCTCCACAGAGCACCAGATATTACCACTGCAGTGTTACTTGTACAGAATCAGTCTTTTCCAATGAGTGTTTTGACTGCCTGCGGCACTGCACCTCTATTCACTGAATTTAACAGTCTGGTTCTAAAACCAGATCCTGGTTCTAAACCTCGTTCACTATTGGGGGAAAGAAGTTATTACTGTCAGGTTATTCATTGGTCTAATTTAAATATTAACACAATGATCACCCTGTCTTGCCCAGTTTTATTCTAAAAAGGGAGCATATGCCTTTGCTGTTGCGCATGTTTGACAAACAGGCTGTTGTAAAACCTGAAGATGTAGGTAGGCTGTGCAGCAACTGCTTGTCCTCAGATACCTTGCTGTAATGTGGATCAGCCATCCTATGCTATATCTCTTCTAATTCTTGTGTAGTCCCTCTTCCTACAGAGCACATTTGCTAAATAATTGGACATTCGCCACAAAGAGCTGGACTCAAACAGCCTCTATTCTGCCTGAGTCCTTTCCCTATAAACAGTGGGATTTTTGTACTCAGTGTTCTCTGAAGAGTGTTTCATGGTCCTAAGATACCCAGTTAGTAAGGAGCTATCTGGTAGGAAAAAAAAAAAAAAAGCAGAAAACTTTAAGATTAATTTAGGCAATTACGAAGAAAACTGAAAATATCTGACTTGATAGTATGCATGATATACTGTTTGCAACCATGCAAATCTTATCTGTAGGCTGGGGAAAATCTCTGAAATTCTCTTTTGCTTTTTTAAAATAAGAAATAAAAGGATTTTGTTGAAGTCACACTCAAGGTTTAAAACTTTATACTTGCTCTGAATTCTTATAGCCTGGAGTTTTTTTCTCAATAAGACATACACAAAGAATTTCAAATACCCAATTCATATATACCAAGCCTGACTTTGGAGATGAATATTCAATATATTTTGAAATTAGAACACTTTTAAAAGTGTTCCAAACTGGGCAGATGTCCAAAAATTGTCATTTAAAGTTTGGTGGAAAAAAAGTCTTGGTCTCCATTTTTCTCCTTTAAAAAAATAAATAAAAAAAATCCTGTTCTCCATATATAGACATATAATTTGCTTTCCTTAATTTCCTGGAAGCAATGCTGTTCATGCAGCATTCCCATAACAATATTTCAGTGTTTCAGGTTGACAAGAGAGTGGTATGACTGACGCACCACTTGATGAACTCCCTGCATGGCACTCAGCTACTGACTGTCAGGACGGGTCTTTGGCAGCGTGGTCAGGGAGCAGTTAGGTTTTATGGCACTTCTTCCATACTAACGATGCCTGAGGGTCACAAGAGAGTCTGGGGGTCGGTCACAAGAGAGTCAGGGGTGCAGGGGATGGAGAAGGAACCGCAATTGGGAGAGACACTGCTGTAGAGATGGAAGCGGAAGAGAGACACAAACGAGGTTGGATCAATTGATTAGAATACATTACTAGTAACTGATAATTACAAAACCAAACTGTGCACAGAGAAGAGAGGGCTACTGAAGCCATCCAGAAAGGAGACAAGAATAGAGTCTGCATGGTTGGTGTAGAACTAACAGATGAGTAATTTAATTGTTGGGATAGGCACATTCATACCTGTTCAACCCCTGAGAGATGCAGAATTTGGATTGGTTCTGTTGCTGAAAAGAGCAGCGATGAGCTGTTTTCCTCTCAGCAAAAGCAGTGCTGGGGATGTGGCACAGTCACAGCAGTTGCAGCAAATACTGGGGTTGTGGTGCAGGGAAAAGCCTGCAGACACTTCACTTGGGGTTGTGCTTTGCTTGACAACCCTGGCAATCAGCATGTTTCCCTGCCTTCATTTGCTGATTCCCCTGGAAACAGCAGCTAATATTGAAAAATAATTGGGATAACACTGTAGGAAGAAAAAAGACAATACCTTAAATTAATTTTAAATTAAAAAACATACGCCATCCTAAAATGATTTGGTTTTAGCCATTTGATTTTCTTTCTGAATATAATAAAGAAGTTGAAAATGTTTTATTTACAGAAGAAATCTCATTTAGGAATGAAGGAGAAAATAGAGTTTATTTTTGCTGCTCTAGTTTGGGTGGGTTTTTTTCCTATGGTAATGTTCTTGTGCAAGCATACTTTAATATGGACACAGTCTTTCTGGTTGTGGGACAAGGAAGGCAATATGGATAACTATTTACATGGGGTTTACTGTGGGGCATATAGAATCATAGACTGGTTTGGGTTGGAAGAGACCTTAAAGATCATCTAGTTCCAACCCCCCTGCCATGGGCAGGGACAACTACAGCTAGACCAGGTTGGTCAAAGCCCCATCCAGCCTGGCCTTGAACGCTTCCAGGCATGGGGCATCCACAACTTCCCTGGGCAAATACATGGGGCTTAAAGATAAGATCAGGTTAAATGCATTGCTAGATTTGTGCTAGCTAGAAAATAAAAGCTATTATAGAGAACAAGAAAAGTATGGTGGGTTGACCTCAGCCAGCAGCCAAAATCTCTCCCCACCATTCACTCGCTGCCCTCTCCTGGGGAATGGGGAGGAAAACAGAAGGAATGCAAAAAGAGTCATAAGTAGAAATAATGATAGTTTAATAAGAAAAGCAAAAGCTGCACTTAAGTAAAGCAAAAATCTGAATTTTTCCAATGCTTACTGTTGGATGGCAGCCACTTCCCAGGAAGGGAAGCAGGGCCTTGGCGTGCACAGGCTGGAGCCAGCTGTGTCCGGCCGTGTCCAGCTGTGTCTGGCTGGGGCCAGCTGTGTCCAGATGGAGCCGGCCATGTCCAGCCTAGGGCAGCCTGGCCTGGCCTGGCCTCTCCTCACAGAGCCCCCTGCAGCCCCCAGCCAGCTGCATTTTCACTTTTAATGTTTTAAAGCAATCTTTGAGACCACATTTAAATATATTTTTACTTTTAAATTTCTGTATTGCAACTCGAATGTGTATTTTAACCCAAATCTATTACACATTTCTAATAAAAGACTCTAGTTAATCTCTCATGTAGACACCTACCATCAGTAGTCTCCATGATTTAGCATTATGGAAGTTCTACAAAATTTTTGATCAAAATGAACTCTTCTCTTTGTCCTATAACTTGTGAAATACAAAGGGACATGTGTTTTTGCTAAAATATCCATGGTAACAAATGGGTAGAAAAAGGATTAAAATTCTTTAGAAATATGAACATACGAAAAAGGGATATGCTTTGTATCTTTTTTTATCTTAAAGAAAACCAGTTTTCAGGTTAATATTTTCATGTCAATATGTGACTTTCTGCATATTTGTATATATAATACACATTTCCCTAATCCGATAAATTACTTTCCCGCTTGGCACAAAAACCCCGAAGTGGTACAGATGTTAACCATATTCCATTTCTATGCTGAATTAGAAAATTACTTAACTTTTTTGCTGCGGCTTCAGTTCAAGAAACCTTGCATTTTGTCTTATCAGAATCACAGTCACAAGGACAAGCGACTGTGATTACCATGCAAATATTTGGTTCAATTTTCATGTCACTGAAGAATTAAGAAACTATTTTTTCAGATATAAGGATCTCAAAGTTACAAGTGAGAAGCACAATTAATGTTTTCACAAGCATGGTTTGTGAATCCTCCATACCCAATTCCTATCCTCTATTTATATCCTAATGATTTCTATAGGCAACGTACAATCCAGTGCACTTGACTTTATTGCCCTTGCAGCATTTGGAGATCTGAAATGAAAAAGTCAGACAGTTGGCTAAATCAAACAGGAAAGAGGTATTAGGAAAGGATTAAAGAAAGACAGGACATAATCTTAACCTAAGTATGGACAGTGAACTGTTTGCTACTTTTGTAGTTTGATAGGAATAATAGCATTGTGACCAATGGTTAGCGCTTATTTAAGACCTGCAAATGATAAAAAATTTAGAAACAAGTTTTACGAGTCCTTGCAAGTCATTTGAATAGTCTTATTTTACATATCATGGTGAAATAAATAGTTAAATGGTACATTAGCGACTATGGACAAGGAGGCTGAGGCTGATACTCTCGAATCTCTTCTGATACGCAGTCCAGTTGACCTTCTTAACAGCATGTAAATATACAGTTATAAAATGTTATTTGGAAATGATGCTATTAGCGTCATATTTCCTTCACTAACTGCAGGCATTTTACGTAAGAGGAACGAGTTACAAATCCAGAGGTGTTTTAATCAGGGAGATACGTAGTACCGAAATGGCTATAGAGACAATTGCTTACAAAAATAACAAATATCAAATGGTTTGTATACACTCTGATAATCTGACAAAGTGTGGAATAAAAAATTTGCCTGTGGCCATTCTGCAACTCAGTGGTTTATATGAAAATGAACTTATTCAATAGGTTATGTTTATGCAAATATTCTGTGGTAGGAATTACAAGGCACAAATATGAACAAGCTATAAAATCATCGAAGTACTGTAGAGCTTCAGAGGTGGGGGGTTTTCTCCGGTTGTTTTTTAAATACTTTTGATATTAGTGCAACAAGCCATTGGTTTGGGGTCGTTTATCTTTTTCTCTGTAGTCTTTTATAATTCAGGTTTGTAATGAATCTGCTGCTTGCTCTTGGATGGCATGCAGTGATAGCAAATTCATTCCAACAACTCTCAAGCCATGTAAGAATAGTCACACAGAACATAAAAGCAGGGTGCCTCTCAGTGCTTTGCTTTTTATTGCTAATGCAGGGCATTCAATATTTAATATACAATTTGTATTATTTTGTATGTGTCCTTGACACAGCACCTGATACAGGAATTGTTAACACGAACAGCATCATGTAAATGCACAAATCAAATCTTTGTCACAGAGGTTGAAGTTATACCAATAAAAAGAATGACAGAGAATGAACAGCTCTGCTAGTAGGAATAGTGATATTACTTGACCACCCACCTTGTGATTGAAAGTGCCAGTGTCCAGAAGATAACCAAATTAATTTTTAACTTGCCAACTGCAAAATTTATTCTTTTATCCTCTGCAGAATTTACTGCCATATGGTCTATTTTGGGGAATGATGTAAAATCCTGAGGGAAATCTAAACAGCAGATACCATATACCCCATGAGCATGCATACAATCAAATGAATACAGTGTGCCAGGTTTTAAGACTTCATATGACTTAATTGCATATGACAAAAGCTGTTCATTAGTCTTGAAAACTCAAATGATATATCTACAGAGTACATATCTGTAGTTCAGTATGTAAGAATTCCTCCCTTTTGCTTCAAAAACTTTTTCAGTCCTGTTTTGTACTTCACAGCAACGAGAATGAAAGGACTAAATACCCCTTTCTATGTAGTCCCTGATTTCTGTGCTAAGATTGCAAAAAGATCATATCTAGTACCAATTTCAATAATTATCTTTGTGCTGGCAACATCTGCCCATTAGAAAATAGGACAAAACGATCTAGTGTTGGACAGACTGACAGTAGTCAAATAATAATGATTTGCCATCTGCATTTAAAGATGAGTTTGATGGTAAGCTACTGGTAGAAAGCTATACACCCTTTTACAAATCTCCTGAGCCATCTGTTTATCTTAGTGTGTAACTTCTTTGTATGCACAGTGAAAATGTCTGATGTTACGAAGTATGACTAGCTCACAGATACCTTATTTTACATACATTTACCTTGTAAGCAACATAATTAGAATAATACTGCATGGAGAAACTGAGAGTAGATATATTTTCCAGAGCTGTACTAATAAGAATTCTCGCATGGAATCCTATGGAGCTGTGGAACTTCAGAGAATTATCTATGCCCTATTCAGAGGCCATAATTTCTTCCTTAATAGTATCTTTGCAATTATGTTGCCTACAAGGTTACCCAAAACTTAAATAAACAAAAAAATCCCCTTCTATCTGGCAGTTAGTTATAGCCCATGTAATATGTAGTCTATTCACGCTATTACTTACCAACTAATGACAAGGCTGTAAGCAGGCTTTGCTTTTAGAAGGTCAGTTTTTATGCTTGCATAAACCCTGACAAGCTACATTTCTCATGTCTGTTTTAATATGAATGGATGAGCCATTTACTGGTTTCTTTCCAAGAGGTGAATGCCCATTTCCTAAGCTCTGAACGAGGCTGTTGTGATCAATGTTCTCTTCTTACACAATTTTTTCTATCTGTTTCCACATATCTCTGCCTGGAAAATCTCCCAAAAATTTTACCAGACTTTGCTGTACTTGAAACTCTACTTTCCCAGTTTATTTGCTGACAAGATAACCGGGGAGACTTGCTAATTTCAAAGTATGGTTATGGATAATCTTAGATAAACAGCACAGATTCCCATTACATGTCCTATAGAACAATGCTTTGTGATACCAGAAAAAAACTTCTAGAGAATTTTTGGAAATGTATATGCTCTTTATCACAAACGAAGTGAAATTCGATGTCTGTCTTTCAACTTTGTACCAGAAGTAGACCGGTGTCATGGACAAAAGCTCAAGTCAACTGGAAAAAAAAAAATCTAATCAATTATTAGTAGACATACCAGAGACCATTTATGCTCATTTAAAAAAATTGAAAAGATATGTGGAACTGGATAACCTTTTATTTTAGCTAACTGTCTTCCCATTAATTTGCTGATTCCCATGAACCTTCAGCTTTACCAAAGGGAATGGTCTTTAAATACAAAACTATAGTATTGCCAATTCTGGGACGTAAACTAAAGGGAGAAGGAGTAATGAAAAGTTACATTATTGACTTAAAGACCTATTGTATAACCTGGATAATGTTGACTTTTTCCTGAAACAGCTGATTTGGCAATATGAATGCATCTCAAAAAAGAAGCGTAGAGCATAACTGTGTGTTGTTAACTGAAACTGGATTAAGATGAGAAAAGTCTACTCTTCAGTGATTACTACCTCTTTGGATATTTAACTATAAGAGAGACTGTGCACTGAGAGCCTGTTAAATAGAGATGACTCTTGAATTATCTGCCATTCTTTCCTTTCCCCAAAGGGACCTCCTCAATTTACCGCCCAGCCTGTTGTAACTTCTATACTAGGCTTGCGCTGTTGCATGGGGAGTCAAGCAATTCCCAGTGTAAGAAAACACATCTTCAACTGGTCACCCTGTGAGAGATCTTATCAGGTGAATAAACTGTCTCTCTGAATATTTATAGATTATTTTTTCTTTTCTTCCAATGAAAGGTGACAGGGTGAAGTATGAGCTCTTTTTAATAACACCTTTCATCATTGAGTAGACAGGGAGTAAGGCTTCCTCACCACTTACACTAGCTGGGTTTTCTGCACATCTGATGGCTTGATGAATATTTTTTGTCAATAATTACTTGGATGAAGAGAAATATGTCTGTATTTATGTGTTCTGTAGACAAATTTGAGGATTGCCATTAAATGTAACACCTGATCTCCCCTGAGATGACACGGGTTTAAAATGTGGTGACAAAGTGATCATGTATGAGGGAGTTCAGGTAAGGACCAAGTATTACAGGCATCAGACAACTCTAGAGTCAGGGGCACAAGAAATGCCCTTACACTGTATGAAAGGTCTCCAGTTTAAAGGGACAGAGGATAATTTATTAGAAGAAAGTGTCAGTGTAGGACTACAGACTTCCCCCTATAAATAAATTAAGTAAAATTGTGGATTTTGATGTGGTTTATATTGTCTGCTTGTTTTTAATAAAAAGGAGAGAGATCATAGGGACCTTAAAGATCATATAGTTCCAATCCCCCTGTCACGGGCAGGGATGCTTCCCACGAAGTTCTGTTCCAGGTGGTTTTGAATCCCAGTGTCAGTGTAGTTTCTGCTAGGGAAAGCAGACGGGGAAAGCTAGCCATTTCAGAGTGATTTGAGGTCAAAATTGTGATACTGCTTTCTTTTCATGGCGAATTTGACTGATGAAAGAGCTAAGAAGCACTTTTCTCATTATAAAGTTTAAACTAATAATGCTGAGTCTGGTGGTGTTATGATAACTCTCCAAATTCGTGTAGTAGTTCACCATCAGGTAAGAGGAATGAAAGGTTAAGATTGTTTTAGCTTGAAAGTGACCTCACCTGTATCTCATGTGGTTCAATTCATGCAGTAGCTATTTCTTTTTCTTTTTTTTTTGTTTTTGGTTTTTTTTTTTCTGTAGAAAGTCCAGCAAAATGCAATTCTGATTATTAGTTCTTGTGTCCCCATGCTGCTGACAGATAAGAAGAAAATACTTCAAACTTCTGATAGCCAGTGTTTCTTATTCTGTTATCGTAAATAAAATGTAATTGAGATTTGCCAAATTGCAGCTGCTATCAAAATTCATATTTGAAGGCAAATAGAATTTAACGGTGCAAAGAAACACAGAAAGTGGGTGTTAATTGTGACATTAATATTGAACCTTTTTTTGACAACATTGTTCTTAAAAATTCTCTCAGAAGCCCATAAGGATTAAACAAATAAACTCTTAAGGCAAAAGATTCAGTGGCTTTGGCAACTTTATTTTTTATATATGTATAGTTAAAGTTTAACAAGTTGTTTATTCTTCTGAGTAAATCTGTGTAGCAGGTGGATTGTAAGATGTCTCTTACACTTCTTTTTCTTCTTACCATGAAAAGCATGAATGTATCAAACAATTGCCAGAAGCAGGAAATTTGAAAGAAGACCTTGACGCATCTCACTCATTAGGTTGAAACTTCTGCATCTGCATTCACTTTGTTAGCTTGCAGAAATGTTTAATCAAGAATTAGAAAGGCTGCTGATAAGTTGTGTTTGTTGTTTAGGTTGCTTTTTGTGGAGACATAATTCCAAATGAGATGCATTCCTCATGTCAGTGATAATGAGCAGATTAACCACTTGCTAGCTTTCTAAGCGCAGGTGTCAAGTGTGATTGTGGCATGATGATATCTAGGAATGGCTGTAGATACATAAACTTATAAAGTACCAATCTGTGCGTTTGTGGGGAAAGTGGACATCAGCCATGCTCGGGGAAACACGGTTCTTACTAGAAGACTAATTCTGCTTATCTTTTGATTTTTCTGCATAAAATTGTGAGTGCTGGATCATTTTGTGCAAGCTAGGTTTGGAATACCTAAAAAAGAATCTATGCTGTCATGAAAGAATATTCTTGAAACATAGCTGGTAGGTAGGCTCATTCCTTAAGCATGCGTGAAGGTGTAGAGAGAGAAGGAAACATACAGTTCAAATCAGGCTGGCATACCTAAAGGGTTTCTGCTGAGACCACGTTTACTGACTTGTTAGTCCTTAGCTCTGCATTGGTATTACCAAGTAAAGGTTTGTGTAGCTAAAAGGAGGGAAATGAAAATGTTATTTTCATTTCTATAGGCCTGTGCTTCAGTAGAACTTGAAGTAGAACTTGGCCATAGAGTACTGTTTGACAGGTGCATGAACTGTGGAAATGAAAACCATATTAAATTAAAAGTATATTTCCCAATGATTCTGATGAAAATTAGAAGGTGCCCTAGTGATTTATGTCCTCTGCTGTATCGGAGCTCTGTCTTTCACAGCCAATACTGCAGTATCAACCATTCAGGCAGAAGTCAGGATTCGAACAGATTGCAATTTGATGATTACTGAAAAGAATCTTGATATTAAACATAGCATTTAGATGGCTTTAAAATGAAGATTTGGTGTGGACTAACACTATTTCATTGTAATAGGATTTTTCTTTGCAATAATCACATCTTATTAGGAAGTAGCTTACTATTCCTTAGTGAATGTCACCCAAACTTAGCAGTGATTTAATTCTCAATAAACCTTATGTTGAGAAGCTTTAAGGCCAGTGTATGTGTGCTTATGAGGGAAACTTTGTATATCATTTGCCTTCAGATGGACATTGTCCACAAAATAATTTTCATTTCATTAATATCACTGGTGTCTGCTGTTAAAGCAAGACTGATAAAAATAAATTGTGGTGGGTGAGAATTCCTGCCCCAACAAATAAAGGGAATAACTTTTGTCCTCATTACCTGGGAAGCATGGAGAAGGATGTAGGATTCTAAAGATTTTTATAAGAAATGTGGCAGAAATTACAGTATCATTTTGTAAACTAAATGCCTGTTCCAGTACTTTTAGATAAGACATCTTAAATGAGATACTAGATTGTCAGACATTAACTGTAAACAGTGTTAAAGTCTTTTAAAATGACTGAATGCTGTTAACGTCCCTAAAAGCAGCAGTCAACATCATAGCTAGGCTTAGCTATTTTCATTGATTAGAATGAACTTGAATGTGTAGCAGTTTAGCTATCATGCAGAGGCTATTTCTATGCCAACTTGCACTATTCTTAAAACAATAAATATTTGTTGCATTTTCTATTACATTTTCCCATTTTGTTTGGTGTTTGTAGGTTTCAAAAAATTGTCACTTGTAACGGTTTCCTTCTTGAACATAAAACGTATCTTTCTCAAAAATATTTTTTACTGTAGAACTCAAGATGAACTTATGTAAAATTTTGTGTCAGAAGGGATCATGCAGTACTTAAAAAACAGGCTAAACTGTGGACTAATTTAACACAACTGGCTTCTTTGCCCACAAAAATTGCTGACAGTAACTTTTCCCAGAGTATTACTTAAATAAGTATTTTGAGGTGGACTGAATGACTAATTTTTGATTTTCAGACCTAAATGAAAGAGGCCCTTTTCATTTTTTTGAGATATATTATTAGCCTGGTTATTATCTGCGCCTGAAATGTGATTATGATGTGGTGTTTCTTCCATGAAGATGAGTAGATAGCAAAGTGCTGTGGAATAAAAAGGACTGTAGGTGTTGGCTGGGATTCTTTTTCTGCAAAGTCTTGTAGGATCATTAAACTCCCTTATTTCCTGGTCAAACAGCACAACAGCAGGTAGACTACAGTGATTTCTTCAACAATTAAGACCTTCTAAGAGGAGCTGGATTAATAATATTTTGGAAGAGGAATGTTTCCCTTCCTCTGAATTGACCTTTGTCTATTAACTGACAGTTGGTTATGCAATGTGTGTTTTAGAAATTCCTGTTTGAACAAGGTAAATAACAAAGGATGTTTAATGTTTGAAGATGCTAGATGTTTGAAGAATAGGTTTTATCTCAATATTCCAGGAATAAAGTCCTTCTACAAGTCCTCATTTTCTGAAATGTATCTGGAGAGAGAAAAAAAAAGAAAAGGTAGTTCCTTGTAAGAATATGTAATATTCTTACATGTCCTTGTAATAATATGATGCCCTAAACACAGTTGTCCCCATAGAAATGACAAAGTAATGCTTTCAGACTTCTAGCTAAAATCATTAAGATTTTACCTATGAAAGTTCAGTAGCTAGGACCCTAATAAAAGAGGAAAATACTTTATTGGTTCTTGCAGAGGGATAGATTGGAGCATTGGGCAATCATCAATGGCAGGAAATTGAACAAGTTGAAATGGCGGATTCTGCACCTGGGACGGAGTAACACCGGACGCAAGTCTGACTTGGGAGAGGAGTGGCTGGAGAGCAGCCCGGCAAAAGGGGTCTGGGGGTGCTGGTTGACAGGAGGCTCAGCAGGAGTCAGCAGTGTGCCCTGGCAGCCACGAGGGCAAACCCCATCCTGGGGGGCATCAAACACAGCATAACCAGCCGGTCCAAAGCAGTGATTATCCTGCTTGATTCAGTGCTGCTGCGGCCTCACCTTTAGTATTGTGTGCAGTTCTGGGCCCCACCATTTAAAAAGGATGTGAAGGTACTTGAATGCATCCTGAGATGGGCAAAAAAACTGGTGAAGGGGCTGGAAGGCATGTCCTCTGAGGAGCAACTGAGGGCTCTGAGTTTGTCTAGTTGGGAGAGAAAGAGGCTGAGGAGCAACCTCATTGCTCTCTACAGCTTCCTGAGGAGGGGAAGGGGAGAGGGAGGTGCTGATCTCTTCTCCCTGGGATCCAGTGACAGGACGCATGGGAATGGCTCACAGTTGCGTCCATCGGGGGAGGTTCGGACTTGACATGAGGAAACATTTCTTTACTGAGAGGGTGGTCAAAGCCTGGAACGGGTGAGGAGAGGTTGTTGATGCCCCAAGCCTGTCAGTGTTTAAGAGGCATTTGGAGGATGGCCTTAATGCCATGCTTCAACTTTTGGTCAGCCCTGAAGTTTTCAGGCAGTTGGACTCGATGGTCGTTGTAGGTCCCTTCCAGCTGAACTATTCTGTTCTGTTCTGTTCTGCCCTATTCTATTCTATTTTATTCTATTCTATTCTGTTCTTTATAGTGCACTTAGAAGATCTGAACTGCAATGTGATTGATCGAGCAAATGCTGTTTCATTAATACATGGTATAAATAAACAAATAAATAATAAATAAATGAGTAAATAAAATCTTTTATCTCTTGTATGTATTTTCTGGGCATTTAAGAATGGCAAAATGCAGCTGTTGTCTAAATGCTTCTGTACAGAGAATTTATTCATAATTCCTATAATTCTTTAAGGAATACAACATAACATATTTGAAAATGGAGTATCAAGCTAGAGAGAATAGTTTTGGTAGGAACTTAATTAAGTTTGTGCAGTAATTGGAGAGTGCTCCTAAAACTGTGTGCTTCACAGGGGATTAGCTTGTGGTTACACTGTACTGGCTTTTACCCCATCTTCCTAGTTTCTAGACTTTATTAAAAGATGCTGAAATCTAATTAAATCCATCCTTATATAAATTACCTGTGTACATTATTGTAATAGCTTTCACAAAGACATGATTTAATTGCATGTGGGAGAATATTGGGCATCTTCTAACCATTTTCATCCTAAGCATTGAGTGAGCCTAACAGGGGACCACAACATGCTGATATTAATCTTTCTTTGCATTTTGAAACCTCTGTGCATCAAATGCCATAGAAGTTAGTGTAAATAATAAAGCAACTCTAAGTATCCTTTTGTTTATGGTAATTTTTTATTTCTTTTTTGCCTGATGGCACTTCCCAGCACTAACACGTCAACAAGAATATGTGTTGTTTTGTTCCCCCCCACCTTCTGTTTACCATCCACATCATGCTTCCCTTTTTAAGACACACAACAGGGGTACAGGGACTGAATGTTCCCCAGATACATGTTCATCTGGAACAGTTCAATAGAAAAAATTTACCTGGAAATCTGAGACTTGCGTGAACTTACAGAAAAATCAAAATCAGGTCTATCATCCCCACTGAATAGCAAATACTCCCAACTGTACGATTAACTGATTACTGTTATTTTTAGTTCAGCTGAACCACACTGTTGTGGTGTGAGAATGGATGCTCTTCACAAAATAGGGTAGAAGGAGATTGTGTTCTCTTCATGTCCTTTGCCCAGCGATTTGAATATTCAAGTGGGATGTAGAAAACAGATTTAAAATCTGTCTTTGCCTGTGTTAGGAATAACCTCAAAACTCTGCCCCAATATATCTTAGGAGGTTTATCTTAGGAGACAAATGAGTCTTCTGCAGAGTATGCATGTATGAAGTTCTTAGAAACCGTTCTGCTGTAGTTGTTGCATTTAAAAAAAATAGTTATTTCTTCAAGGAGGAATGGGGTTGATTTATCCCAATTTTGGGTAATTTAAATTGCAAGACTAAACCAAAAATCAACCTTTCATTCCTCTCCCTCCTTCCTCTCCCACCCGCCAAAATACCATGACTCATAGAGATTTAAGACATAAGTTCCATGTCCGCTTCAGGTTAGAAATGGAACGTAATCTTTGCAAAGATATGCAGAATACGTTTCTATAAATGTTGAATCAGTCAAAAACTGGAATGTTGTGGAGCTTAGGAGGTATTTTTCCATTTATGATGATAAAACTATTTGTTCAATTTGGCCTAAAATCACTGATAATTTTGACTACCCCAAATACTCCACCCAACTCTACCATGAGCTTTTCAAATAGCTCAGTAAATGATAGAAGGTTATTCCACAGGCTAAGACTGAAATGCTAATGAGTGCAACGTTTTCAGGATTAATTACTAAAAATGGATGTGGTAATCCCCGACAAAGAAGGGTGACCTGAAATCTTTGCTACCTGGAATGTCCAGGTCAGTTATCCTGGCAGGAAAATGCATTTAGAATTCCCTCAGATGGAGATCTGGAATCACGGAGTTTAGGCAGGGGAATTTCTCTTAAGGAGAAAATCTCCGTTACATTGGTTTTGTAAATGAGGTTGTCTTTTATTTTTATCGAACCAACAGTCCAAGTGGCTGTGTTTCACTTGAGCTCCAGTAAATTATCAGTAATTAAAATTGTTGCAGCGATACCTTTGGGGCCAGAGGTTGAAGAGCCTGACATCCCAGAACCTGGCAGAACAGAGATCATCTGATCTTTTATTAAACACCTGCTGCTGGGAATTGTAGGGTTTGTTGGCTATGTTGGCTGGCAAGATGTTCTGGATAGCAGGACTATTGCAGATTTGATTCAATACTAAATTATAGTTAGTTAACCGGTAGATATTAGTACCTCACAAGCTTTTCATAATGTTAATGGGAAGAATAATTAATATATGTGCTTTTTGGCTTCCTTGACTTGTTTTGGCAAAGTCATCTTCCCATCGACCCATAAAAAATAAGAAAATAAAACCAAACCCCTTCCTCTAATTACTTAGCTTTTAACCAGATGTCTTGTTCAAAGTGCAAGACTGAGGGAAAAATAGGATCAGGTTATTTTATGACTGAGAACAATAGGAAAGTGTGACTTACATTTCCCAGTTTCTCATATTTAAACTGCATATAGTAACTATTTATTTCAAATGGAGTTAAAGAGACTCGGTTTTGTTAACATGTGTAAAATACAGAAAATTTCTCCAACAATATGAAAATATTATTAATAATTTCTGTGCCACTGAAATCCCTTAGACTTGATGTGTACAGTGGCATGCAATTACACTCTACCCTTTACTCTGTATAACGAAGATCAGGCCATGAAAAAACGTACGTATTTGCCTGGATTCCTTCCAGCTTTTAATCACCAGCAAATTATTTGTGTCCGATGAGAATCTACATATCCCCTAAGAGATGCTAGTAATGTTCATGAGGAAGGCCCTTTGTTGTGTCCTGCATGTGACCTAGATATGTGCCACTGTAATGTCTAGATACTGGAAGCAGACAAAAAAAAAGATGGAAAACTATTCAGAACTTCTTAGATTTAAATAAGTAAATAAATAAAATTGAAAAATTTAAAAAGCAAACAAACAAAATTAAAATAAACCTCCAAAACCTATTGTAACTCAAATCATCTTACCACTGAGGGAAAAGCAGCAATGCTGATTTTAGCTGTTCGGTCAGCTTCCACGCTGAGTCTGCTGTGCATCACATAACGTGGCAGCATGCAAGCGCTCCTGGTACCTGTGCGCAATGTTGCAGGGAAATAGCCCAGGCCCTTAGTGATGCCTGAGTAGGGATGCAATTTGGAAGCAAGCCCTGGAAAAGCTCATTGATAGATGGACATTAACACACGCAGGCATACATCCACTGAATGTACAATTAGGATGTTTATAGAATATATACCTGTGTACCTGCCACTGTTTCCTGAACCTACGGGATTTCAGGACAGGTGCTACACGTACTGCAGCAGCTGGTTGGAGGGCTGTTATCTATTTCTTCAGTTAAGGCAAAGCCATCTGGTTACCACAGATATGCCCAGCCTGCCACAGTAAATCCTATTGTTTATAGCGCAAATAGACCAGCAAAGGAAAAGAGTTTGTATGCTTTCTGGCAGGAAATAAAGTCTGTGATCATCAGAATGTTCAGGAAGAAGGAGGATATCGCTGAAAATATTTGATCAAGTCAGAGATAAGATGAACAGATCAAAGCAAACAAAAAATATAGCTCCCTTTAATCAGGTCAGCAGTAGGCACTGTGAAGGTGGGCCTCAAAATAAGAGAGATTGTTGTTGTGGATATTGAAACAGAAGAAGGGAAAAATCTGCTGTCCTTTGATTTCCAGTACAGGTATGGAATAACACATGATTTCTCCATCCTTCTATCAACTTTATTAGAAGACAGAAACAGACAATCAGGATGCGCAGTGCAACCTAATAGGAATAACTTCAAATATTACACTGAGAATTAGGATCTTTATCTCCCTATCTTTCTATTTTCCACTTAGAAATTAAAAGGGAGCTTTCAAGAATGTATCTTCTTTTGACGCAGTCGTATATTGCAGTAAGACAAAGGTTTACATCATCTGAAAAAAACTGTTAAAATGGAAAGAAAAACTGTACATTAATCTTAAACAAATTATCTTCTTCCTTTAAACATGACTAACTGTGTAAAGAAATAGGTTTGTTTTAATAGATTTATGTCTAATTAGCAGAACAGGAGGAGGTAATATAGTAGAGCCAGACAGTCGAACTAAATGTTGTTTAGCAGAGTGGCGCTCAGGTATCAGGGAGTCAAGCTTGTAGATAGAGCTTAAATTTAGATCTATGAAATATGCTGGAATGCAGTGTTTTGCATCAGTTTGCATCATTTAATCATCCTACTCTTGGGAATTGAACCTCTTTCAAAACATCACAGAAAACAGGCTAAATGTCTCCAAATGATGATGGTAATGCCATCATGAAAATGCCTAGTATAACAAATAGGAAATCAACCAAATAGCAGCATCCTCTCAGTAGCTGTTTTTATAGGATTTATGTATATAGTTTTTTCATATGTCCTTAAGAGGTGTTCTCCCATCTGTTTGAAATAACCTTTGATAGTGACAATCTTTCCTGAAAACTGAAAACCATGCAATGCATGGAAAGTAATGATCTGGTTTATTTTAACAGGTAGCCAGGAGTTTTTCCAGCTACTCAGGAGTAACTGTGGCATAAGCTGCGTGAACACCGTAGTTGTATGGGCAAGAGATGTGGAGTCCCTGCAGAATTTCCTTGCTTTTTATGGGGTCCAAATTTCACTAAACGTGTTTGCTGATCTGGGATGTGGCAATTACTAGTGTTAAGTAATTTTCCAATGAAGAGAAACTCTTAAATGGAACAGGGAAGCCTCCTTTGCCACCTTTCCAGTAGTTTTGTCCTGGCTGCCCGCTCCATGGGATAGACAAGCTGCCACATTTCCCTGCCCCCCCACCCACTGCCAAGTGGCGTGTCAGAAAGGCCCGTCCCAGAGGCCGGCCGTGTACCGAGCAGCCAGAGCGCGGGGAACGAATTTCACTTCTGAATCCCTTAAGAGATTTTTCCTGCAGGTTGTGATTTTAAGTTTGCAAAAACCAGTTTTTAATATGCCATGTCCCCTATTAATTAAGGTGGAATTTTTTTCTTCTTCTTCTTTATAGGACAGGAAATAGTATTCCCGAATCCTTCTAGTTATTTCTGCATTAGTGGGAGCATGCTTGAGAATTCCGATTTCCTCTCAGCCTATACTGAACTCTCTTGCCTGTCTGTCATTCGTCTTCTCTTCTTTTAGCTGCTTTTTAACTTACGTTTCTAGATGCCTTGAAGTTCTTGGTCATGAGCATACCTGTGATAATTACAGCTTACATTATGTCTAAAAACTGATTTTCTAGACAGAGCCTATGATTATATAGCATTAGCATGTACAGGCCTCAGTGGAAATCACGGCCTATTTGTGATGTGCTCTGGCGTGCACAGTAACGTACCGTGCTTGCCTTTAAACATTTAACTGAAGCCTGTGATCTTAAAAAAAAGATGCAACTTGCGTGATTACAGAATTGATTTCAAAGGACTGTTTGTGGTAGAAAGAGCTAGGTAAACACCAAATTCTTTGTAGTATCCAGGGTGAAAAAAGAATATATACAAGGGCAGGGAGAAGGGAATAAGGAAACACCTAATTATAGAGATCTAAGGCTAGGGTAATACATATTCACAATGTAAGCTCTGCTGATGGATGTAGGAAGGGCATGTAGATAGATACTCTGCTAGGAGCTATATTACAGAGAGTTGCTATAGGAGCCCGTTGAAGTGGAAGACAGTTACTAAATACTGTCAATGAAGTCATGTTCACCAATCCCTGTACAGTTTTTGGCATGTGATACATTTCTTGGGGAATAAATGTTTGCCAATCAGACACTCGGAACCAGTCTAATTGGAGGAAATTCTGCAGATTTGGTAGATGGCCCATAGCTCTACAAGGGAAAAGAGGTTTCCCTTTCCCCTTTCAGAGTGGCTAAGACCATGCTATCCAGAACATAAAATACACTTAAAAGTAGAACTTGCTCTACACCAACAAGCATTCTTCTGTGGAAGACTACAACAAAAAAAGGGGGTTTATATACATGGCAGTCAATTACATGAACTCCAGTATTACTGGTTTTTAATTTGTCATTTGAAGCTGATGACAAAGAATAATATTTGCAGTTAAAAAAGCCACAGTGAAGAGAAAATGTGCTTTACTTTTACTGCACAGTATAAACAAAGTTATGACTATTTTAAAAAATCTAGATATAAGTGCACAGGGAGAAAATGGTTGAAACGCTCATTGTACAGATTCCTTAGGTGGAGTTTTATTCAATAACACCTGCATATTTAAAAGATTCTTAATCTGATTTACTTGGTAATTTAAAAACCTAACAAGAAATATGTCTCTATTCCCATCCTTTTTCTTTACTGAGATGCAGCAGCTGTCCACCTTTCAAGTTGTCCCTGTGGACACGTGTCCATGTCTTTTTTATAAGTGTTCTGCAGTGTCAAAGCCAAAGCTTAAAATAAACAGCAGCTTTACCTGTATTTGCAAGTATTTGTTGCAGAAGTTATCTAAAATACTTAACATTCTTTGCATGGTAGTTTTTCTTACATAAATAAAGGTGACCAGATACATGAGTTTATAAGTATTCACAACAGTAATTATGAATGGTGTACAGCCTTTGAAAGCTTTCTTTTATGATCATGCAGATTCTTAAGTAGAGTAGGAGAGTGTATCAGTACTGTAAGACATTCCAATATAACAAAAATTGAGCTAACTTGCATAGTATAAAGTAACTAAACCACAGTATAATACAATATTTAGTTTCAATAAATTTGCATGAGTATATGTTAAATTTGAGAAAATATGAGGATATGTTAAATTTGAAAATTCCACATTAAAAAAATTATTACTAACACACTGAATTCAAATGAAATATTTACATGAGTCCGCACGTGCGCGTGTGTGTGTGTAGGCTTAAAAATTCCGCTAGAATGAAAACATTGAAAATGGGAGTCATGTCAATTTAAAAACAGTGTTGCAGCTTTGGTTTTCATATTCCTTAAGCTACAAATTGTGAAAAGAAACTTCTTTAGAAAGAGAAAAGTTGACTTTGAAAATTAATTGAAATGCTTCATCTTGATTAGTATCTTGAGTGCTTTGCTGAAACCGATGCATTATTCCCTTCCCACATTAGTACCTGAAATGGCACTTTACAGTGAAAAACTCTCAGATTTAACCAAAAGTGGCCAGGTTAGTTGAAGGAGAAGTATAACGGTAAATGAAGAATATACTCATCAAGTAAGAGTTCCTGCAGGTATGAGTAGCATCTCAATATAATGTGCCAAATTAGCTTTCAGCTGGTTTAATCTGTATTCTCTACAGCACAGTGCCCTGCGGTGTTGCATATAGTTGTTTCAAAAACGCTATCCTAGCATACCTGAGGTTAAACTCCGGCTGACCTGATGTGGATTATTGGATGAAGCTGCCAAATGGTTCTTATATTTAGCTGGCACTTGGATGCCTTGGTTTCAGGGGAAAAAATAAATCTAGCATCTGGCCTGCATAAACAGACACCTGCCCTTGTAAATGACTATGGGTCTGTGATTTTTGGAAGAATAGGAAAAAACGGTGAAAACTCTGGGAGCCGAAGAGGGCATTATTAAATTTCTCCCTTGACTCAGACATGAGAAATGCAGGCATGTCCATTTCAGTGGGAGGGTCCAGTGCAAAAGTCGAATATGCGCTCAGATTGTGCATATAATAGCAGACGGGGCTGATTTAGGTCTGATGTCTTAGTATGTGTTCATTTATGTTCTGGATTAAGACTGTTATCATGCTTTGGCAAAATAATGCAATTGCAGCAATTACGTTGGAGGGCCATAGAATAAACATGGCTGAGAAGAAGATAATTATCTAGAAATGAAGCTCTTCATTTTGCTTTTAGTTTGCCAGTGAGGGATTGATGCTGCATGGGATATTAACTTGCTGATGGGCAGTGATTTAATACAGTACCACGAGTTTATTACATCTGTTAGTATTAAGTATCTTGAATAAGTTGAATGTACAAGATAATGTAATTAGGAACGAATGGTATGACTGTTCTTGCAAAATGCCAGATTCAAGATACATACAGGCCTTTCACCTAAGTGTTAACTAAGGTTTATAATGCTTTTACATAAATCATTTCTTATATTTTCATGTAAATTAAAGATCAAAAGAGACTGAATCGAGAAAGACCTAGCAGAAGTAGAGTGGATTTCATGGAAAGTGCCAGAATGTTAAATGACACAGAGATAGCTTTGTGGGAAGAGAGACTGAACTAAACGGTTATCATATTTTGAGAGAGAAGACAAGTAGAAGGCATATGAGATGCAAAATAATGGACTATGCTGACAAGATAAATAATAGTAGCTCCTATTTACTACTTATCACATAAGAACAAGGAAATAATCATGGAAATTGAAAGGCAATACATTTTAAAACTGAGGAAAGGAACTAATCATCCAACATATGAGATTTATGGAGCTTACTGTCCCAAGATATCACTGAAACTAAGAGCCTGGCATATTTTTTTAAATCTATTGAATATGTGGAAATGTGGTATTAAATGAAAGAAAAGGCGCTGTTGGAAGAATTTCTGCTTTTAGTTGCTGTTCAGCACTGAGGTTCTGCCATATTATTCAGAACCATTTGAGATTAGCCACCATTTGACATTGAATGCTCTACTTGTACGATAAGTATGAAAACCTATAAATTCATAGTTTACCCAAGCGAGCCAAAATACCACTTGCAAAAATCCATTTAGGACTTTTTTTAGCAGGAAACATATTCTCTGCAAAATGCAAATATCTAGAAAAAGACTGAGCTCTGTTCCATTAACTTCTATAAAAGCAAACAACCTTATTCATGGCTGGTGTCTACAGGTGTCTTGCTTAGGGGAAGGAGTTACTAGTGTTCTGTTTAGGGAACAGCCAAATGTGTTCCCTGTGACTGACTAAATAATCCCTGAGGATAGCAATTCTGACACGATGAGGAGGAAAAAAATACCGTAAGTGTATGTTGGCACAGTTAAATTATCCAGGGTACGTGGAGTTAAAAAGGTACACATATTCTGGTATTTTGGAGCACACTTGCTCTGACGCTATCAAGTGATCTTACTCCTTGTAGTGGCTGAGCTGCATATATATGGAATTAATAATTCATCTCTGCCACAAGGACAGCAAGTAGTTTTCCTCAGTTACAATCTACATGGCTAAGATATTAATAAGCACTTCAAAGCTGCTTATGTTTGTTTTGTTGCCTTTTTATCTTTTTGCTTTGTTTTGCTTTTTTTAGCAATGTCACTTACGGCAGGTTGAGTCAACCAAGTCTAACATAATTTGATCTGCTGAAGTAATTATGCAACCCTGTAGGCCTAAGTAGAATCAATTATCTGTCAAAACATGATGTATCGTTAACAATATTAATGGTGAGTGGTCACCAGGCTCTGCTGTGCGCATCTGTCTGGATGTGTGTCACAGGCAGCATCAATGTCAGCAAGCTAACGGGGGCTAGGTCAGGGCATATAGCTGCCCATACTGTTTAATCATTAGCATGGCCAGAGGCACAGGCCACCTAGCGCTCCCAACAAGCAGACTGGATGCCACCAAAATATTTTGAAGAGTAAGGTATTTCAGGTGTGTAGACACCAGCTGTGCTGTGCAGCGGCCTCAATGCAAGAGAATAGCCCCTGGCGAATTTTCTTTCCTAATATAGGCATAGTCACAGCTTCTCAGTGCAGAGAGAGAGAGTAATATCCTGCTTGTACGCTAATGTGGATATTTTGAATTGCCTTCAGGTAAGAGGGAAGTAAGTTTAGTAGGAGAGAGTAAGTAAGTTTAGTAGAGTAGGTCCAGTGACTAAGATGATGATAGACTAAAATTGTGGGTGATTTTGAGATGCGTTTACAGGCTGTGCCACATACAGGGTTTTTGTTTTGCCACTGTTTATCTTATTCAATATCTATAAAGTGAAGCTGCTTCACTCTTAGAGGAGTTTCAACGACTGGTATATATAAATGTCTGCAATGGTGATGAGGAAGATAAAAACGCTTTTCTCACCTTTGCGGAAACTGGTTTTTTTAGTTACACAGCAATAGACTCCGTAGGCTGTTATGTGCATGCATTGCCAAAACATCTACATCTAAGAGTAAATATAAGTGCATTGTGACTTATTTGCCCATGCTTTCTCCCACAGAATTGTTTCTGTTTAATAATAATTGGTGTATGGGAGAAAAATCTTATTACAGTACTTCTCCATTGAAATTGCTTGCCGGATACTGAGACTATAACATGAGCTGTTCAGAGGTCATCCATCGAAGTAGCCTAGCATAAATCTGTTTTATTTTCTTTGTTGTCTGTTTCTACATCATTTAAGTCACAGTGGAGTTAATCTATTAGACCTGTGGGCTTGTCTTCTTTTCTAAAAGCAGTAGGATGTTTAAAATCCTGACTTGCAAGAGAAGGAGCAGAGGTGTAGATTGTTCCTCCTCTACAGTATTTCTTCATTCATTTTCAATATGCCTTTCAGTTGATCTATGTGCTTTCTTATTTTCAAACAATTTCAGGAGTGCACATTATTTTGTTTTTCATGGCTCTTTTTAGAAACTCTCTGCGGGGAATTTTTCTGCACCTATATCCTTTTGTAAGGAAAAAAAATATTCTCCATATCTTCACCCATCGCATGCACTACAAATTATTACCTAGGAAGATGATCCCATTATATGACAGTCACAGAGGTCATTGTAAAAACTTTATCTGTGTAAAAGAAATGCAGTTGTTCTGAACGTTGTGCAATTACAGATCAGAGAGTTCTTGAGCTCCCTTTTGGGGAAGAAAAGAAATAGGGAAAGAAAAAGCAGTGCTATTAGAACTAACAAGGAGAAAGGATCAAAAGCAATCACTGCAGTGAGATTTCTCAACGGTGTGAAAGGTAATACTATGTATGGCTCTAAGAATAGTAGGCTAAAGGACATTCATTTGAATTTTTTAGTCTAAGAACCTCTTTAGGACAGATAAAACTGGAAGAACTTTGGCATCTGAACACTGTAAAAATTCATTGGAGGCTTCCATACTTCCTAGAGACCGCTTCGTTTTCTTTTCATTGTGTGCATGTTGTAGAGTTGCTCCAGTCAAAAAGGTACAAAAAATAAAATTTATGTAATATCATATTATATACACAATTTTGTATCCACTGCTTGCATGTAAAACTGTTATACAATGAACAAAATGCTGCACATTCAGACCTGTGAAAGACTCCAAGAAAATAATTACGTGCAACTTGGACAGATGATGATATTTTGTCAACATAAATTTAAGTAGGGGTTGTGGGATATACTACATGGTTTGCTGAAGGAAAAGGTGCTGTGTCCATCTAGTAACTTTCATTTTGAATTTATTTTTTTGAGGGGGAAGAAAACGAATTCTTTCAAGTGTACCAATTGCTGCATCATATCAGGCGCTATAAGTAACGCTGTACTCTGTCTGCCACGGTGAAACAGCTACAAATAACTGCTTAAGCAAAGAAAAATTGAAACATGGATATTCTCGGGCATATATGATTGCTTTGGAGATCTTTGATTACTTTTTAAAAAATGTAGAAAAAAACAACATTTGCCCAGAAATTCCCTCATTGTTTGGATGTTCTGAAAGTAGGAGAATTTCCAATACAATACTATACGTAAAATAACTGAACAGATGTTTCAAGCTAAATTTGTGGTTCTATGTACACATGTAAATACAGTTATGAAATACATTACCATTAAGGTCTTGAGTAGTGGTTAGAATGATTAACTGCGCTATTTCTGTAAACTATTCTATCCTTTAGAATAGGACACCTATCTGATGACCAAACTGTAACCTCTGGAACTTTGAACACTCAGATTCCATAAAACAGATTTATGTTTCCAGGGAGAAACTTTAGGTAAAGGCCTTGTTTTCAACCCTGATTACGTCAAAATATGAAGAAGACACCATCTTGATGTCAGGCAGCCTTTCAGCATTCATAGCTCTGATGCCAGCTAGATTTATCTATAGGCCTGTTGAGTTATGATGATAAAGGGGTAAGAGATATCTGATTTTAGTGATACTTCTGAGCTGTTAGGCAGTGTTTAGGACCAGATTCACAACAGCATAAACAGTGTGGATCCGAATAAAATGGGAGGCTTTTCAATGCCTCTGTGATTTTGAGACTTAACAGGCAGGGCAAGAAGTTGTAAGCTAGAAGAACTGCGGTGCTACGCCATAATTCAGAAATGCAGCAGCTTGAGCACAGTGGAGTTGGCAGCTCACCCGGAACCTGAGTCACTTGTGTTTCCTCCTCATAATGAATTTCTGCATGCAAAAAACACTGTATCTCCAAATGTACAAATCAAGGAAGAACTGCAGTGGGTTTAGTTGGTTCTTACAAAAGAAAAGCTTTGTTTGCAGATACCTGGAAAGCATAAAAAGCAGTCCTGCTTCCCTCACTCAGGAAACGAAGGCCGCAGTGTGTTATTACTGAAGTTTAGCATTGAGTACCAGGTATGGAGTTTTAAAAATGCATGTTCTGGGCATTATGTAAAATATCAAACACATTTGTAGGCATGGGGAAAGTTAATTTGCATATTCTAGTGTTATAAACAACCACAGCTGTTTGGCTTCGTTAATATATTACCAGTAGAAAATAGGTCAATATACATTTGCTCTTTGTTCTCTGAGCCAGCTGTCAGACTAGTGGATGTGTATACATCATAGGCTTAATTTCCCGATAACTTACTGGTAAAACAGGTTTAGATGAAAATAGCTTGAAATACTATTCAATATAGTGAAATACTGTAACTTGCTTTAATTTAGGATTTAGTGGAATATATGTCGCACTGATGTGGACAACTGCAATTTTTACTCAAGTCTGTGAGTAAGCTGCTTTTTCAGCCATGTCTAAAATGAACCCAGAATGTCAAGGGAATGGTGTGGCTGGACAACATGATTTAAGGCAGGACAGAAATTTAGTTGAAGTACCTCTTCATTTTGCTTTTCCAACACTGTTGGCTTATGGCTTGAGTTTTTTGCTTTCCTGTTATATTTCATGTTTCCAACGATGCGGTATTTCACAAAGAATGTCTGTGTGATCTGTCTTTGGGACTTTGTCACGAACTCCTGTTTTTGACCAGCTCATGCTAAGCCGCTGAACTTGGCCCAGGGATTTAATGGGAGCTGTTTCCCTGTGCACATCCTCATTGCATGATCTCTCACATAGCTGACTCTCTGAGAATATTCAAAATATGACAGTGCTTTTGTGAGAACACGCTGAGACTTGGGGTTTAAAGGCAGGGGGGAAAAGATGCTTTCTATGGGTACTCTTGATTCCATATGTGTAAAATATGTAAAATACATTAATTTAGATGTAGGAAAGGATTACACAAATGCTTAATTGGGACGCCATAAATAAATACATGAACATTAGAATAATGTCTTGGCTTTTCATCATTACCAAACCTTCGTCTTCAGAGTAAAGCATGCTTATGTAAGTAGATGAAATTTAGGGACACTTACAGTTGTTCATCTTCAAAATTTGGGGTTTTTTGAGCAACAAAAGGCTTAAGGAGAAATACTTGGATAGATAAGGACTGGGGTTTTTTTCTCATCCAAGCTCACTTAAAAATAACTCAGCTGCTATTACACAAGCTATTTTAAAATAGCTTAAAAATTCATTAGGTAGAATATAATATTTATTCTGTATTGTAGCTTGAAAGTAAAATTTTTAACATCTGGGTATTAACGCGTAGTGCTTTTTTCATTCCACAGCCATAAATGCAGCAGCATAAAAATTTGAAGCATATAGAAGAGAAAACAATATATACTCATGATATAAAAATGCAAAGCCTTAATGTTTCTCAGTTTCTCCCACAGCTCAAGGGAAAACACTTCCTGCAGAAGTTTCATTTCCTCAGCTTTTCATTAGCAAATTATCCACTAATAAATAGATGCTTTTTTTATTTACATGCTTTTTAATCACTGTGAGATATATCAAGGCTTGTGTTAATGCGTGATAACACGCACCACATGTTGAAAGCACAGGGCTACACCTTCTTTCTGACAACACTCACAAAGCGTATGTTATCTCTCCCTAACACTTGCCTTGTTTCTCGCTGCTCAACTGAATCACACAATCAACTGCACATCACATGCGAGAGCCCTTTGGGTTTCAGCCAGTCCTTTTTCAACAATTGGTGTTAGCTGTGAGGAAGCAGTCCATTAACTTAATAACCTAACATTATATTAAAGGAATTCTTTAGGAATGGGATTGCGAGCAAGTTCAATCAAATTCAAATATGCAATATTTAAGATTATGACTAAAACAAACCAGTGAAATCTGTAAAATATGAAGCTAAGGCTAGGGATTCATCTTTAACATGCCTTGTGTGCAGACAGGGTAGAGTTGATAGATATGTCACGTTATTGTCTTCTGGGATGGCTGAGAAGCCCTGGCACAGCGGGGAGAGCTGTCCAGGCTGCAGACACAGTTTTTGCCTCTGTGAGGCTTCAGGCACACGGCAATCTGCCTTCCTGCCAGCCTGCAGGCCTGAGTTGTAGGTGTCCATGCTTCCCTCTGAAGTATGATCATGATGAGGATGCCCTACTTCTTTTAGGTGAAAATATTGGAAGAACAGCAGAGAAAGTGGGGAGGATGAGACTGGCTGGTTGTGAGGGATGTTAAGATGTTAAGCTGTTAAGGCAGCAGGCACTTAACTGCTCTGAGGGAGGGACAAATCAGATAACTGGAAGCCTCTATTAAACCCCTTTGGCATATGAAAATAAGCAAAATGTATGATTCATTTGTAAAGATTTTGTTCATACATGTACTGTTTTCATAATGTTTTTTAAGTAACTTGGGAGGTATTCACACCCCAAAAGAGGAAGATAATGAAGGAGCTTGTTTTCTCCTTCAGAAATGAAACAGAACAGGTCTTGTAGCACTTTTATTTTTTAACGGGATTTCAGAATTGCAATTATTAAACAGAATTAAAAATAAATGAAAGAAGAAAGCCCCTAACTGGGAAAAGCTGAATCACTTTAGCAAAACTCAAAACAGAACTCCTCTGGTTTCAGGTTACATCTTATTCAAACAACCAAACTTTATGTAAAAATTCCTGTTACAACTCATATTGGACAATTGCCATTCCCAATTAAGTCTGGAATAACACAACAAATATGCTTTTTCAAACTAGCTTAGTAGGGAGTGTAAAACTGACACACAGGAACAAATTCTTAATGCAAGTCTGGATTTGAACACTGAACCATTTGTAGTGATTGTAGAGAGCCTAAATTGTGCAATCACTGTCAAAACCTAGTGGTAGTAGTGAGTCTCATTCCCATGTGGTTTTCTCTTTATTCTGCTTCTCTCTGAAGCACTCCATCTGACTTATGCAACGTTAATACCAATGTAAGGCTCCTGCCCAGTCGTTGAAAACCTTACAGGTATTCTATAAGCTTAGAGAAGGCTGCATGAAAAGCAGTGGGAACTTTCTTCTGCTGCTGCAATCCTGAACCACCTCGTACCAGACAAATGGACAAAACAACAAAAAAAACCCCACCCAAACCACAAGAATCTGGCTAGAATCATATATGAAACCCACAGTGTAGTTTCAGTATCCCATGTGGAATACGCAAAGAAGACAAGTATAAGCAATTTTCCTTAACTCTTAATTTCACAAACCCTGTAGCATAAGAAAGATTTTATATATGTACATAATTGTTTTCAAGTTGAAACAAACTTAGATGTATAGCTTTTGTAGGAGCAGGGTCATAAGATTTCATAGGAGAGAGACTGGTTTTATCCTTTTCTTTAGCCTAAAGATATACAAACATTTTTTCCAAAGTTTATTTTGTGCTACACACCTGGGAACTGGTTTGAGTGCTTAACTAGCAGTCCATTGCACCATAGTGACAAGTGCAGCAGGGTTTCTGCTCCATATGGATGGGGCTGACAAATAGGACATCAGACTCATAGCAGACCCACACGTTTCTAGAGAGCCAGCTGGAGCTAAAAGTTTCTGACATGGTACAGGACACAGTTTTTTGCGCAACTACCCAGACACATACACAGAACTACCTAAACATAGATGAATGTTTAGTCTTGTTCTTATTTTTAAACATCTATTCAAAATTATTTTTTTTTAGATTTTTGAACTGTGTAGTACACAAAGATTTTATAATGTACTTTAAGAACAGTTATATATACCTTCGCAACTTAAACTACTGTTAATGCAGTCTTTAAAATTTTTAAGTGTTTGGTACTTGATTTTCTGCTCACGGCTATTTTCTGTGTCAAGTTTTCATCCATGGCAATTAGTCACCTGTGTCCTGCTAAAAACAACATCAAGAATGTGTACGGGTATTGAATATTGTTGCTATATTAGTTTAGTTCAGTTCATATCCAAATAAACATTTCCCTGCAAAAAAAGATTTCCACCTACAGAGTACTAGAGAAGTTTTTCATCTTTTAAGCCTGAAGCAAATGTTTGAACTAAAAGGTCTGTCTTGAATTTTACAAACGCAGGTTTGCTTTCAGATATGGAAACAAAGCTACATTCATAATAAGAAGAAAGCCAAAGAGGTTGGAAGAGAACCTGGTCTCTATAAAATGACCATACCAGGTCTTTTACGCATTTGTCGAAGTAGCATTATTATCATCTATAAATGTCAATATTGCCTGCTTTTCAATCATATCAGTCACCTTCCGTACAAACAGGGTTGTTTATCATGTGGCTATTTTATTTCCAAAGGACTGTTGTATATACTTTCCCCAGGAAGTATAACTATCACAGACATTGAAATCATGAGGTTTAAATGCATTCCCTGGAGACTAGCTCATTTTCACACTTGAAGAACCAGTGTATTTAGGCCAATCTAACCACCTTCCTGGACAATTAACTTTCTTGTCTGGACTACCTGGGTAACAACATTTATGGAAGGAAAAAAAAAAATCTTATGTCTTAGCCACTTCTGCAAGCATTAAGTTGACATCAGATTAAATGATCAGAACATAATTTAGGACATGAGTGACCCCCTTTTGTAATGATAACCTCCTTTATAGAAGCCTTTAGGTGACAAGGAAAACAAATGAACCACTCAGATCTGTGTAATGGCCCTTGTAAAGAAGAAAGTGAGCCCAGAAATCTGGGACCTCACAGCTCTTTGCTCAGAGATGTCTGAACATCCTTCGGGCAGCCAGCTCTCAGACGGAAGAAAGTGGAGGCTTCGTTAGAGTTTATTTCATTTCCATTTATTATCTCGCCTGCTGGAGATGGAGACTAGTGATGATGGGCTGGTAAATCTTTGAAAATCTGTCATCTTTCCACTTTTATATTGAAAGAGAAGACTATCTCACAGCATTTCCCCACTCTGTCTCCTGGGGTGAAAGATCTGTTGGACTATTGCTGAAGTTGAAAGTGGAAAAGGCAGAAGGAATGGCAGGGATTGCAAGGGGAAGGCTCTTCCTCTTCCAAAGGTTCCTTCTTCCTGTTTGGACAACAGGAGAGTTTGGAAAAAAGGAGAATGGAGTTGCCTAGCAGCTCATTTTAACTGATCCCTTTTCCTCAATGGATTAAGCTTTCAGCTAAGCATCATGACTCTACTAGTTGCTTTGATTTCCTGATCTGTTCTCTCACTTTAGTGTGCAAACCATATATTTAGGTACACTGAACTCACCAGTTGCATATTTTAGCATCAGACAGGGACTCTCACTGGAGCCAAGGGGACGGTAAACAATTGTAACATTTATGGTTTAAGGAATAGTTAGTCTGTCCTAGCATATCCATTGGGCCTGCTTCCAGAAGGAACAGAATCTATGAAAAGATGGACATTATTCCCACAAGATAATAATAGGATTTTAGAATCAGAAAGATTTGGGTTGGAAGGGACCTCTGGACATCACATAGCCCAAACTCCCACTCAACACAGGAACAACTGCAAAGTCAGAGTATTTTGCTCAGGGTTGCTTGTCCAATTGAGGTTTGAAAATCTCCAAGGATGGATTTTACACAGCCTCTTTGACCAACTTGTTCCAGTGTTGCACCTCTCTCATCATTACTATTTCTTCTTATTTCCAAGCAGATTTCCCCTGCAGCAACTTCTGTTACTTTTAATGCTTTCATTGTACACCTCTGAGAAACATCTGCTTCTGTCTTCTCTGTACCCACTCTTCAGTTAGTTGAAGGCTGCAATTAGATCTCTCCCTCAGCCTTCTCCAGGCTAAACAAAACCAGTTAATTCTCTGTCACTGTTCAACTACCATATGCTCCATCCCCCTAACCATTTTAGTTGCGCTCCACTGGACTCTGCAGTTTGTTGATGTGCTAGGAGACCTGAAATTGGGTAGAGGGTTCCAGATGCAGCCTCACAAATGCCAAATAAATGGATACGATAACCCTCCATCAAACTACCGACTATGCTTTTGCTAATGCAGTCCAATAGGTGGTTAGTCTTTGTCACTTGCAAGGGCACACTGCTGACCCATATTCAGCCTAGGACTCCGCAGATCCTCTTCTGCATAGTTGCTACCCACTCAACCAGTCTATAGTCTATACCAAATCATGAATTTATTCCACCACAGGTGCAGAAGTTTGCGTTTACCTTTGTCAGACTTCATGAGGTTCCTGCTAGCCCATTTTTCCAGGTCATCACGGTCCCTCTGAATGGCAGCCTAAACCCTCCAGCATATGAACCACTCCCCTCAATTTGGTGTCATCCACAAACGTGCTGAGGTTCCAAGTCTCCCATTGTCCAGGTCACCGATGAAGATGAAAAATACTGTCAAGCACTATTGACCCCTGAATAATAGCATATATAACCAGACTTTGAACCACTGCCTACCATTCTTTAAGCTCAGTGGTCCAGTCACTCTGGTATCACCAGTGGTACCACCCACTCTGTAGTCCATCCAAACCATACATACCACCTCAGTTTGGCTACTAGGATACTATGGGAGATTGTGTTGAAAGTTTTGCTGAAGTCAAAGTAAACTGCATCCACTGCTCTCCTCTGTGCACAGACCCGGTCATTTTAAGGCACCTGGTGTTTGAAGATCTTGATAACAGTTGGATTTTTTAACCCTGGGGTAACAGGAATAGAGAGTATAATTAATTCTTTGGTTTGGCAGAGAAGAACATGCCACATTATGGACATTGTCACAGAATTCCCCTGTTCAAGCTGCATTTAAAAATACCAAGTATATTAAAGTCTGAAACTTAAAACTCATCCTTGTACATTTGCTTGGTCACCTGCATATCTAGACGGAACAGAAGTGTGCTAGAAGAAAGGGATTCAGCACGAAACCAACCACAGTGTCTCACTGTGAAAAATTCAGTAGAGCTTCAGGGATTTTAGAAAAAACTACATTTCTTTTTTTCAGCAAACTCTTTGATGCTTCTCCTGGAGAGTACTTGAAACTGTAATTACTGTACCCTGAATCTTTTTAATTTATGCTGATATTAAAGATGGAAGTGTCAAGAAATATTGAGGAAGGGGCACAGGGAAACAAAGAAGGGATTAGAGAGTCATGGCCCTACAAGAACATGATGGAGAAAAGCACTTTATTTTATTAAAAAAGAGGTGCAACAAGGAGGCTTTCAAGTGTTCCTCTGTATCAAAGAAAAGTCAAAAGCCTATAACATAGCTGAATGACATAGAGGATTTTTTTTCCTGGTTTAAAAGTCTTTTAGAGTGCTGTGACGCTCCTTAGAACTGAGACCTATTTTCCTTTCCACCACCATCTTGAAGATATTTTGCTTGGTTTTGCCCTCTGCAATGCTTTTTTTTTTTTTTTGTGTCAGATATTTATGTTAGTATGCTATATAAGAAGTGCTTGGACTTGTGGAAAATATGTCAAATTGTTTAATGGAGCAAAAACCATCCTGCCTTTTCAAAAATGTCATGAATATGCCATGCTCAGTCTTCCAGCTACAGAGTGAATTGCAATTAAGGACAAAATCCATTTAACTGTATCGTTATTTTTAAGTTGTGCATATACACCCTAATGAACATGCAGAGTCAGTACCTCCATAGTTTATGAGAGCGTTCTAGAGAGGTTGCACTCTGATGACCTATTATGTGGATTAATTGTACTGTTCATAGTTCTGCTTTGGCTATCCGGCCCACTTTATTCTGTGCCTTTTTTCGAGTCCTTCTACCTCTACAGTGGTCCTGACAGCTCACCTTCTGTTTGACAAATCCAGAACATGAAAATCAGGAAAAATCCTATTCTTTTCAGACCTTGACTCTATCAAATAATTTTATGTTCTTTTTGGCTTCCCTTTTTTTCAAAGAACACTTACTCATTTAATTCAATTTTGTAATTTCACAATACAATTTTACAATTGCTTGTTTCCCTGGTAAGTGGCTAACAGGCTGAAGCTCCCCCAGCCTGCTGTGCTTGCGAGTTACCTAATAAAGTTCTCAAGCCTTCCAGAAATCAGCACTCTAGTAGGATTTTGAGTTGGCTGGATATTTCTTCTCCTTTCCCTTGAAGTGGTGACACTTGCATGTCTACTGGAATAGAGTTGAAGCATATGATGCACCAGCTGTTGGCAAGGAGGAGCAATAAAATCCTTAGACATTCAGCTGCTTTTCCAAAATTTAAAGAGCATTTGACAGGACATCCTCTTCAAAAAAAAAAGAGATGTTTTCAGTAACAGAGGTGAGGTTTTTGGTTCAAAACATAGTAGATTTATGGAATATAGGTAAACAGCATGAACTCCCACAAGCCAAGTCCTTCATATTATTTTTTGTTACCATAATATACTGAAATAATCTGCTTTTAAATTTAAGGTATCTATCTTACGCAGTGCATGGAGCTGCAGCAAAATATAAACAAAGTTTAAAAATTATGGACTTAATGATCTGCTGAGTTCCTTAGCATTGGGTCCTGTTTATATTGTAAGAAATAGAGTAGCTTTGATTAATTTGGACTTGTGGACTTCAGCAAAACAGTGGTTATCACATGGTGTTACTACTAATGCACAAACTAATTTCCAAATGAAAGATTGTCCATGAAGTAATACCATAAGTAGATATTTAATGCAAATTCTGCAAAGGCATAGTCAGCGTTGCAATGACCAAAACAATGCCCATGCATGAAGGAACAGGAGAATACGATCTCTAAATTTTTACATGCTATATTCCTATATTCCCCTTTACTTCAATGGATTTTGAGTAAGCATCTGCCCTTGGATATAGGCAGGAATGGCAATTGTGAATACATTTGTTATTTAAAGCTTCAAACCAATTTGCTGAACCAAATTGTATTTTATTTTTAGGGTTATTTGTTAAATATTACGTCTCCTAGCAGAATTGTCAATACCAGGCAGTACTTCCTATATGAGAATTTCCTTCCAACCGTTTTCTGCAGATTGATGTATTACATGCATCAGTTTGTACCAAATGTGCTCTGTGCGTGCATAGCACGCTTCTGTAGCACACGCATACTGTTACAGAGATGCGATCATTTCCAGTCTCTCTACAGTGTCGGCTTAAATCGGTAATTTCAAAATTAAAATAAAATTGGTAATTTTATTTTCGAGCTGACTATTCCTACACTGTATCTCAGCCCCTGATGAGCCAGCTGTGTGTGCGTTTTCCTTTGGGTGGCATGCAGGTGTTTTACTAAACTATGCAAATGCAACCTTTGTTTTTAGACAATGTGGACAATGCAAAAAGTAAACATTGAAAACTTCTTAACTAATTTTCATGTGTTTTACCTGCTTTCACTGTGGGAGACAGTTTTTGACCTTGAAAGATAATTGCACAAATTCGCTTCTATTAAGATCCCTCCCTACCCTCCCAATAATTTAATAAGTATAGGAGCCCAATAAATAAAGCGTGTAATGTCAGTGTTATGGAAGTTTAATCATTGGTCATTACAGTAGAACAAAGTAATTTAATAATTACTCTGTGAAGTACCATTAGTGCATGTTAACTAACTGCTGTTGGACGCTAGGCGTATGAGGAAATGTATAATATCTCTCCAGAGCACAACAACAGTTACTCGCTCTGTACTGCAAATGGCATGCCTCCAAAGAAGGTATCTCCACCCCAAAGCCTAATGCAGAGGTGCTGGCTCAATAAAGGAAAAACAAGAGGTTTGTTTTCCCAGACAACTGGACTTTGGTTGGCCTTACAAATACCCTAGCAGCGGGTTTATACTATAAGCTGCTGGTGCAGAGCCATCCTTGGGTTCTGGGTTTGCGTAACGCTCAGCACAAAGCATATTTCTTTCCTGTCCCTGCTGTATTGCAAACTGTAGTGATATCCTCTCTCACGTTACGTTGTGTTAGATTATAGACAGTGTGACGGGCTGCCCATTCCTTTGATCACTCAGGAGTCTTAACAGTCACCTGGTCGCATCGCCCAGAAGTGTGCACGGTACTGAGATGTAACTTAGGGGGTCTTTATTAATAATTCAGTTGGCAGCCTTTTTCTGAGAAAGTGCAGAGCTAAACAAGAGAAACTGAAGGAGAGATCCTTCTACAGAATTCTGAAATAAGAGATTTAAGTGTATCTTATACAGTTTTTAATTCTAAAATTTTCTGCGTTTGGTCTGTAAACAAACCTGTTGTTCAGATCCTTATCCTCACATTCTTGTTTCTTTTTACTTATGATTTGAAACCCCTGATTAGGAATATTTTAAGTTTGCATCTGAATCTGATTTTTAGATATGCACAGATCAGCCTACAGACTCAGGACCTAACACCTTAGCCATTTAGCTTTGGCCGATATTGAAATGTACTGACCAATTACATGCGATGGACAAAGAAATATGGTGATTGAAATATGTGCATAGGTTGTATCCTGTTAATTTCTATCCATTAAGAAAACTGAGGAAACAAGATCACATTGCAGAGACCAAGGAGCAAAAGTAATATATAAGGTAATAACACTTTGAAAAGCAAAAACCAGACTCATGGCAGACAAAACCAGAAAATCCCTGCACTATGGTATATCAAAAATGTTCATTTCTCTTCCCCTTGATTCTTTTTTTTCAGCAGCTGGTACTAGATTATTTGTCAGTTTTGCTCATGAAACAGTCCCTTGTAATACTGCTGCTACCTCCCAACTGTACTGTAAGGCCCTTGTTAGAATTTCAGAACAAGCAAATATATTTGTGAAAAAATACTGCCATTCGTACAGTTGATTTTCATCACAGAGCGATTACATTAAGCATCCCAGATCTTAAAATTACCTGTATTTTTCCTACCCTTACAGCTTACGATGAAGTCAGAACTTAATCTTTGAGGCTTTCTCAAAAAAAAAAAAACAACAAAAAAAACAAACAAAAAAACCCCAACCACAAAAAAAAAAAGAAAAGCAAAAGACAATTAGCTTTTCTGTAAAAGAAAGAATAGGATGAATAGGATGAATGAGTATCTGTGGAAAGTAAATCTCTCTCCCCTGCTATACATTTCTCCCAAAGCAACTGTTCTGGTAGAAAAATGCTGAATGAGGATATTTCATCAAGAAAAATGCATGGCCACATGTTCTACTTTGAAGAGAGGTGAATGACTATACTTTCTTGAGTAAGGTCTTTAATTTATTATCTGCCCTTACTAAACATTTGAAAGGCAATAATAAAAATGCATATGTCTCTGAGCAGTTTACACATTAATATCCAGAGAATGATGTCTGGAGCAGTAACAGAAAAATATTTCAGAGGATGATGAAAATAATATATGGGCCACATACTTTGCTTATTACTGGCTATGAAGTTGAGATTCAGAGGGCTATAATATCATTATACTGAATATTCCCAATGAGGATGTTGGCAAAATGTGGCTAGGAAGGAGTTCATCCTATCTTCTTAACTGTAGAAGCATTAAGTAAGAAGCAACAATTAGCTGATAAGCTACAAGAGAAAGAAATTTTAAGGCCTGAATATGCACTACTATTAACATTTTGATTGTCTTGATGTTTTGAGCAATTTACTGGTCCCACCATTAAATCATAACAAAAATAATGAATACAGTAAACTCCCAGCAATTTGTTCCTTAAAAATTAAGACCAGGTTAAGAATAAAGAGCACATCAACACAGTGTCAGCAGCAAGTCAGAGCAATTAACAGCAGTCTCAAATTAGCATTAAAGTGTGTCAAATAATCATGTAAGTTTTGTGACTGGCAGGTAAAAAGTCTTTGGATGAAGTCAGTGTCTCTATGAACAAAATGAAAAGAGCAACAGGAAATCCTAAGTATATCTATACAACCAGAAAGTTTCTCAGCACAGAATGGTTGCACAGGTAGTGCCTTTTAAGTTCTTCTATGAAATGATATAATCGGGACAATTCACTGTTGAACAATAAATTCTAGGAAATTTAGGAAATTTGTAGGAAAAGACCTTCCATGTAACCTTCTCATTATGTGGCATAGAATAAATAAAGGAAAACATAATAGAAACATTCTGAATCTGAAAAAGACAGTAGGGGAAAATTACCCACTTCTGACAAGGGTGCTGCAATGCGCGGGCTTCAGTGAACCTCTGTATCAGTTTTGTGTATCTATGTAAGGATGAAAAAAGCTTCGTAAACGTTACAAAAATTGGAACTGGTGAGCTGGCATTCACCTGGCACAGGTGTAAGCGTCAGGTGGTTTTGCAGTGATCAGGACTTAGCAGATGAAAGGTAATAATGATTCACTGCAGGCTGATAAAATATTTATACTAGATTTCTGTGATTCACCAAACTTCAGTAACAAAAAGCATACTGGACATTGTGATGTGGAGTTTTGTAACTGACCATGAGGTCTGGGCGGATTTGGATGTTGTTAAACAGACAATAGTTTTCTTTGTTTCTGAAATGGATGTTTAACGGCTTGGAGACTGCCCACGAGAGTTCTCGCTCAACAGAAGTTCGGGTTTCTGGTTGCTTATTTTTATCCCTTCAGTGTTTTCTTTTCTGGAATAAACAATAAACATTAAATCAGTATTCCCATACTGATTCCATCCACCACATTAAACTAGGATTTATTAACTTCTCTCCAGTAAGAATGCTGTGCTTCTGTTTTTGTTAGGGTCTTTTTAAGAAACAGAACTCAAAACATTGTTTTTACACGGCACAGTTGTAAAATGTTCCTAGCAACTTAACTTTATTATACTTCATAAGCAGTGACTTTTAAGCAGTAGGAGAGTCCACACACTACAGTGCGATGCTTTTTAGTCAAGCAAGTGTAAAGAGTAATTGGAGTTACCAACGATTATGTTTTCGGGTTAAGGGATTCTTGGGTTTGATTTTTATTCTGGAGAATTAATTCTACTATGAATTGTCCCTATATGTAATCAATGATAATTGTGCAGCAGATAAAATTATTATTGATCTTTGTGGATTTCTTGGCTTTTGAGTAAGGGTTAATTGCAATTTTTTACTGTATGGATTTATTTTTTTTTAATACATAGATCAGACAGCAGCAGCAACGATTGGGTGTTGGGGTGAAGCGAGTTTGTGAGAACACTCTCAGTTTTGGTTTTGGTCACAGCTGGCATCTTTATGGGCCAGTGTGGATACAGCTTAGATGAGAATGTGCGCTGTAATAGCCTAAATAGTTAAGACAAACAGTGCTGTAAATGTCATCTAGAGTTATAACTCTCCAAATGTCCTAAAAGGAAGAATACATCCTGAACTGCCTGTGTTTTGCACCTTTATGCCAACTCCGTATCTCGCCCTCGCACACCCTGCATTATTCCAGTTACTATGGGAATGCGTGAAGAAAATAATGTCAAGACAGAAATATAGGATGAGAAGCTGTATCAACTACAGGAAATTAATTGCAGATGCTTTGTTTACTCTTCCACGCTTCCCCTTTGCATCAGTGCTGCTCGTATGCTTTCTTAACTGTGCTTCTAGATTTTGTTGGCAAAATGGATCAATCACTCAAAAAGGATGGTACTGTCACATAAGGTTTAGATCACTGGGTTTTTTTTCCTATTTTCCCCAATTTAAAGAGTGAACAGTGCCTCAGGAAAGTTCAGAAGTGTATTGCACTAGGTTATAATTAGCTCAAGGTATCACTTCTTGCAGTAGGGTTTATTCTTTGAATTGCCTGGAATTTAATTTGACAAGCACTGATCTGCAGACGTTGTTAAAATCCTCGACACGGCCATTTCAAAGCTATTAGAGGCTCTGCTTCTCTTTCATTGGTGTCAACACAACACTTCCAAAACTCTGTGATAAGTTCAAAACATTTGACAGTTGTTTATACATTTAAATAATTTTGAACTCATGCAGATTTCAAAACAGGATACAAGGCTTGCGAAGTTCTTCTTATTCTTCAGGAAAATCCTGTCTACCTCCCAAATGATAGCTTTCCCCTCTCTCAGGAGAGGCTCATTAACAGACTGCCTCTCCTGTAGTCTTGCTTTTTGGGCGATGAGTCGTCCTAGCTCTGCTGTGCTGCGTTCTTCCCTCCCTGGTGTACAAAATGGGCATGCACTGTTAGTTTTACTGCAGAGTAATTTCTGCTGCCTCAAAAAACTCTTTAAATTCAGCTTTAGGAATTTGAAACATAGCTTTGGAGCACGTTCAGTTTCAAGAGTCCTACAGTCTGTCGGTGCTTCCTGCCTGCAATCTGGAATACACAGTTTTATTACAGCAAGCATTTCTTCATCATCATATCTTTATATAATATGTGCACAACCTACAGTTAATGGTGTGGAAATGTTTTATTGCAACTTCCTCTTTTAAGTAGATGTGTTTCTAAATTATTTTGCCTAAAGCGTCTGTTATGCCTCCTGTAACTCATTCAGTATTAAATCCCACTTTCAGTTAGACTCCAAACTGTATGCAGCATATAAAAAGAATCTCATCTTTCTTTGTGTTTCCTTATCCTGCCTTTGCCAGACCTTTTGCTGAGGAACATCTTGTGGTTATCCAGTCACATTAGATGATTTAAACTCCAGCCAGGGTGAAATAGAAGAATTAATAATACTGTGAACTGTCAACACAGTGTATTGAAATTCGATAGCAGACGGGCAAAGAATTGGAAAAAAAAAAAAAGTACTTAAATTACTTATAAACCAGAAAACCCTCCTTTTCTTTCAGCTAACTGTGATCTTCTAACATGGCATCAGGCGGAGAAGCAGATTGTGCAATTATTATTCGGTTGCATCCTATTAAACGAAACCCCCCTGGGATTATTTTTCATTGGAGTACACTTTTCTTGGTTTAACATTTTACTTCTTGCAGACACTTTTTCCTCTGAAGTCTACCAATCTGCAGACAGTTTTAATCCTTTCCCCCAAAAAACGTAATCTACATACTCCCTTCTCTAAAAGAAGGCTGACTCTAACTCCAAATTAATGTGTGGTTTTACTTAGAGCTGCATACATCTCTTTGTTGGGCTGGGTATCATTTCTCGTACTTGGAAGGCTAACTGTGAACTCCTCATTTCAGCAAAGGACAAACCCCTCCTCTCTCTCTGTTGGTTCCCCGAAAAGTTTCAGAGTGAAATACGTCTTACGCTGGGTGATCTGGTATCAGATCATCTTACATATCATATACATCATCTTACACATTAACACAGTTTCTACATATAAATTCTAAACAGGTAGAATTTATCAGTGGCTCTCGATCTCAATGGGAATGAACCGTTTTGACATGAAATGAGCTTGGAATGAATAATCTTCAGCCTCCTTTTCCTAAATGTACTGTAATAGTATGAGTGAGCCAAACATAGAGCCCATCTCCTTCTAAACTGTGTTAAACTGTAGTGACCATGCACAAATGAATGAGAGAAAGACACTACACTGTAAAACTGCAAGGATTGGAAGGTCTTTATTTCTTTGTTAAACCATTTGAAGGTTCAGAAAAGCATCTAAGCAGTTGGAGTACTTTTTTGCAGTGATCTGAAGCACCGCTTTCCTTTCCGCCTACAGTTTTATTCTTGGTATTTTGGAACAATCTTGCATTTTTGGAAGGACCAGGAAGCTTACCATTCTGCCTGAGACAGCTGGAGTTGGAACAATAAATTAATTTGGTCACAAATCAGATAATAAGGTTTTCTAATATGTCCTCTGACTTCTTTTATCTATGCAGGGAGATAGTTAGTTGATTGGCAACTTATTTTCCCCTCCATATCTTTTAGCACCCAGAAGTGATGTATTTGGTTAAATTATAGATCTGCAAGGCCCCTTGATTGAAGATATGAATTACCTCACAAAAACAAAGCTCCCAAAAGATGAGTTTAGATATATATTTACGGACACGGAGATATTAGTTTCTACAGTTATAGTAGACCTTTAAAACTCAACAAAAGATGTGCAACTTCTTATTTACTGAATAACTGTTTTGGTCTGGTTCTCTATATTGGATAATCGAGTTTCTATTTTTATGAATAGTATAGAAAAATGGTACCATCACACAAGGGAACAAAAAAGACTGACCTCAAAGCAAATTGGATTGGTGGCAAGTAGTGAGGAGTCAGAGACTGATGGGTAAACAACTTTTCATTGGAATTACACTCTATGAAATAGTCTTTGAATATTTTTAGATACACTGAAATAGTGAATATTTTTAGATATGTAAAATACAGAAGACACTTCTTTTGCTATTTGAGCTGTGCTATATTTGTAAACCATAAACTGGAGTTAATAGCTGAAAAATGACGTGCCTTTTTGGCAACGAGGAGCAAATATTGGTTCGGTCTTTCAGAAGTGAGAGGGTCAAGGAAAACTAGCAATAAATTGTCATCCTGCTTTGTTTACTCCATTTATTTTGGATTGAGTTCAGTTCATCAGAACAATAGTAGCCATGTTAAGACACACTTTGTTCAGCAATACCTTTTGCAATGAGCCTTTCTTCATGCAGAATTCAATTAATTTTGTTTCACGTGTCCCTAAAGCATTTCAGATAATTTATGTTGTTCTAAACAAGGCAATACTACCAACTGTACCTTGAAAACCTGACCCTCAATTGCATATTTTGCAATGAGATAAGAGTAGCTTTCAGATAGTGATGGGCAAATTTTGCCTTGCGTGTACTTGTTTCGGTGGTTCCCAGGGATGAAGATGTCTTTGAAGAGACAGACGATATGGTAATTGCACTTAAGGGAAGAATGTGAAAAGACGTGGTCCAAGGGTATAATTGATATAAAAGATCCCACCTGTAAAGGTTAAGTGTTGTGCAGAAGATTTGTTGAGGAGCTTGACACTGGAGTTTGAAAAAAGGTAGAAGATTACAGCTATGAATTAAATGTTGGGCTACATTTTCATGTACGGTATAATCGTATTGTGGTATGACTTTACAAATATACCGTATGTAAATCCTGATTCAAGCAGTCTATAAATTTGAAAATTCAAATCTTGATCCTAAATATCTGGAGTACTGCTCAGTCCTACTGCTCTTCTGTCTTTACTTCTGGTTACTGGTCATGTTTGACTGATTAAAACTTGGCTGTAGTCTCTGATGGAAATGAACAACAATCAGGCAGGTGAACATCCCCTTTCATTTTAATCAATTGCTTTTAAATCATAGTATCTTGTTGTATATTTTTGTTCTCCGTCATTTACTGTTGAAGTTCTTTGTGGTTTTCTTATATCATGCAGACCTGTTACTTGATAGGCATGAATTGACTTAGTGGAATTTATGCTCTGTTGATCTCTTCAAATTATTTTGACATTTTCAATGCTATATGAAATTACCATGTTATTCTCCTTTAATTTAAAGGGTTACAGTCAGTTTAAACAATAATCTTTGTACTGCACGTATATTAGCTATATTGTGGAGGAGGCCACAAATAAATTCCACGTAAATCTCTCTTTTCTTTATCTTATTATAGATAAAGGTGCTTTTTAAGATACTGCCAGATAATTTTTTTTTCCAGTTCTTTTTGTTATTTGGGATTACTTTTTATATTAAGAGCATTACTTTTAGACTTAATTTGGTGGGATTGTTTAAGAGTCAAAATCTACCCCAGAAAAAATGATACAATAATAGGTGTGATTTCTACGGGGGAAATAAATTTCATTTCTTCATTTTCTGTAAATCAGCTTAGCTCTACTGACTCCAATAAAATTATGCTAACCTACACTAGCTGGTGGTATGGCACATTATGCAAATTTCCTTTTCCCTGCAGTCTCTTTTTTTCATTATTATTCATCCTTGGTGTTTCACCCTATCTATCTCATCATCTGCCCTATACTCCTCCTCCTTCTCATCCCCTTCTCCCTACTCAACTACCAGCTTCCTTCATCTATCCTTTTTATTCCCCTTATCCCAAACCAAGGATCTTCTGCCATCTCTCCTATTTAATAACACATTTTCAAGGAGCGTTTATCCCAGCATCTCATTTTCTGCCTTCAAATACTTTTCCTAACTTTGCTCCCCATTATGCTTACTAACAACTGTGCGGTGTTAAGCCTGCTCTGCACTGCTGTGCTGACCTATTTGCTTCTTGTTCTGTTTGACAGTGTTTGCTGTTTGTCCCGTGCTGAGTTCACAGTGTGTAGGGTCTTGAAATAGAAAAGATGTAACTATTTCTTTGTTTTGAGTTCATGAGCAAGTAGCATATTAGAGCTCTCAGATGCTAGGCCACATATGGGATAATATTAATCTACACTCTACTGGATTTGCTCAGTGTTGTAAATTCACAGTTGATGACCAGCGAACATCACACAAAATATATTTTCTGGAAAAATCACATAGAAAAATAAACACTGGAGTTCCTTTACTTTTTCTTTCTCCTTTTTTTTTCTTTTTTCTTTATTCCCCCTGTGTTTTAATGAGTTTAGTAATCCCCCCAAAATAATCATTAAATATTTCCTTACATATACTCTTCTACTTAAAAGGGTATATTTGCTGGTCAGTAGATTCACCACTTTCCAGTCAGAACTACAGAAAATGTTCACATCTTGATGTCTGAATTTCCCCCAAATGTGGGATAAGAGAAGGAGAAAGGGAAGAGTTAATGAAACAGAATTTGTGACAAATATCCTCCTAGGCTTTGGAAATATGTACAGCTTTATTTCTGTTTAGCACTTTGGGCGTAGCTATGCAAAAGACCAGAGAGCTTAACGCCACGCATTTTTTATTTGATACTTGACATGTCTTGATAGGCGCAAAAGGCTCTTCTTACATTGGGACTTGTTTTTTTCCCCCGCTGTGCACAATTCTGCATAGTTCATATCTCAGCCAGATAATGCTGATTTCACCCAGTATTATTTCTCTTTTTCTGCGCTGCTGCATGTGATTTCCTAACTCGTTTGTTGCGGCTTTATGTTCTCGTGACTCAGTTGACTTCAAAAGATTCACAACTCAATCCACGCTAGCAGGAAATTTACATGTCAGAAAAGATGCTTATGCTTATTGGATGCCGTTAAACTCCTCCTTCTAATAGTGCCTCCATGCTTACTGCTTTTCACTGAAGAACGTACAAACAGAAAACTGAAGAGGTGATGAAAGTATACCTTATAGGGTGTACAAAGCAAATCAAACCCAGCTTTTACGTTCCTTTTGAAGTTGGTTTTTTTTTTAATTCTTATTAATTAGGGCTTCACATTATTAATGTTTATGCAGATTTCTAAAGCTTCATCAAAGGTCCTCACAGCATAATGCAATTAAGTTTCAGTTGATTAGGCAATTATAAATAAATGAGAATTTTTTCTATGTGAACAATGCACTCAGATAAACTGGTTTGTGGAACTAATGTGATAAAAGGAATGCTGCGGGAGGGTTGTCACATTTATTATGCAAACTTAGAAAATCCTCGGAATTCGGAACTTTTAACATTCTGTTCTCCGCCTGGCTTCTATTGATTTTTTGATAGGGAAAACCAGATAAGATGTAAATTAGTGCCAATTTTTTTTTTCTCTTTAAGTCAATTATTCACCATAAGTCATAGCTAGGAGACATTTGCATGTTTAATTCAAGCTTAGTTGTGGAAAAAAATCCGTGCTTTGTACTTTTCAAACATTTTAATTAAACTGATGGCATTTATGAATATGAAACAAGTAATAAATGCATTTTATTTGTTGAAGAGATTACTGATGGATGATAATATTCTAATTTGGAACAGTTTTACAGGTTCCTTAAAGTCTTTCAAAGCCTTTAATTTTTAATGTAGAACAATGCTTTTCTAACTCTAAAGTAGACACTGCAGCAAATAATAAACCCCTTTTTACTCTTGGTGCTATCATTTCTAATAGAGACTAATGTGTATGTAGAACATGCAACCTAAAATCAGTGACAGAATATGCAGACCACATGCTTGTACTCTTTATTATGTTTTACAAGATGTGAATTTATTTGAAAACATTTTAATCATTCAACATCAACTGTTGAATCCTGAGAGGAGCATATCTAACCAGGCATTCTGAAAAGGAAGAATGTTTATTCATATATATATATTTGATGGATAGGTGATATCGTGTAACCAGTTTTTTGCTAATGAAGCCTAAAATGTTTTCCTGACAGACATAGACACTTTAAAACTGCACTGATTATTGTCTTATTCTTATATCTTCTTACTGTTCATGCTGCCCTTGTGACTTCAGTAAATTTTTTCACCACATACTGTACGCAAAATGAAGACAACGGGATCACTTAAATGAAGCACATATTTAAATATTTTGCAAGACTTCAGTCACACGTGCTTTTTTTCTAGAATCCAGCCTAACTGAAAACAGGCCACATTTGTCTAAATTAAGAGTTAGATCTTTTGCTGTGAACGGGCAAATTGCATTGATAACTGAACTTGATTTTAATAGTATCACCAGTATTTCATTGGTATTTCTAATCTCTCTGATTTCATCTCATTTTGACTTCAACTAGGAATTTATCCTGACCAAACCAAGATTTAGCTTTTAGCCTAGTTTTTTAAGGAAGTGAAGATAAGGTGGTCCAGCTCCTTGTCTGTCTTCTGCTAATATCTTTTGTATCTTTTGACAAACTTAAGCCTAATTTGAAAATTCAAAAATAAATAAATCTTTCTGAGTTTTATTATAATCCATGGCTATACATAGAACGTGAACAAGTACACAAACAAATATATATATATATATATTTGTTCTCATCTAAGAATTTGTTGTTGTACACATTTTTCCCTACCACGTCCTTGCCAATTTGCTTAAAGTAGAAGGCGGCATATATAGGCTTGACGTAGCATAAATGTACATATATACCAGAAAGAAGGAGAAGTTCATTCTTTGTTTCATAGAAAATATCAAATTTTTTTTCCCCTGTTTAAAAAGTGGAATGAAATGCATTTCTCTGTATATTCCTCTACCTCCAAATGGTAGAGGAACCAATGAGAAAAGGTGCTATGCTGGACCTCATTCTCACCAACAGGGAAGGGCTGGTGACCAACATGAGGCTCAGGGATAACCTTGGCTGCAGTGACCACGAAGCGACAGAATTTAGGATCCTCAGGGCAACTAGGAGGATGTATTCCAAGCTTACAACCCTGGACTTAGGCACACAGACTTTGATCGCTTCAGGGATCTGCTGGCCAAAGTGCCGTGGGACAAAGCCCTAGAGGGAAGGGGGGACCAGGAAAGCTGGTCAGTATTCAAGGATCACCTTCTCTGTGTCCAGGAGCAAACTATACAGACAAAGAGGAAGGCAAGAAAGAATGCTAGGAGACCTGCCTGGATGAACAGGGAGCTCCTGGACACACTGTCAAACAAAAAGAATCTTACACTTACAAGGAGTGGAAAAAGGACAGTTAGAATGGGGGGCATATAAGGAAGCGGCCCGAACAGCAAGAGACCTGGTGAGAAAAGCTAAAGCTCAGTTAGAATTAAATCTAGCCAAGGAGATCAAGGGAAACAGCAACAATTCCTATAGGTATATTAATGGTAAGAAGAAGACTAGGGAGAGTGTGGGCCCCCACAGAAAGGAAACGGGAGAACCGGTGACAAGTGATATGGAGAAGGTCGAGATTCTCAACGACTTCTTTTCCTCAGTCTTCACTGGCAAGGGCTCCAGGCACACTCCCAGAGCCACAGAAGACAATGGCAGGGGTTGGACAGAACTGCCCATTGTAAGTGAAGATCAGGTTCGTGACCATCTGATGAACCTGAAAGTGAACAAGTCCATGGGACCTGACGGGATACACCTATGGGTACTGAGGGAACTGGCGGATGAGGTTGCTAAACCACTCTCTATTATATTCCAAAAGTCATGGCAGTCTGGTGAAGTCCCCACTGACTGGAAAAGGGGAAACATAATTCCCATTTTCAAAAAGGGAAAGAAGGAGGAACCAGGGAACTATAGGCCAGTCAGTCTCACCCCTGTGCCTGGTAAGATTATGGAGCAGATGCTCCTGGAGGCACTGCTGAGGCAGAAGAATAACGAAGAAGTGATTGGGTACAATCAACATGGCTTCACCAAGGGCAAATCGTGCCTGACAAACCTGGTGGCCTTCTATGAGAAGGTCACAACATCAATAGACAAGGGGAGAGCAACTGCTGTCATTTACCTAGACCTGAGCAAAGCCTTTGACACTGTCCCACATGACATCCTGGTCTCCAAGCTGATAAAATATGGCTTTGATGGATGGACAGTTCAGTGGATAAAGAACAGGCTTGACAGCCGCACCCAAAGAGTGGCTGTCAATGGATCCATGCCCAAGTGGAGGCCAGTGACAAGTGGAGTCCCTCAAGGATCAGTACTGGGACCGGTCTTGTTTAACATCTTCATCAGCAACACGGACAGTGGCATAGAGTGCACCCTCAGCAAGTTTGCTGACAACACCAAGCTGTGTGGGGAGGCTGACACACTGGAGGGAAGGGATGCCAACCTCATGAAGTTCAACAAGACCAAGTGCAAGGTCCTCCATCTGGGTCGGGGCAATCCCAAGCACCAATATAGGCTGGGCAGCGACTGGCTTGAGAGCAGCCCTGAAGAAAAGGACTTGGGGGTGCTGGTGGACGAGAGGCTCAACATGAGCCGTCAGTGTGCACTAGCAGCCAAGAAAGCCAGTCGTATCCTGGGTTGCATCAGGAGAAGCGTGGCCAGTAGGTCGAGGGAGGTGATTCTCCCCCTCTACTCCACTCTCCTGAGACTCCACCTGGAGTACTGCATCCAGTTCTGGAGCCCCTACTACAAGAGAGATATGGACATGCTGGAACGTATCCAGAGAAGGGCCACGAGGATGATCAGAGGGCTGGAGCACCTCTCCTATGAGGACAGACTGAGAGAGTTGGGGTTGTTCAGTCTGGAGAAAAGAAGGCTCCGAGGAGACCTTATAGTGGCCTACCAGTATCTTAAGGGGGCCTACAAGAAAGCTGGCGAGGGACTTTTCAGGATGTCAGGTAATGGTAGGACTAGAGGGAATGGATTAAAACTAGAGATGGGACGATTCAGATCGGATGTTAGGAAGAAGTTCTTCACCACGAAGGTGGTGAGACACTGGAACAGGTTGCCCAGAGAGGTGGTGGAAGCCCCATCCCTGGAATTTTTTAAGGCCAGGCTGGATGGGGCTCTGAGAAGCCTGATCTAGTGGGAGGTGTCCCTGCCCACGGCAGGGGAATTGGAACTAGATGATCTTTAAGGTCCCATCCAACCCTAACGATTCTATGATTCTATGATATTATATATATTTTTTTAAATCACCATAATATTTCCTTTTGCCAACATAAAGGTATTAAACTAAGACTTCAGAACTTTTGAATTTGAAAGCTGTTTCTAATATAAAATTTTTTATTTTAAAATGCTAATTAGAAATATTTCATTCCAAAAGTATTGCAACAATGATTCATCTTATGTAAATTAATTTTTCTCTTATGCAAAATTGTAACTATAGCCACATTTTTCTCACGTGTATTACTTTTTGACAAACTGGTATTTTTCAATTGAAAAGACATTAATTGACAAAACTTCTGAGCCACTCTTCTGTACATAGGAGATACAAGTTCCTCTCATGCTGTCAGCAAATTGAGAGATCATTCCTTAGGGATGGATACACAGGGGAAAATGAAGAGTCCAGGCAGGAACACTGATATTTGCTTTTGATTATTTCATTAAAAAAACTGGAATGCACTGATCATTGTTTATGACAAATCACATTCTTTTTCGTACCTCAGGTTATAAAAATTTAATTACCTAAATATTCTTTCATTGATTTAATATGTTTTCCTATTGGCAAAGGGTTCAGCAGTATATTTTCCAGACCATTTCATAGTTCAATTTTGGATGGGTCTAGTGGCAGGATTTCATTCCTCTTCTCAGCTGCAGAATTGATCTTGCAATCTGAAATGTTTCTTAATGGTCATTTAAAATGCAATTTGTTTCTTTATAGCTTTTTAAATGCAGTTTGAGTAGTATTGTTATTCTTTTATTGTACAAGGATAGACAACATATTCTACCAAAAAGAACTAGCAATATATAGCAAGAAGTGTTCAGGCTTGATCAGTGGTCTGATCTTTTATCTGCCTTGCTAACAGTAGTTATAGGCAATATTTGCATTTATATATATAAATACACACACACACACACATATATATATGTAATGGGCCTGTGAGCAATTTTTCTGGTTTCCAAATATTTGTGAGCAGTGCTTATCCACTTTCTCACATATGGAGACACCCACTTTCACATGCATGTACTTTCTTGTTTCTGGTTGCCAACATTTTGTTAGATTATGGTGGATAACTGAATGGAAGCTGGAATAGTTATTTTTTTTCAACTCTACCTCTGAGAAATTCTTTCTTTGTGAAGAAAAGTCTAGCAGCATGACATCTTGGCAAGGCAATGTAACTTGTTTCTTTCATTTAATCTCCAAAGTAAATGAATCTAATGTACTATCAGTACCAGCAAATGTATTCCTGCAACACTTTGTGCCTTTTTGTAAACTAACAACTCCTGCTAGTATAGTTATTTTCACAGAGAACAACAGAGGGCACTTAGAAAAAAAAATAATCATTTGACAGCTGGTATAAAAATGACATTTGATGATGTCATCACGTGTTACAGGTGCAATGGAAAATTTTTGTTGGAAAAGGAGGGTCCTGCTCAAAGTACCACTCTACTCACACGCTTAAACGTAATTGCACATACACAGACACACTGAAGGCCATATTTAGCAAATTGTTTTAGCGATATCAGCCCAGAGATGTGTCAACCTGGCAAGCACTGTACCTCTGCAGGTAAATTATTAAAGACATTACCAGAACTGCTCCCTGGACCTAATCAGGGCTCCTCCCCTCCTTCTTTTCCAAAAGTAATTTTAATGTTCTTCACCTGTTGCAGTATCTGAACCACAGAAGAGGGTTCCACTTCACAGCAGATCTGTTTTTTCCAAGTTTCTAAATCACAATAAAAAGTGAAAATTAAGGATTACATGTAATTTGTTTAAAAAAATTATATTTCTCTCTGTGATCTTGTACATGTCATATCAGTTCTGAATTGTTCAGATATCAAAAAGGTTAAATTATAAACTACATACTGCTATAAAGCATTATATACGGTATTCCATGTATATATAACATGGTAATACGCCATGAGTAGAGTTCACACCAAAGTTTTACTTCTTGGGTTGAAATGAGAAGCACAGAATAAGTCATATTGACTTTATTCCAATAGTTTATAATCAAACAAAATTACTTGAATGTGACACCAATACAGGAGGCATCTTGTCTTTACTTGCTTTTACAATTACTCTTCTTCTGATGACTATCATCTCCAATATTGCCACATGTTTATATAGAGCTTGCATGTAACAAAGGGATCTGACTGCAGTAAAAGTGGAAATTGTGGCTGTGGTGGTCTCTGGATACATAGAGACCACGATACTATCCTTTAAGGTGATCAGTGACTCTCCCTGGATGTGATTACACTAGTGCCTGCTGTCTTTTGCCATTGGGAATCCTACCGGGTTCTACACTGAACGGCACCACTCTGGTGCTTCCACTGCATGTCCCAGTGCTTCAGTTACAAGTGCACTGGCATAAATCGGGAGTCTTTGCAGACCTAACACCTTCCCAAAGGGGTAGAAGAGGTGGTGGAGCTGGCCATACTACTACTTGTAGCAGAATCGACAAGCAGTTAGAGAGTGTAGGTTTTCAAATTTAGTACACTCCAGTCACTTCTACATTAAAGGCTAGTGGAGCACAAATTGAGGACACAGGTTTCATTTACTACAACCTGGTGGGGCTCCAGGACTGTGTGTCCACACTGCATCTTTACTGGCAGTCAGATTCACACAGGTGCCAATCCTACATGCATGCCAGGCAGATGAAGAGAAGAAACTCATGGAGTAACCTGCATCCATGTTGCAAGTGCAGTGCTCTAAATTGTGCCTTGGTGTGTGACTTCAACCTCTCTTCCATTAAATATTCAAACGTTTCTAGTACACCAGCGGAGACCTCAAGTGCAAGACAAATCTTCATCAAAAATAAGCCTACAGTGCACTAAATCGCTAACACATTCTACATATTTTTACCGAGTTTGACCATATTACATTTTATCATTTGTTGAAAATTGACTATGTTTAACATGTTTCTTGAATGCTGGATCACCTTCACTAAAACTGAGAGCAAACAATCAAACGGTGACTCATGCAGGATTTGATGGAAAAGGAAACGAAGTGGAAAGGGAAAGATCCTCCATGATTAAATCTGCAATAGCTTGTTATACTGGTTCCACCATATGATATACTAGCAGCATGATGTATGGCAACCTTCTTCCCCCACAGCTGTAATTATAGAAAGTACACTCTCTTAATGGGTGCTATAAATTTCAGATTGAGAAGCCTTTCCAAAATTTTTCTCTTGTAGCAGTAGGGCATCCACAATAACATCTATTTTTATCTGTATTTTTAGTAGGCATGTCCAGGACTGAAATTCTATACAATGAAAACCAAATCCTGAGGTAACAAAAATCAATATAGGGATATTGATACAATAGCATTAGCACGATAAGAATGTAAGTCTTCCATTAAGCCAATTATTAGGGCTTTCTTGCACGCTTCTAATTTTTTGCTGAGTTGAGAGATACCTTTCTGGATGCATTCAGGTAAATCCATCTGCAAATAGAAATGGATTTAGCTATGTTTCAGTAAGGATGATTAATTACTCTTCTTGGGCTTGCCTTACTGAAGAATGATGAATAACACTCTTCTCCCAACCGATTGATCTGCCTCTGGTCTGTTCTCCAGTTTGAAGAGAAGGGAGGAGAGTTTGTGTGACAAGATTCTTTGGTAGCGTCTCCAGAGAGCTTTGCAGAGCTTTATCGGCTAGCCTACAGGGACTATAGGAAAAATAACAGTGTGTCTAGAGGATCCACTCACAACATTAGTTTTCCAGCCCTAATCTTGGATAAAGCAATGTCTTCAAATATTCAGTTGTATTTGAAAAGTTAAAAAAATCTGTTGGTTGTTTTTTTTTTTTCTATCAGCAATAATAACATCATAGTATTCAAAATGATGGTCAATTTGGTTGTAGAAATCATCAAATCTGTTACGACAGCCCTAATGTCAGTACAGAAAGTTTTATAATGTACTACCACATTTATATCACAGTAGACTTACTTCATAGGTGATGGAATTGTTTTGCTATCATGAGAAGACTCTACAGGCACACACATGAAGTCAGTGTCTAGTAAATATTTCAAAAGCATGCAACAATTAAAGTTATGTTGTCAACTCTCCTTGCGTAAATGCAGTGAGTAATGGGATTAATTATTTTTCTCAAAATATCATCAGTGCAGTAGGAGTTTAAAGCAATGTTCTGTCTTCTGTCTCCCTCTGATTTTACTTGGACTGAACATGCCTTGAAAAGAAATGGTGATATGGATCCAGTTTCATTACATCTTTATCACAATTTCACCTGCTCAAAACAACATATTGTATTAGTCTCTTGAGAGATTCCTTGATATAAGTTTCAGATTACCTTGCAAATGTCAGAAGTAAGTCCGGATCTGTCATCACTTACCGCTCATATCTTCAGTATTTGCAGGGCAAAATGAAAGTGTAGAATAAGAAGAACAGTTACAGTACACTTACACTGTAGCTGCAAAAGTACTGGATTGGTAGGGTAAATGATCCCTAACTGAACTATGCACTCTCATAACTAGGTTCCTATTACTACTTGAAATTGCTGTTTTAAAATTAGCTCGATGACATGTGTGACCAAATCATTTCTGCCACTCTATTCTAGAGATACACTTAGTCTTAGTACACTTAGTACACTTAGAATTTTCACACAATACTCGTTGCTTTATGTGAGGCTGTGGAGGGGGAAAAAAGAAAAGCTTCGCAGTACTTTACCTGAGTATTTTATCTTCATTGTTTTGAAAATTTTCAGAGCTAGGGTTTCCCTTAAGATTTTGGCTTAAAATATAGCTGATCTAAATTGCTGTTCGTTCACTAGTAGTGTTAGACGAAAAGACAATTTATCATGAAGGATATTGTCTTCCTTTGAGAATGGCAAATGTCTGCTTTTCTTGGCAGAAACGATATGAATGGCATGAATGATGAAATAATTGCTCAATAAATACTGGTTAGTTTGATATAGGTTTTTGTTTTGAGAATTGATTGTGTGGATAGAGTAACTGGAGTAATTCTTTAAAGATGTGACAAACTTTATACTGGCTATTATTAAATCAAAAGCATTTATTTGTAATATTTATTAGTAGTTAAAATACACAGTCTCAGATGAAAAGCTAAAAAAATCCAGGAATTACATCAATGACAGTGCTTAAATGAGGCTTCCAATCACCATCCTACTTTTATTATCTTTCCTTATATTACAATGAAGATGATCAATACTTCAAATCATTACAGTCCCGTCTTCATGCAAGCCAGGAAATAACTTGAAGTGACTGGGAGGTCTTTAAGAAGAAGTAGTTTAAAATCTCTTGTTTGTGCTATTCTGGAAGTCTATTTTTTTGAAATTATAGCTTTTAGAGTAGGAAGAGAGGTGAGGAGAGAGCAATGCTTTATGCTATTTTGACTTCATAGGATTTAATTTTTAAAAGGATTTAAATCAAAGGATTTGAGTCAATGGATTTAATTATTTACATTGGATGAGTAGCTACACTAACAGAATACTATTGTATAAATCTGATTTGGAATGCCTTATATAATGGCGTTTTCTATTTCCAGTTGTAGGCAGTGGCAAAATGATCTTTGATCACTACCGTGCAGCACATTCAGCAGTAGGATTGTAATGTGTGTATTTATCTGAAGTCTAACAACGGTCATTTCAGTCACAAACTGATGGGTTTTTAAATGTTTAAAATCTGAATTATGAAACAAAATCTCTGGTAATATACTGCACCTCTTCTTTAACAGTGTCCACACCAGCAAAATGTCTCCTTCATTACTGGTAAAATCTGAAAAAGAAAATATGTGAAAAATAGTCTTCTCTTTGAAGATAGGTAAAATGAGAAAATGCAATACTCTGTAGGTTTGAGATGAAGAGCTGAAATTATAAAATAGGGGCTCATAAATTAACATGCTCTAACTTGTTCTTCAACTTCTGAAAATTATTTGCTTGGGATGAGTTTGTGTCAGGACCGTTTGCTCATAGATGAGGTAATGAAAGGGAAATGCACAGAAGCGCCACCCAAAGAACAAGGTCACCAATTTCCTGACATCACAAAATGCTTTGCTCTGTGCAAATACATCTGTATTTGTTTATTTATATGGGAAAGAAGTATGAACTAAAATATCTACTACTTACTGAAAGAGGCACAAGGGATGGACTGGAACTGTAATTAAATTCCACATGGTAAGTGACGGGCAATATTCCTGAGACTTGTCATTTCGCTTCAGCAAATCTGAGTTTTCCTCAAGAAAACTGGCTTTTGCTGATCAGCATGAGCTAAACCAGTGGAGAGGTGTTACTTACCCAGAAGGGACAGCATCTTTGGTTTTTCTATGTGTTGTGTCTCCTAGGATGGAGGTGATCCTGGAGGCAGAGGAGGTCTTCCCTGGATGGGCAGCTGGTGCTGGGGATGCCTGGAGGGGGAGCGTGGCCCTTGCCACTGGTACAGGGAGGCAGCGAGGGCATGGGTACTGACAGCCAAGCCTCAGGGGGGTCACATAGGGATTGCTGTGGCACGGAAGGTCACTGAGATATCTGGAAGCAAGTCTTGGAAGCAGTGTAGCACAGAAGGAGTCCCACTTAGTTGCTGGTTTTCTGTTGAAGAGGTTGAACTGCTAGTTTTATTTGTATAAAGTTTGTCTGTCAGCTACCCTGGGGAGCATGCTCTGCAGAAAAGCCTAGGCAGACCCTTCTCAAGGCTCTGGCCAACTCAGGGTTGTGTCTCAGCTGCATTTAAGAGTTTGGCCTCCAGCTGCATCATCCTGTTTATAATTATGAAACAGGGCTGGAGCTCCTCTCGCTCATCCTGAGCCTTAGGCCCTGCAAGGAGTAGCTCTGTGCAGGGCAGGAGGTGCCTCCTGGTGGAGTGGAGACATCAGCTTGGCTCCAGCTCCCCGCTGTGCAGTGTCACAGCTGGCTGCGGCTCATCTTGGGCAGGGAGCAGGACCAGGGAAAGAAAACCTGTCACTGGCATGGGTGCACCTCTTCCATTCCTCTCTGCTGTGGTATCAGCTGAGCAGCAGCAACCACCTCCTAGCACAGGAGTCTTCCTCTAAGGACTGGAAAAGGAAGGCCCTGGCTGGCCTTGTATTTTGGGTGGGCAGCTGAGTCCCGAGGCTGGCTGCAAGTAGAGGCTCGCAGGTTCAGTAACTGTGATGGATTTAACCCGGGGCTTGATTTATAGCGAAGTTATACGGAGCACTTGGATTTTGTGTAAACTTCACATAGTTTTTCGAGAGAGCTGTTGGGGTTTAATACATATTCCTGCCTTGGGGCTGAAGAGTTAGCTGAAGAGGCACAGCTGGTTACTCACAGTCCCAACTGGAAGTCCCTTAGTTAGCTAGTAATCATCCCGGCCAGTCTCTTCTAGAGCGTGGCTCAAAGCAGGATTTTAACTTAAATGTACCAAGAACTGTCTTTCTCTCCTGACTGATTAGTCACGCAATGCTGATGTTGCAGACTGTACTTGCAGCGGAGTAGAAAGATTAAGCCAGGTAAAGCTCAATTCACTCTTCCAGAGAAAGCGTTAAGTTTCTTCAGGGAGAAAAAATATTAATAATCAAAACCTAGTAATTCAGCAGCGTAACGAAACAACAATTACAGCTGTGGTGAAAATTTATGGCATTATTTTTATTTATTCATTCATTTTCAGGTCCTTGTCAGAGTTTAAGATGAAAATGATTTCATGTTTTTCCGGTAGTGAGGTTTTCTCCGAAGAAAATGCTTCAGGAGTAAGAGGATTGACCCACTGTTCCAAATTGGAGGAGCCTGACTCCAAAAGCTCTGTAATTATGGGATGTATTTATTATTAAATTCTGGCTTACACTCATTCTTGGCATATATAATGTATGATCTCATTTTTGAAAAGACTGTGTTAAATGAGGCTTCCTAATTTTATCAGAGGAAAAGAAATACCACTTCTTCCTGCCTAGTGATAAAATTCAAAATTTATTATTAAAAAAATTTGTTTCAAAAACAACAAGATCTTCCAAAATGCAAAGTTTGAGGGGGGAAGAAAACTTAAGATGTTAAAAAACTGGAGGAAAAAATAAATTCACAATTTCATCTGAATTGCCACAATCATTACTAAACTTTTTGGGAGGTGTTTTATTTTGTCACATTATGGCATTCTGGTAGTAATCACATGTGTATGGTAGAGATATTCTGGTTTTTTTTAATTTTAATTGGAATTTTTTAGAGTCATTTAAAACGCTTTCTACATTCCAGATTATATTATTTCCTAGTTATGCAAACAAGCTATATTCAGATATTGGGAAATGGTTTAAAATAACAAAATAGAAAATAAAGTAAAAAAAAAATCTTATTTTTTTAAATGGAGTATTGAAATCAGTGTCAAAAACAGGTGTTGCTTTGAGAATTTTCGCAATAGAATTTGAGTGAAAATTCAGAACAAAGAAAATCTGGAATCAAAATATAAAACATTGTAATGGAAATATATGAACAATTTTGATTCCTTTCTGGAAAAAAAAATGCTTGAAAACACTCAATGGGAAAAATTAAGTATAATTTCTTTCCACTGGAGGCAGACATGTGCTTTAGTTAGTGCTAAAGAAAAACACCTTGCATGTAGGTTTATCAATGTTTTTTATGTTGTTGTTACAATTTTATTCATTTTCACTTTCTCTGATCTTCCAGCTGAGAAGAACTGAGCATAGCTTCTTTTGAAGCCTCTAAGTAATTTACTGTAATCAGAGTGCAAACTAATAAGAGAGAAACGTCTTCCCACAGCGGAGTACCGTGCCAAAGAGGTACAAAGAGAAGACATTGAACCTCATTGGTGATAATCATCATAATCTCTTGACCAGTCTCTCTTTGGCAAAAAGAACAACTTTGACTCTCTTTTATTCAAGACACTGTTTAATTCGGCTTGGTCTGGTTGTGGATATGTCATAACAGGGCCACTCACAAGATTTTATTATTTTTTTTAAAATTAGTTGCCAGAGATGTGAAAAAAAAAACACCCCACCACATCTTCTCCTCTAATGATATGGCAAGACCCTCCAGCACAGTGGACTTCAATGGGTAACGGCTTCTGTTGTCGTTCACTCCGCTTGTGCACAGTTTTCTACATATTACTTTGTCTATCAGGCAACAGGAGAATAAGGAAGGGTAGCAGGAAGGAGTAAGGTATAAAAGAAAGTATAGACTGAGGAGAAATCAGAAGAAAAAAGTAACTGCAGTTTCTCTGGTGGCCTGAAGTGTGTATTGTTCTGCTGTTATAGAGCTAAAAATCTGTAAGGCTGGATGGGATGTTTGTGATTTGGACAAGAAGCACTTACTTAAGAGAGGACTCCAAGAAACTACCTTGGAGTGCTGCTCTGTGTTTGCTCCCTGGTGGGGGCTCTCCACAGGCCGCAGCTCCCTCAGGAGAATCCACCTGCTCCGGCGGGGGGTCTCCAGGGAATATCGGGGCGAGGGCCGCAAACGGAGCCCCTCCTCCCCCTCCTCCTGCTCTCCCTCGGGGCTGGCAGGGCTGTTCCTCACACCTTTCCCCTCACCGCCAGGCAGCCTCTGCCCGTTCTTAGCGGCCCTTTCCCCAAGGCACCCGCCCGTGGCTGAGGGGCTCCGCCGTGCCCCGCGCTGGGGCTGCTGGAGCCGGCTGGGGCCGGCCGGAACCGGCCCGGGGCAGCACGGCCTGGCGTCGCCTCACAGGGACCCCTGCAGCCCCCGCCTGCTGCTGGGCCTGGTACAACTTTTCATTTAATCATGAGATAATCACCTTTTTGTTTCTCGTCTTTTTTTAAACTTTTTTTAACCTGAGTGAGCTCATGGCAAACATGCCGGGCCAATAGGAAGCTCTGGGAAGATTTAACAATTTTCTGATGGATAGCTGTTGCAAAGATCCCCCTGCAAGAAGAAGGGATTATTAGACTGTGTGGCATTTTTTAAGAAGTTTTCAGGTTTAATTTTCATGCTACATTTGCCTCTTCTCCCATATTTGCACACCAAATCACAGTAAGAATATTAAACCACCTCAGAGAAAGAATTACAAGGCCAGACTTTTAAGAAAATTCCTACAAGGCATTAAGTGACTCTTAGGCCGTTTTCCATCAGTCTGCATGCCCAGAGCTTACGAAGCTGTTTCGAAGAAAGCTGTTTTGCTAGAAGGTTTATCGAGCAAACACCTTGGCCCTTCGAGTGCCTGTGGGGGCTACTTTGCCCTTCCCAGGCCTCTGGTCGCCCCGGCTGCCCACTGGCATCTGCTCTGCTGGCCCACAGGCCCCCGTGACCCACCGCAGAAAGTTCATTAGGTAAGAAACAAGGACATTTTTGCATCACGAAACACTTGCTTTGAGAGAGAGCGGGTGAAAGAGAAAAGCTGTCTTTTACGCTGGGGTAAGCCAAAAGTAATCAGATTTTGTCGCGTTTTTTGTGTATCAGTTTGTGTTTATTTAATATAATACAAATATATGAAACACATAAGTTTATCTAAACATGCATAATATAAATATAATGTAAAACTTCATTCCTTTGAAGTATGGTATTTACATTTTGTTCAGTGCCAGGGACCTTTACTGGCTGAAGCCATCATCTTCTCTGTATCTGTGAGAATCCACGAGTACAGAGACTGGTTTAAAATTAAATTTGTTGATTGCTGGGATTTGACTTTCTAAAGCCCCATTTTCAAGCTCCATTCTGCAACTGTGAGAGTAGGAAATTTAAAGATAAAATTGTAATGGGACTTGGAAAAAAGAGGGCATAGTGTTATGGCAGAAGTGTGTAGGATGGGCTTCTGGTCAAAATATGGAAGGTCATCTGACATGGAGCACAATCCTGCTGGTCATATGTGTATGTGTGTGTAAATATTTATGCTTCAAGACTGAAATGTCTAAAGAGATACTTAGTTCATTATTTCTTAGAGTAACCTGGAGATATATGTCAGAATATGTCTTCAACTTAGACCAACAATATCTCAAATTGTGACAAATGAGCCCTTTTAATAGTGATGCTCTTCCTTTTACAAATAGAAAGCATGCTTGTAGATCATCCATTACAAACAGAAAGCATACTTAGAGAACATCCAAATAAAATAATCAAAATATACAACTAGCTGGATAGACTTCATTAGATACAATCTTGGGGTGTTGCAGAGACAGTAGTCAGTGCGTTAAACATGATTTTCAAAAGTGTACATAGTCCTGAGTACAAACTGTGGAGGAGACAGCCCAAGTGTAAAATAACACTATCCAGGCAGAGCCTGCAAGTGCTATTAGGTGTTTTTTCCCCTCAGAAAGGAGGCTTAGCCAATAATTAAAATAAGCAATCCATATTTGACTTAAGAGAAAAAGAACTAAAATAATCTGTTTTTTTCACTTGGCTTTGCTTTGGCATTCAAATTTAAGCACAAATGGAAGCATAAACATGCTGTCTTTGAGAGCTGCTTTTACCAGTAAGGCACTTAACATGCAAATCTGGAACATAAATTTAGCTTACAAATTGCATTGCACAAAGATTACTGTTACATCTCCTTCTGTAGCCAGAAAGAATGTGGAAAACTTGTTTCAGAAATAACTATAATTCAAGGAGAAACTGGCACAAGTTATTATAGTCTGATCACAGAAGCTTGCACCTTAAACTAGTGCATAGCATTGCTAACTAGTGCAGGCATAATTTTTATTACTTTGAAGATAGACATGATTGAAGCTGGATGATAGGTAAATTAAAGAAGACACACAGTATTTCCCATGAGAAAGTCCAAGCATGTAGCTGGAGGAGGTGATAGTAGGAGTTTATAAACTTGATTTGCCACATTTTCCACTCCTTTAGCTTGTGACTTGAGACTCTTCTTTCATATAAAGCTCTATTAATTCAGAATTCTCTCTTTGCTCGTGGTGGAGTACCATTTTACACCACATCACTGCAACTGATACGAGTGTCTACATAAGCTATAAAGGCAGTGGCAAGACAGGCCCTAAGTGTAAGCGCTCGATGTGGTGCGCAGTTCACTTCTGTAATTAGGATATGAGTAATTCGCAGAGACTTCTGTGGGATTTCTGCATGCAGTGCCATCAGAGCGCCAGACTTTCATGTTGTGTATGTGTGTTCTCTCTTGCATGGCAGTAAGTTTCTAGCGATGGGCTGGCGTAAAGGAGATAAGTAGTAGATCCTTGTTTTAAAAATATGTAACACTCTTACTAATTCCTTGTTAGCACTTTAATTCTCTAGAAGCAAAACCCCAGGAATTTGAAGTTATTCTTCCAACTCAGTGGAGTGAGTTTGGTTATTCACAGTTTGAGCTCATGTAAAAGAAAAAAATAGTTGCTAAGCACTTGAATTAATTCCATGTCTTGTTTTTTTTTTTCCTTACTTTGGAAAGAAAATGCATTTAAACTCCCCAAATTGTTTGGAAATTACTATTATTTCTTCACCAAAAAGGGTTATCGAGCACTGGAATAGGCTGCCCAAGGAAGTGGTGGCATCGCCGTCCCTGGAGGTATTTAAAAGACAGGTAGATGAGGTGCTGAGGGACATGGTTTAGTGGTGGTTTTGTCAGTGTTAGGTTGATGGTTGGACTCGATGATCTTAAAGGTCCCTTCCAACCTAGATGATTCTATAATTCTGCGATTGTTGTATTTTCAGTAATTTCAGTATTTCAGAGAAACACACATTTTTCTAAAGCCTCCGTTAGTGACTATCTTTTTCTGATCAAAGAAGAGGACAGTAGGTAGTATTTTAATAAATACTTAAATTATTGACCTAATTAATGATTTGGGACCAGATCCCTGTATTAACTCTCTATACTATACTATAGCTCTTAAGCTCAAAAGAAACTGCATAAGCTACTACTGTTTGAAATAAGGCCACAAGGAGTTGGTATAAAGCATCAAAGTCTTTAGAGGTAATGAACTGACCTGTAGCAGAGCTGGCTGGGACTCAGTCACTCTAATTCCTCCACAGAACTTCTCTTCGTGCTCTACTTTAGCGGTTCCTAGTTTGTGCTTTAGGTTTGGTTGTATTCTTTAGACTTGAACAGGTGGTTTCTGCATCGGATCCCAAGAAATTACACCTCAGCCTAGCATAAGAAAGCATGCTAGTGACTGTATTTCTTCTGTGTTTATAATTGCAAGTATTTTTTGTGTGCACTGCTGTTAATAAACTTGCAAGGGTCCTTTCCTATGTAACAAAAAAGTGCACAAGCACAGATACAGCAGTCTGGGGTAACAGCCTTGATAGGCAGACTCAAACGTGAAATCACAGGCATGACATTTACCGCAAGTGTTGTCTGAAGTCTTCAACATAAGAGAACTTTTTAAAACTTGTATCATTAGTTAGTGTTAGAAATGGATTTGTTCAGAACTGAACATTGAAGGAAGTTACATTAACAGTTATATCTCTTAAACGTTGCACTTCAGAAGCAAAGGAGATTCAGTGTTCTCTAAGGTAAAGAGTTAAGTTGTCTCCCCATCTCCACTTGTAGTTCACATCATTTTATGAAGTCATATCTCACACTTGGAAAGCACAACTTTATAGCAGTCATCTATCATTCCTTCTGAGAATACTTAGAGAAAGAATAATACTGTGCTGTTTAATAATTTGCCTGTGTAGTTTGATAGTGGGTTTTGGTTTGGTTTGGTTTGGTTTGGTTTGGTTGGTTTTTTTCCCCTGAGGAAGTAACAATGTTTAGCTGTCATTTTGATTATCCCTTTTTCCACTTAGGAAGCTACTAGGCAAGAAAAGAGCCTCAGCTCAACTTCCAGATTATCACTAGTGTCTATAGAAAGGCACAAGTGTAGAGGAAAGAAAAAAGACATTTTGCTCTTTCCCCTTCCATTTTTGTTATCATTACATATTAATCTTTTTGACTCCCTGATTGTCTTGGATTAACGAAAGAAAAGGCTTTCAGAACGCACAATCAACGTAATGTATTTTATACAGTCACTTCATTATTCATCTTCATTCATCTAATACCTCATCAAAGGTAGTGTGGGCTTTTCTGCTTTTTTCCTTGTTGCTGTCTACTTAGAACATGGTCATTTTTCCCCATGTGACAGTCAGTTTGTGTTGTTTTGTTTGCCTGCTGTTGTCTTCACTTCAACTGACTGTTGACTGCAAAGATTTTTTTTTTAATATGCTTGTATGAAGGACACTACATAAACATAAATTTTATTGAATTACGTAGTAAAAAGCCTATTAGTGTGAATACCTTCTTTCAAGGTTGTCATAATGTGTCCATTTGAAAAAGAAGCTGATTCAGTCCGGTGTTAAGTGTGATCATTTAAAATGTAATATACCTGAATTGGTTTCTTTCTGCGTGTGTAGTGGGGTATTCTGAACTTTGTATCAAGGTCATTTTTGCAGAATACCAATAGCTGGCATTACTGCTGTGAGCCAACCTAATAAAGCCTAACTTATGTTGGCTTTAAGCTAACTTGATGAGTAATTTTCTTAAAGAATACTCCTACAGCTGCTAAACTTATTACTTACGAAAATATTTTAAGTCATTCATCTGCCTTTTGGTATGCCTTCTGTTCTTCTGTGGTTACCTGTCTCACTATTGCCCTTTATCAGAAAGTGGTGGAGATGGAAACCCCTATGAAACAGCACTGAACCCAGTTCTACTCCTGTAACACTCCTATGTGATATGTAGAGACTTTGACCTACCTTAGGCTACGGGAGTGAAAGTGGTGCAATTTTTGTTTCCATCATCTAAAGCAGGAAAAACTGTTTTTCCCACTGAAGAGCAAGCCTACATCAGCAGCAAATAGAATTAGGCTAAATACTTACCAAGTTAGAGTCTGGTTTCCTAAGGCAGCAAGACATATACAGACATTTGGTCTATCCAGTAGGAAGGTAGCAGATGAAGTATTATAAATCCTTCAGGAACCAAGCTTTGTTGCTGTCTTTCTTAACAGAACAATTTCTTTATTGCGAGTTCCTGATAGGGGATCTGCTGTCCACTTCCCTTTTTACGCTGCAGATAACAAAACCCACGGAACATCTTGTCTATTGAAGGACGTTATGGTTATTAGTAATGAAATTAATAAACCCATTAATTGGATACATCCAGGGAATGTTATATCCAAACATTAATACCTGCAATAAAGATTTGAGTATCTAAGAAGTACATTAGAAACAGGCCTCCAGCCTATTCTAAGCACTACTCCTACACATAATCAAATCACCCAGAGCAATGCAATTATGTGTGTTCTAAAAAGATGAGTATAATACGAAAAATAATGGAACAATCTTTTTATAAACCCCAAGTCAAGAATAGCTGTCTTTAATGATATTCTCACATCTTTGTTTTTCATCTGAGGTGTTAGAAGCACATGATGTAATTTAATGTTATACTCTTCTACAGGTGAGAAAACTGAGACTTGAGACTGCCCTGACATAATCAAATAAGTAGGCTTCTTGCTTTGTGGTTTCCTGCTTAAACAGAAAACCACACTGTCTCCCTCATATTATTTGTAACTCTCTGTTACTTCCTATATATTTCTTATTCAGCAATAAATTCCCTGTCTTAAACATACGTTATTTGCAGTTCTAAAACTGTTTGAGATGTTTGGAACTGAAAGTGTGCTGCAGTATAATGCTCATCTCTTCATGCTCCCAGGCTTTTGGTGTGGAGCAAGATGTAAGAGAGATGAGTCTGCAGCATGAAAGATTAATGTTATTTTTGTGTTGTGCATGATGAGGCTTGGCCTCTATGAAATGGTACTCCTAGGCTCAATTACTTCTGTGTATGTAGATAATTTGCACAGATACCTAGAATTTTAGAACAGAAAATTTGGTATGAAATGAAATCCATACTCTGCCTTCTCTTCTTGAAAACTGTTAATTTATGTAACTTCTAGCTTTGTAGCTGCCTGTATGACAGAGTTCTCCAAATAATTTATTCCAGCTGCCTATGGTATCATCGAATGTTTTTAGTTTTCTGGATTTTAAATATCAACGTTTTTTCTAATGTGGCCTAAGCAATTCTGAAAGCATTTTATTTTTTCAGATTTTCATGTATGTATCTGCAGAAAAAATATGTATCTGTAGAACAAATTATTTTTTAAATGCATAGTTGCAAATGGAAAAATAGATAAAGTCTACAATTTTTGTGCATGGTTTTAAATCCTAGAGAACCAAGCAAAAGTAATTTTACTCATCTGAATTGAAGGTTTAATTCTGAACGTTCTTGAAGAAAAAAAGGAAAAAAAGAGGATGGCTAAATGGCAGCAAAGGGAGGAAGATTCTCTCTTGGAGCAGGTAGAAGAGCTAGTGAACAGTCTAGGATGTTCCCTGCGCCTTCAAAGTGATATAAATTGTTATGACTACTATAAATGAAATGATATAAACACTTCCTTTCAAGCACTGAATTACTGAAAGCAGTTACGGCTTGTGGCTGTTCCCATCAGTTCCCAAATGAAAGCGTATTGTATTACTTCTGTGTCTGAAATCCTGGTTGGAGTGAATTCCATCAAAGGCACCTCCTGCAGATTTTGGCTAACAGCCAGATGTTTGATACGAATAAGTCCACATGAATTCCTAGGAAGACTTGACATATCTATCCTGTAAGGAATGTGTATGTGTCATTGTCTTCAGACTAGCAAGCCACCTTCCTTAAGCATCATAATGACTCAGTGACTATGAAGATTTTCCCATCGGTTTTCTGCAGGATTTTTTTGTTCTGATGCTGCTAAAGAGTCTAAAATTCCCAAGATATCTGAACTGAGGTGGGAAATTTGAGGGGAAATAATTCCATTTGGATTTCTTTTTCCTCACTGCAGTCTGTTCTGAATTTGTGGTGTTGTGAAGCTTCTCTTATGCTTGTGTATCTGAGTCCTGTTTAAAACTGCTATAAACATCTTGCGCACGTTGTCACCATTGGTCAGTTTTGCTACTAAGTTGTCTATATGACAAGGAAAGAAAACCTGAAGGTGATTCAAAACTTCTTTTGTAGCCCTTTAAGAAACGTGCATCCTCTTCTGTAAGCAATGCCAGCCTTCTGTTGTAATTGCTTTCATTCCTGCTGCTAGCTTTTGGGCAGCACTTGGACTGAACGTGATATATCATTCCAGTAACCAAGACTTGTCTGACGAAACCTGGTGCGGAATACTTAGAGCTTCATGATCACTGTAGTAGCTTTCAGAAAAAGAAGAGATAATTCGGGAGAGCAGCAGAATATTTGGGACCTCTTGCCTGGCACCTGCTTATCATGCGTTGGGTTTCCCTAGAGCGGTTCTATTCAGCGAGAAGCTTAAAAGCCAGAAAGAGGCTGTGCTCACGCTGAGTGATTTGAACTCTTGCTGCCCTTGGGTGCTGTCATGAGACTATCATTTTACATTTTTAAAAAAATGTATTCCGTTTTTAGAAATAGTATGACAGGTGTTTCTTTTTTAAATTATTATTTTATTTTATTTTTAGCTTGTCTCCTCAGGACAGAGTAAACATTTTACAGGTTTTATTTGCATTGGAAGTTTTTATGCAGCTAAGCAATTGGTTTAGGTTTTAGAAGGAAAATAGCTTTGGCAATTGCTTAACATTCCTATGCCCAGTGTGATCTGTCTTTTTTAGTAGTAAATTTATGAAGTTATGTGGACAATCTGACATGTTTCTGGCTCCTCCTAAAGATGGTGAAGGTTGGTTAGAAGCAAATTTATGCATGTATATTAATGGCTCTGCCTGTTTCTGCACCTCTGGGCTAGTGTCTGTGGACCAGCAGCCAAAAGGAGAGTTATGTACACCTGCTGTGTAGCCCAATGGCCCCCGAGACAGACAGATTTTTCTGGTGGTTTATTCACAGATTTGCGCTGAGAATGTGACATTGTATACATGCATGAGGTTAATCTTGCCTTTTCCAACAAAACATTTCTTGTTCTGGCTCTATGTTTATTTGCATAGCCGCACCTAACTGGCACTTAGAAGATATTAGGTACTTATGAACGATATCTAACTGTGAACACGTATTGCTTTATTTTCATTTTGTGAAACTTGAAAGTTACAAGACTTTTTGGGTTACCAGTTCAGGAAAAATGAGGTTTTCTTGCACTGAATGGCTATACGTAAGTTGAATTAAGAAATCTGTTATCATCTCTGTAATGTCCTACATTTGGTTGCCTTTAAGAGGCATTTTTTTGAGCATATTATAGATATTTATAGAATGTCTAATTGAGATGTTAGGTTCCTCTTCTTTCTGCTATAGAAATAAAAGCCTGTTAACAATCACCAAAACATCCATTCAAAATGATTTATAAATGTTAAGAGCAAGAAACTATAATTTTAACTTAGTCTTATGCATAACACAGGGCATAAAATTTTCATCTGATAATTGCTACATTAAATCTGTAATCGGGGGAAAATAGAGGCTATTCTTCACATAAATACTTAATTCTTTTATTTAGAAAAAAATTGTGGAAATGGATCAGTTGGAGTACCCTCGCTGTTGTTACTCTGAATTCCTTTCAGCTGGTAGTTCACTCTGCACCTCTTACTACTGGCGTACGTCATTCTCTGCCATCATCAATATTTTTTTCCATGTAGAATGATATATAAAGTTTTATCAAAACTATCCGGCTAATACTGATGTTTTAGCTTGATAGTTGACTCTTTTATTCTGTGGGTATGCTTGTGTTAGTAGCAATGCATTTCATGAATGAAAATTCTTCAGAGAGTGGTGTCCAAAGAGAAGGTGGATTTTGCAGGGAGGTTTTATGGGCTTTCTCACTTAAACATGTGAAGTTTAATATATAATATGCTTTTTATATGATTTTTCTTTCTTGTCAAGCAATAGATTTGTCTAGCACTAGATCAAAAAAGACCTATCAGTATTGCTACATTCACCGTGGCTCTGCTGAGATTTTACATAGTTCTGTATTTTAGATAATTCTTTTTTTTTTTTTTGCTAAATTTACATTCTGGATTTTACATTTGTTATCTTTTACTTTATGCAGTTCTTTTATGTATTTGACTTCAAAAGCAATAGGGGAAGAACGGGGTCCTGAAGCATAGCTAGCCTGCATGTTCATTCAGGCGCTGATTTCCAAGGCCCTTATAATTTCTCCTTTGTTGTTGCACTTTCTCCAAAGATACTTTCTGATGTCTTTTGCATAGCTCTGATATTGAACATTGTAGGAATAGTTGTCTTTCCTTGTCCTTTTGCTTTATATACAGGATAACATATGCATCACCTGAGAGTGATTGATAAATACATTGATAAATATACTATTAACATTTTTAATGTTTTTAGACCTTTTCTGGTATAACTTGCTGTGAATGTTTCATAAATATTGCTATAAATGCTTTGTAGCAGCTCTTTCTCCACTGTGCTGTTTTATCTGCTTCCTTTTCCCCTTCCTGAATTTAAAGAGTGAAGAAAATTTCACCGAGCTATTTATGAGAATGGTTGCTTTCATTGTGGTCTCTGCAGAATGTTTCAAGTCTGCAATTGATTTTATAGAACTTGGGAGGGCAACTCCACTGAGAACCATGCAACATATGAATGGTACTAGAAACTCCCTGTATGAATGATGACATTTGACATTGCTATCTGTCAGGTGACACAAAGAAATATTGGAAAAACCATAAATATTGAAAAGGATAGGAGACCATAATTTATCCTGTATTTTTTTAGAGAAATCAACTTTAAATTGAAATACGGAAGTTATTTGAAGTAGCGTCCGTTAGTAATACCACTTACCAGAGATGAGCGAGTTCTGCTTGGCATAGCACATGCACAAGGCATGCTCATAGAAAAGCTTCTCTGAGTCAGTTATGAGACTAAAAGTTTACTAAAATTAATCTTTTATCAGCACCTAAATTAATTCAGAATTATGTTACACTTTCTTAACACGACATATAACATATGCCTTTCAAAATACTTGTAAGGTGTAGGAATTACAATCCATTGAAAGTGCAGATGAATTGAATTTCTAAGTCGGTTTTGTCCTTTAACCCAATCTTTTCCTTATCTCTCTTAAATGCTAATGCAAAGCTTCATCCAAACTTAAGAGAAAGCAAAATAAGGCTTTTATTGCACTAATTTATTGCGCTTTTTATTGTCATTTCTTTTGCAAGGCTGACAGGACAACAAAGACCTAAGGTGCTTGTATGTTTGTATATATATTTGAAGAGTCAATGGGAGAAATGGAACAGAATGGGAGAAGCAACATCTCTGCCATCCACACCTGTTCCGAAAGGCAATTTACAGGCACTTTTCTTGCTTGGTGATGAAAAAGTTGTTGTCAGACAACGTAACCTTCTACAAACACCATTCCACTGAAGCAAGAAGGGGAAGAGTCACCCTGACACTGTTTATTAGGCTTGCTCAAATGCTTTGGATGCAGTCACACCAGGAAGCCTGGAAATGCTTTTTTCTATAAGTTGCCTAAGGCAGTGTAGCTCTCCATTAACCAGGCTGAATCAGAATCTTCTTTATTAGCATATTTGAGTAAAATTATTTGATGCTTTTCTCTTCAACATCTAAAAACAAATTAGAAATATTTCTTACATTTTGTCTTATATTCAAGAAGATTGTATGCATTGTTAATCATCCTTACTTTACATTTTTACAGAAACACACAGAGGTGTAAAAGCCAGATTTTCAAGAAGCAAGATTTAATTCTGAGCAGCCCTGTTTTTTGATTAGTAGGATGAGTTTATTCCATTGTAGATTATTTTTTTTTCTTGGATTGTTGAGGGAAGTGGGGGAGGCATGTGGGATTGCTTATATATTTTTTTTTTAATATTTATATTTTTTTCTCACAGGAGTTCGTTGAATGGGAGATTTTTCGTCTGACTTAAGACTACTACTTTGAGTTAAATTATTTCTGCTTATGTTTGGAGACTGTTACGTAGTTAGTTACACTCTGTTAGGTTGTTTAGCTTTGTATTGGTAAAGTGTTTTTTTCATTCTGTTTTTTCTCCCTTGGTTCATTCTTTTCATGTAAATGCCAACATGCAAAAAATTAGTAGCAGTCACCAGAGACTGCCATTTAGCTCAATGAGTAGAAAGTTCTGTTTCTGAGACATCAGCATCTATGTTCTATGCTGCTTCTTGTCTTGGTTACCAGAGTGTACCTGCAGTGCAGGACAGTGACAACACACGGTGGTGGATACCCATTACTCTGTTACAGTGTCATCTCCTAACACTGCAGCCTACGTAAGTGCTGTGAAAAAAAAAAAAAATTACACCTGCTTCAAGACTTGCTAGAGCTTGACTTTTTGCTCTTTCTGATAGCAGGTGGAAAAATCTGACAACTTCTTCGCAGGAGTTTTAATGATTTTGCTGTAGAGGAGAAAAGTAGTTTTCAACAGTCAATGGGGGTGTTTATTTAAAATATCCCGAACTGTCACTTATTCAGCCACATAACAAGGTTGTTGAGGATGAATTGACAGAGCTGTGAATCAAGATTTCCTGCCCACCTGCTTTTCCCCCTTGTCAGCCTTGTCAAATTACTCTTGCTGATATCAAGGAACGTTAAGTTCTTTAAAAGAAGTGATACATTCTCTGTGAGCACAGTTCCTTTTTCTTCCTGCCTCATAAATATTTAAAAAGTGTTAATCCTGTTTGTTACCTGACTGATAAGCACTGGGCAAAATATCTGTCAATGCAATTTCATTACTGAACTTAGATCAGAGCTTTTTGAACGTCATTACAGTTACTGGGTAGAATTTTAAAAAACACTCAAATGACTTCGAAACAGATTCGTTATTTGCACTCTTTAGTAACACCGTTATTAATGTATATATAACTCAGAGTAGGTGCAATTATAATTTACATTTATTTTGTGATATATTCCAATAGCAGTTATTTATATTGCAGAATGATGCATGAAATATGACTCCAAGACTTCATGTCATGGTTTTGGATGTTGTTACACTCTGAGGCAATGGAGTGCAGATTCTGTCAGCTTTACTTAATCCTGTAAATAGCATGCTTAACATGAATGCAATTACAAAAAGAACCAGTATGTAGTCCGTGCAATAAGTTGGCATTTCTTTGTTTGCTGCCATTATTGTGATGGATTATTTTATTTATTTATTTTATTTTTTCCCCAGTGAGCTCTTCATTTTTGACTGTGAATGCTACATAATTAGACAATCCTGGGAGAAAACTGGAATCTGTTTAGTAGCAAAGTTCATTTGGACCATTAGGCATTACGAAATTAAGGGTCTTCAGTGGTTGTCTTAAACTTTTGACATGTTTTTGGCAGTAGTTATGTGTAGTTAATGGTACTACTTCTTTAGTGTCTGGGTTTGCTATTAATGGATCAGATGCTCACCATTCAAAATTAATCTCTGGCTTAATTTCAAATCATGTTTTAAAGATTTTCATCACAAACAAGAGTGCTGGAGATAAGAGTTTTGCTGTGTGGAACACTTTCCATGGCAAATTCTATAGATGCAGTGGTTTGGTTTTGTTTTATTTGATATAAATGGAGTCTGTCACTTTCTATTTTGAAGAAAACTGGCCAAAATATTTTCAAATTATAATTAAAATGTTTCTAATAGCTGTTGAGGCACAATGTGTGAAAGTAAGGTACCTTAACAATATTTATGAAGAACTGAGGAAAGATGAAAACAACAACAAAAAAAGGGCAGCTAGAAAAGTCATTGGCCCATGACGTCTTATTGCAACCTCACATTCTTCTTTCTCTTTTTCCCTTCTTCTTTCTCCTTTCAGGGAATGCATTCAGGGAAGATAAGACAGGTGTCCAGCTCCCTTTCCTGCATCAAAGAAAATTTGCACTGTTTATACCTCTAAGATATTATGGTATAAGCCAGTTGAAGTCAGTTGCTAAACTCTGTAAAGGTTCAGGTTACATAAAGCTGATCTCTTATAAATGATGCACCAAATTAAGCAATTCTTTTCCAGAGTCTTTGACTTTGGGTCCTTTTGGAAGAATACATTTCAGGTTTTCACCCTGCTAGCTTTTTATGATTGTCTCTTTCCCCTTATTTTCTTCAGACACAAGAATCTGAGAAACAAGAATAATGCCCTTTAAACAATTAATTGATAAATTGTAAAATTATTTTTTTTCTTAGCTCTTCCTGCATCCCCTGTATCCCATTCTTTATAATAGATGTTACTACAGATTTCTTTACCTCATAGGGTGCTTCCATCATTGCCAGTGCCAGGATTATAGGATGCACCAGGCGGACAGAGGGGAGAAAGGGAACTTCAGGAGCAGAAAGGAGAGGGCAGGGCAGCGCAGGTAAGCAGGACAAATGGGGAGATGATGAGTTTTACATTTTACATCCTCACAGAAACTGTTTGTGGTCATCTTGGAGAGTACTGTCTCCTTCATCCCCAAGTCCTGAGAATTACTAAACTATAACTATATGTGAAGAATAGGTAGGGAGTGGTTCAGAGGGAATAGTTGTATGTAAGTATTCAGACTTGTACTAGAAGAATCAGAGAAAAGAAGACAACCAGAATGGAAAAAAGAATATGAGTGTAGTGGAGGGGCAGCTGGAAAGAAATACTCCTTGGGAATGTTTGGAGTCCACTTAAAACCAAACCAAAACAAAAAATAACCAAAACAACCAAACCCAAACCCATCAGATAGATAGAAAACAGTTTTGGAACCACTGTCAAATGTTTACATAAATTCTTGAACCCTTCGATACTTAACAGATTTTCTCTGTGGAGACTACGGCATTAAATTAGTTAGGTCAGCCTGTGCTACCAAGAAGCAGGACATACAATACCAGGCTAAAACTACTTTTGAGCACGTGTTCTTCTCTGTACCAATATGACGGCTTGCAGTTTCTAATCTTAAGAATTAAGAGTCTGTCAGTTTTGGGGCTTGGAGTCTGAATATGTGAATTTATGAATGTTTAAAAAAAAATAAATGAACTCTTTCATTTTTCACTTATCAGAATCTACCATCTCTGCTGGAAAAATAGGATATTGAAACTTAAATACAGTAGCCTGCCATTCTAAGTAGTCTGACAAATTACACAGACACGATGCCACACTGACATTCCCAGTCCTTATTGCATTTGGTTTAATATTTTTATACTTTTCGACTTTGTTATAATAAGTTTGACTGGAAAAATTAAAACTACATATGTGCATCTCTACAGCTTAAATAGTATGGCTGCCTTCCAGCATGGCCTGCTTTCTTACTGAATGAGGGAAACTTTAACAGTTGCATTGCAGCAGGAGTCAGATACTTACTGCAGGATCAATGGTTTGGATTGGCAGTGATCCACTGTAGTGACAGAAGGTGTCTGTAATAAAATCCAGTCTGTGAAACTGAACTAGATGATATGGGTACGCATATAACTATCCATTAGTGATTGAGGGTGCCATCCCTCTTAAAATATTGCAGAAGCAACCCTTGCAATCACATTTACAGTCTATTGTGGTGGTGATAGTCAGTTGACAAGCCTTGTGCTTTAGCTGCTCATGAGCAGGACATATTTTGTATAACATAACCCTTGGAAATAAGTGTCACTTGCTGCTCTAACATGCTATTTTTGCCATTTTTTTCTGACAACAGTAGCAACTTCCCAAGGGCAGGCAGGTAAGTCTGAAGAAAAATACAAATATGGGCTTCCAAAATAAGTATGCGTTCGAGTTTTAGCATAAAACACTGCATATATCAGACCCACACTTATGATCTTTGTCTGCCTGCCTTCGCATTATTTCTACTCATTTGGCTACAGGCCATGAAAAGTAATTGCTGATAAGAAATGTTATTCAGGACAGATAAAAATGTTAATGATTATGTCTGTGTTACACCTGAGATTATGTAATAGCCTGTGTATTACAAGGGCTAATTATATAATTAGACGGTGTGATATGGATGAAATACAGAAATCATAAAGCCCAGGCTAAAGGAAGGAACTTCGATGTATACATTTTGGTAGAAATTGTTGTCTTGGATACTGTTTGAGCATTTAAAGTTGCAAAAGAGTAGGAAAGCAAGACGGTTTTTCAGTGCCAGTTCTGTCAGTAAATAAATTTTCTAAATGTTCCATCCTGCCTACTGTCCTAAATGCCCTATTCATCTATTTAGATTTCCTTTTACATATTTACAAGCATCGACTCAAATGGGACCCAACTTTTACGACACAAAGCCAAACAAAATATTCCTAATTCTGAATGAAAATCTGTTTTCCTACACATAAATATTATGCTGAACATCACGTACAACAGCCAAAAATTTGGTAATATAACTTCTTAGATTGCTAGAACAGCATTTAAACTGCTGACTGTTAAAAGCTAGGGAGGAGAAAAACTGCATTATATCCACCTGTTTTGTCCTTTTTCCCTAAGCTTCACCTTCAATTTGCTGTCAGAGACAGGATATTGGGCTGTATCTTTTGATCTTTGGTCTGAACCATAACAGCCATTCTTTTTACTTTATTCTTTAGATCTACAGGTCTTTCAAATAAAGAAGCATCACTTGCATGTTGCATATTGGAAATAGCATTTAATGTCACCAAGTTTAGTAAAAGTATGTTTGTTAATGTCTCCCAATGTAATAGATAATGTTTTATTTAATTACATAACCTTAATGGAGGATAGAGTCTGGGCTTCGTAAAGTGTTTTGAAAACCTGATGATGGGCCTTTGGTTTATTTTTTAGGCGTAAACTGGGAGTAACTCTACTTCACCCATGGTGTTAACTCTGTTATTTTTTAAGTGTAAAGTGGGAGTAACTCTAGTTCACTCACGGTGTTAACTCTGCAAGGCTTGCTTAGGGAAAGCAGGTAAAATGACTCAATATGTACATGATCACATCTAATATACAGATGACATGCCACTGCACGGAGTGGCAGTGACTCTTTAGGCTTAGGGTGAACTCATTCTAAAATGAAATCTTCCTGTGTAAAAGCTCTACTGCACTTAAATTTTATGCACTTAAATTTTGTGTAGACCCTTGTCCTGGTTCCGGTGGGGATAGGGTTAACTTTTCCTGGTATTCCATGCCATGTGAGCCACGCCCACCCTGAGCTGCCGGGGGAGGGGGCAGGAAGTTGCTGCTTAAAAGCGGGCTGGGGCGTCCTGGGTGCGGTCCGGCTGGCGAGCTGCGGGGAGCGGCGGTTCCGTAATCGCATTTGTATATTCCCCTGTCCGTGTTGTTGTTGTTGTTTGCCTGTTCCCTTTGCTGTTCTGTTAAACTGCCTTTGTCCCAACCCAAGAGTCTTGCCTTTTCTTACGATCCTTCCTGTATTAGGAAGGCACGTGCGAGCGGCACGTGGCTCTTTGTTGCCATCTGAGGCTAAACCACGGCAACCCTATAGAATAGTTCTAAAGTCCTTTTCCTGATCCTTCATTTCCTCTGAAGACCGTGCCTACTGCTAAGTCCCTTTTAAGTCTGAGTACTAGATTTAAGTGAACTCTAGGGCTTTTGTGTTTAGTGGAAACTTCACTTTATACAGGAGTAGGCATTGGATTCCCAGTAGATATCTCGGTGACTTCACCAAAGTGAACCAGTAAGAGAATGGCAGGAATTGGCTTCCTTTCTGATCCCTCACGGTGAATTTCCTCATGCTATGAAGTCTCTGTGTCGGGGAGTATCTGCAGTCAGAAACTGCTGTGAACAAGGTCCTCTGATTCCTCTTTCGGTTTCAGTTATTTCATGAAATGGAAGAGGAGCATCAGCTCCGTGATGTTTGAAAGAAAGACTTTCATCTTGCATTTGAAACCATTACTGTGCAATCATTGCTTTTAGGCAGAAGTGTAGAATCAATTTTTACTGTCCGTTGAGTTTTTAAACTCTTTAATATTACTGCCAGTGTGGCAAATAGTCAAGTAAAAGCTTTTTTACAAATGCTTCGGTTTTGCCTAGAGAAAACAGTAGCTGTCCTGAAAATAAGGGTAGCATTTTAGAACTGCAAGCATCTGATGTTCTACAGATACTAGTGAATAACAAAATTAATCCAATAATCTGCAATTCCTTAAAGAGAGAAGATGTAACAGATCTTACTTGCTGAATTAATTGATTTTACATGTAAATGTAATCCCTTTCTAAAGACAGATTTGTTCCTAAGAATACAACTTGAAGTAATGAGGTTGCCTAAATCTGATGGTGCTCCTACCTCATGTTTGAAAGCTTCAGAGATGAAAGAGAAATTCATGATCGTTTTGCAGTCAAGTTTAAATAATTCATTTGCTTGCTTACTATTCAAAGCGTACTAATGAAGTGAAACATCTATCACAGTGAAGATTTCACAGTCAAAAATATTAAAGGTGGTTAGGAAATACAACTTACTGAGCTCATTTTTGACCATCCCATTCAGATGTTATTGTTGGTGTTGTGGATACTCTATTGATGTGTAATTGTCCAAAGTGTGCAGTGCATTCATATTGTTTACTCATTTGCTGTGCAAACAGACATGACGCCTAAGATCTTTGACGTGAACTGGAGAGGAGATATAGAGGAAGAACTATAGACCAGAGCAAGAATTTTTCAGTAGTTCTGTTACTGCAGATATATCAAAGCTTCACGCTTGTCTATCCAGAGGGGCTGCACATTGGTTGTCATATTGGAATCAGTAACAGAACTTGCATGACCTTCATGAGGGACAAGATTATCATCCATAAAGCCACATGAGTTTTAATTAAGAGGGAATATTTCCATGGAAAATAATGCAGTACAAGATAAATATCCTAAATTCAAACAAGAATTCTTATCTGTTTAATACTATCTTCTTTTCTTTTTTCTTTTTTTTTCAGTCAAGAAATCTATTTGTTTTTCAGTGCTGGGAAGTCAAACCTCTCTCCTGAAAGTGGTGTTTGAAGGGCTAGCACACTACAGATGTAGCTACTGTAGCTAGTGATATGCCAAAAACACCAACAAACATAGGTACTATGATGTGCCAAAAACACCAACAAACGTAGGTACTATGTTTCATAAAGTGGAGACATAGGCATAAAATACGTTCAATGATGTATCATCACAGATTCGATTTTAAACACTTGAATATGAAATTTCTTCCCATTTTGATGGAAGTTGTGACACTGCACAGTTGAATTATTTTAGTCAGAGCATGGATGAAAATGTTGATACAATTCAATAACTTCTTAGCCTTGAGGAAAACATAGTGGGAGTGTGATAATGAAAATGTTAAGTCTGATTTGTTCACAAGTGACACTGTGATTGGCAAGATGAATGAGTGGTTGCTTCACTAGATGAGGGTTTTCTTATGAAAAGCTGCTTAAAATGGCAAGTTAGTGTCCGTCATATACAAGGGCGCTTTCGCCTTTTAGATAATGTTTGCCATTGTATTAACAAAATATGTTCACACTGAGCAGGAGAGAGAGTTTATTAGATGAAAATGAAGAGCAAGAAGAGTTAATTTTCTGCAGCGAGATACACGCGTACCATTGTTTCAGATGCTTGGGGTGAGCTAAGTGAGAAAATCTTATACTAGAAGGAACAGACAAGTTTTCAAAGGAAGTGTCAGGAAGTAGGGATGCATTCAACAAATCTGAAAATACCTTAGAAATCAGTCCCTAAAGCTACCTTTGCAAAGGCAGTTTGGATCATCTTTTGAATGGATCAGTCTATTTGTAAATAGGTGGATTTGTAAATCTTCTGGATAATGCGCTTCACTGGAAACACATAATTTTTGCAAGTCCTTAATTGTCTCCTCAGGAAACTAATGAACCCATATACTACCACAGCATCCCGATCGTAATAAGTTTGATGTTGTGTTAATTATAGTATAGTGGACAACTGTGTTTTATTATTTGAGAGATTGTAATAATACATGATAAAAAAGTAGTAATAAAATTGGTTGCTAGTGATTTTAATGCCTTCCAGAGGATGGCATTAGAATTGTAAAACTCTTTCCAACTAGAACACTATAGGATGCAGTACGGTATGACTGTAATGTTTCCCAGTATGTTTGTTGTTTACATTGTCTGACTGTGAGCTCACCCATTATTCATAGAGTTGAAAGCTAAAGTTCACAGTACCTGTTAGGGGCTTTAATGAGTGGTGTTCTCTACATGATATTGGTTCTAAATTTGTAATGTAAGAATACGGTAGACATATTTCATGTTCTTAATAAGTATGACCGGAATAAATCTGTAGGTTTATCACCAATTTTATTTTTCTTGAACTTCTGAAATAAATAGCTGCACTTCAAAGTATTTTTAGGAACCTTCTTAATACAATTTTTTTTTTAGTTATTATTGACTTCCATTCTTTAATTGGAGATGTGAGGTGCTGCAATTCCACAGTATGAACACTTTCCTTATTAGAATATTAAGCAAGTCTTCTGCACTCTTGAGGTTTAGAAATAACAGTGGCTCTTTGTGTTCATGTAAGGAAGTTTTGTGAGGTTGTGGATAGCAGTATCCTATCTCTCTGGCATAATTCTCAATTACTTCAGAGATAAGCTTCCTTTCTAAATTACTTGTTAGAATATTTAGGAATTATAAGGCGTATTTAAGAGTATGAAACAAAATTTGTTTTCTTTCTCCCTCAGTTTTTTTTTCTTTTTAATGTATGGTGGCTAAACATGAGAACTGTAAGTTTGCAAAATAAATTTGAAAGAAATTAATGCTTCATTAAAGCCCATATCATAAATTCACTTCTAATTGTTTAGCTGAAACAGTATTTTAATTTGCAGTAATCACAGGAATATTTGCTACAGTAAAAATCTAAATTTTTATTATTATTGTTATGGATATAACATAGCACATGCAAGGTTACATACTCAGCACATATATGGATAAATATGGAACTTCCATATTTGATAGGAAGCTGAATGCCCAGGTACCTTCTCAATAATTATTCTTTTGTTGGTTATAGTAATTTAATTTTACATTTGCAGTAATTAGCCCTGTTTTGTGCAAAAACTTGATCATGTATGAATCAGTAACAGTTAGCCACTTTAATTAGTGGCCTAAACAATGAAAAAAACTTCAACTTTTCCAAGAGAGTGACAAGTTTCACCAATGGGTGCACTGCTAGAGATGTTCTTAAGCCTCTGTAGGCTCAGTTGCATGATTTGGAAACTAGAAAGTGTATGAGTAGCTCTGAGATACTTAAAGAGTTGAATATTCAGTTCTTTTTCCAAAAAATTAGTTTCATCTATGGGATGTTTAGCTCCAAGTTTTTCCATAATACTAGGAGTAAGAGGAAATTAAGTAGTTCTTCTGAAAACCTTTTAGAGTCAATTTTTCTGGTACAAGGTGTTAGACCAGCACAGAGTCCCATTATTAAAATGTTGGCATGCAGATATGTTTCAGGGTATAAGCCATCTCAGATGTTGGTGTCATAAGGGAAGCGAAACCAATTTGATTCAATATGGTTGGTACAGGAATAAGAATGTGCTGGCTCACAAAGTTCTATCTCACATAATATAAATTGGAGATGTGAATAAGTGATGCCAGTTTTGGCATAAATGAAGGCCAGAGTTTTTGAGGTATATAGAAAATTTGCCCAGAAAGGCAAATTGGGAAGGCCATCAGAAGGAACTGTTAAAAATTACAGCCAGCATTTGGGCAGTTGATTCTGCGTAATGGTACTATACTACAGGGAAAAATGAAACGAGCTTTCAGCCTGATTCTAATTGTCCCTGATCAGAATCTGCCTGATTTACCGATTGGAGTCAGCACGGAGGCACAGCATGCGCAGCTCTCTCCGTCAGCCAACACGTGTGCTTTACCTGAATGATTACCCATGGCAGAAGCCCGCGGCCTGCTGCTGATGGCTGGGCAGTGATGGACGCGCTACCTGATCAAATAATACGTTTTACACTCATGAGGGCTCTGCAGCATTACAGTCAGTGTCACTGGTTGCCAGACGAAAAGAGTGTCAATGTACAACACTAGCAATCACTGCTGTGTGTGTGCTCGGTCGCTGTTGTGACTTTTGTGACTAATGTACGGTGCTGTCTCAGTCAACCTAACTAGAAAACATCTTTTGTATTATGGTATTCAGTAACTGTTGTTACCTCTACAATTTAGTGGTCTTGGGTGAGGTTGAAAAGGCTGATCTTCTGAAACATGCGTTTGATTTTAATTGTATTTTACAGTTCCAAGTGCTGTGGAATTTGTGATAGCCTGTCTGAAGACTAAATTATGCCATTCTGTTTCATGCCAACTGTCGAATAGTTTCTATTCAGTGGGAATTCAGGTTATCACATTAGTAGCAAGAAGCTTACTTTCAACGTAACACAGAATGAGGGTATAATAAGTTGGATCTGAGCGATTAGTTCAAATGTTTTCCCCGAGTAAGTTAACAATAAGAAGTCATTAGAGGGTGTTTGAGAAGAAAACAAATGTGGAAGGTAAAATCAGACAAATTGTCTGAATTTCTGAAACAGTAACTCTTGAGAACCTCTTTTGATCATACCTACCTGAAACGATTTGGTAAGATATGACATGACTGCTCATTATTTAAAGAACATACCTTTACATTCATAAATAAAAACTGCAGCGCGAAAGAAGCATCATTGAAGGAATGCATTTACTGAAAAGGAGGAAGAATACTTTGTAAATAATGTTTTTTAATCTTTTTTTCAAGATAAAGCGCGTGCACACTTTCACTGAGTTCAAGGTTGTATTGTGCAACATGTATGGGAGAACACATGAGTACACATTTCTGAAATTAAACATGCATGCCTAATATTATGTGATTATACTTCTGCAGTTTGGCGAGCAAGCCGAGTTAAAACAAATCTCTCTGGTGACCAGAAATAAAAAAAAAGGAATTGATTAGTCGAGATTCTAGCTGAGTAGAACGTTCTTCTGCTTGGCAAAACATTGCGCAGTAGGGAAATTAAATGTAGGCAGTGAAGACGTTATTTTTCAGTGGAGATGCTGTAAAGATCTTTGGCCCCATGCTGACCATAGCTGTTAGTACAAAGCACTGCTGATCACCTGGGATCTGAAAGGCTGCATTTGTCTGGCACTGAACCTCTTCTAATAAGTCCTGGCTTTCCATGAGCTAGCTTGCAGTTACTGTGCTTCCCACTGCTTTCATTTTATGACACACATGCATGCCATTGCTATAAATATCTCTGCATGATGGTTTAGACATGGCCTTTATCTTTTTTTCCAAACCTCTGGAGTTAGTTTGAAGAGAAAGAAAACTATCTATCTAGCGTATTTTAAGCATTAGATCACTAGTTTTCAGCACATTTACAACCGTGGAATTTTGTTTAAAAATTAAATGTAGTTCAAAAGGTATTATTCACCTCCATGATATCTGAAGCTGTCATTTATCATTTAATAAAGGTACTGTTGAGACATTACTGTAGAGAAGAATGTTAAAGACAGCTTTAGGTATGAATGTATTTAAATAATGTTGAAGAAAGGTTTTATCTATTAAGCCATTGTTGTGCTGGATGATGAAAGTAATGAATATATTAATGGAATAAAAAAAGCTAATATCATGCTTTGAAGGTGATGCAAAGCATAATTACAGCTAGGGAGCTAAAGGATGAATAAAACTGGTGATTTGGAAAATTAATCAATACAGAATCTTTTTCTGTATCTGAAGATTTACACTAATACTTGTTCTTTTTCTGGCGTTAAGAATAAATAAAAGTTATTTCACTTATTTATGGCACTTGTTCTAAAATTAAAATCTTTGGACTTAATTTGTTCAGCAATATAGCAGGGTATCTTTTGACATCCTACTTTTCTTTCTTTTTTTAAAGTCACAATTATTGAGAAAGTTATAAAAATTTGTTGAGCATGAATGAAAAAACACAATGTTTTGCAGCAGAGGATTTTAATTTGGGATATTCCTTTTCTTCCACAAGATGTTGTAGTTCATTTTTCTCCTTTGACAGAATTTTGTGGTTCAGAAGATTAAAATTTCAGCCCACTTAAATCAGGCCAGCATCATTATAACTGGTAATTAGCACTATTTGTGATGTCCATTTACTGATCTTTGTCCAAATGTGTGGTAATTAACATGTGAGAATTTCTTTTACATAGGCAGTGTTTGCTCCTTTTTCCCAAAGCTGTGGCTTCCTCCTGTTGTAGAAGATGCTCCTGCACATGAGAGGTGGTCAGTGCTATCTACTACTTCTTCTCTCCAACATATCTTTTTTTTCTCTAATCATCTAACAAGTCGTTATACATTATACGTAGTAAGAAATGAGACAAGTCTTCTTGTTTATTTTACTTAAATACAGTAAACTGCTGAAAAGAGGAGGTGTGCTTACTGTGTAGTTACGTGGGGATGGAAATCCCTTTTAAATAAGATTCGGAGTACCTCCATGGTTAAGCAACAGTTGATTGATACCTCTTTAGCCACATTACACACCCTGGCCGTTGTCACTCCCTGGCTGAGGTTTCAGGTTTTCCAAGGGTTTATTGTGTACTACTTAGCGCTGTGCTGAGGTGTACGTTGTGCGCTAGTGTGTCCTGTGTCATTCTTTATTCTGGGACATGTTGAGCTTCGCAGAATGTGTTTGAGTATAGAGAGGAAATTTTGTAGCAGGGCCCTATCAAAGGCCGCCCTGGTTTGTAGGATTGGCACAAGAGACAGGAAAGTATACTTCTTAAGCTGCTGACTTCAGTTTACCAAACAGAGAAAAGAAAGTGCTCACATAGTTAATTTGTAAGGGGAAATAGATATGGAAACACAAAGAGGAATAACATGAATAGCCTCCGCTGCATGTATATACTTCTCCATTGTTTTGAGATTTGATTAGAAGCTTTGATTGAAGCCTTCTGCCTTTTGTTGCTTCTAAGTGTGAAGACGCTGGGGTACTGTTTGACTGAACACTCCATTTAAAAAGAAGCACGGGCAGTTAACCTGCCATTACATCAGGGGTGCAGGTGTTGTGAAAAATGAATACCAAATCAAAGCTAAAGCCATCAGTACAGTGCCACTGGCAAAGACACTTCATGTTTCTTGCTCCCGTTCTGCAACTGCACAGAGTCAGAGTCGATTACACACGCTTACTCATCCACACTCTCACTGCAGAGTGTTTACAGTCTGGTAGGGTGACTTTGAGGATAGAAAGAAGAGTAGGAGGAAGGACCAAAAAATTTGATTATTTTGCTCAAAGCTAAGTTCAGTACTGAGAATGTGTACTCAAAATGACAGCAGGGAGAAATATATATAATTGTAATTCTGGCTGTGAGGTACCTGACTGGTACATTTCAGTGTTTAAAGCTGGTAGCTGTCATTGACTTGAAGTATTTCATTTATTGTGGTAGCTGGTGTTAGTTAATTTGGATTTCAGATTTTGGCCTTAGCTGATATTGATCTTATGTGCATTGTTTTTCTTCTTCATGCTTAATGGATGCTTTTGGATTAATTCCCTTTCTAAATAATAAATCTTGTTAGGTCAACTTCCTATTATATAGGGTGCCATGTGTTTTCTCTATCTAATGCTAGTTCATGTTCATCTAGCCTTTAAGTGAGGTACCATCTACCTGTGCTTAAAATCTGATCATTTACTCAGGTCTAGTCAGTTTTATTTTACTGAAAACATCACTGATACCTATAATTTTATATTTTTATGCAATTTTTACAGTAGCTTTAGTTTGGCAGCTTTTGGTTGTCTGTAATCTTCTGGCATTTTAATATCCATATTTTTAATATGTTGGTAATCACAGAACATCCTTAAAATGCTGCTCACTGGACTGCAGCTTAGTGTTATGCTTTCATTGCTGCACTCTGTAGTGTTCTGCAGACCCTATAATCTCCCATGCCTCTGATCCCCATCTGTAAAAAAAAAACAAAACCCAACCAAAAACCCACAGCTGATTATTTTCTTCAGCTCTTCCTTCTTTTTTTTTTTGAGTATGTAAGACCTTGCACTTAGTGACCATCACCTTCCAAGTGGCTTCAGTGAATACAAATGAACGCGGCTGTCTACAATGTTAGACGTAGATTTAAAATTGATAGTATTCTTTCTTGTCTGTTTGGGACCTGTCTTGAGAAGGATTTTAGAATGTGGTCTGTCATATGAAACTTTTCATTTAATTTTTTTTCACTGTGTGTCTTCTTCATAGCTGGAGGTGTTCTGGGTATTTAATTAGATAACTTTTAGTATTTGTTCTGCGTTCCTTCAATCCAGAAGTTGGTCTCAGTTATGAAGTTTAATTTCAGTTATATCAGTTGTACAAAATATATTTTTGCACTAGAATTTATGCAGTGAAAGTTTGACAAAAAACACTGGCCCACCACGGAATCAGTCTTGTCGGTTTTGCATAACTACATACTTTTCCAGCTACTTCTCCCTCGGGTATTAATAGCCATTTATTTCCTTCAATTTTAGAAAGTGGTTTTGTCTGTGGATGTGGATTTGTTTGATAACTTTTCTTCTCTCTCTCTTCAATTGGTTTCTGTCCCCCCCCACACTTTTTTTTTTTTATCCTGAGTCAGTTTAATTTACCTGCTAGAAGAAAAGTACTGAGTAAAAGTAGGGGTTTGGTTTGGTTTGGTTTTACTAGCATCGCTTCGTGCCAAGAGGTATTTAAATTGTGAATGATGGTCTTCTTTTTGAGACATGGGAAAGATCTGATGCATATTATTGTGCTGGTCAGATTTTCTCTCTCACTTTAACCTACCTAAGAGGTCACAAAATGGTGCTAACCCACATTACACTTTCCAGGCAAAGAATATTTTTTTCCCCTTATTCTCCTGTTTCATATTAATACCTCTGAGCCCCAACCTTTACTTTAGAAAATGGATAGCTAGCTTTGGACACATGTTTAATATTTAAATCACTAGTGCTGTACTTAGTACTGATGAATTGTTGGCTAGATTTTTTCCTCAGACAATGAGAGTGAGAGCTGATAGTGGTTAATACTGACAGGTGAGGTCAGGAACGTGAGCAATACTGGATTGCATGAAACCACTTGAAAGCCTCTTGTAAGGTGCTGAACTCCCAGGTTTACTTGGAGACTCCATAGGCTCAGCATATTTCAGGACAATGATCTGGAAGATTCCCTCATTTTATGAGAAAAAAGGATTCCAAGGAAGTTGGAAAATCTGGTTTCTTTGTGTTTGATAGTGTTAGGCAGAGAGAAAAACTAATAGCAAGCATACTGTGGTCTAGTGCTTTTGCAGTGCTGCCTCTAAATAGGAAATGCCAACAAAGGCTGTATTCATTTTTTGTTACTTTTAGAAAGGTAGTTTATTATTATTGTCCTGGATAATCCTTTTTTGACAGTAGAAGTTCTTAAGAAGTAACATTTTAGAATGCACATAGTTAAAGCTAAATGATTTGAACTGATATTACAAACTGTTTTGATGAGTATGGAATCTAATCTGTTTGGTGTTTTGCTAAGCACCATATACGATGTTATGCAGTACCATATGATACATAGCATAGATATACCTGATACCAACTGATGGCAGTTTTGGTCAGATCTGTACAGCTGGAAAGCTAAGCTACCCATTTTAATGTAAATTTCTTAAATCTTTTTATCTGGTGGTATAATAGAAGCCTACTACACCTGAGAAGGAAAACTGCTAGTTTTCACCTATTATTTTTGTTTGCTGCTCTCAGCTGCATTAGTATTCCGAATCAGCATCAACCATAAAGTATTTTAAGATTTTTTCAAACAATCAAGCCCATTAATTTACTGAAAGAAGACACTGAAGTATAAAGTTAACATTGTAAAATAAAATGTATAATTGCTGTCACTGTTGCCTGTTTCAGAATTTCAAAAGAACATGTCTTTGGTAATGGAACACAATGTCTCAGGATTCTCAAAAATTGAAATGCTAAATTTTGTTTTTCCCAAAAGATTGTGAAGGAGAAATGTCCGGTCATTTGGGCTGGAAAAAATACATAGTAACATGACCCAATAATTGTAGAAAAGTGGGGTTTTTTTCATACTTTTATAAAGCTAGATAATTATCTGGGCACACGTAAATGTTTACATTTATAGACTGTGCTTGGATCCTTTGAATGGAACTAGCTGCAGTGCACTCTGGTGTACATACAGAAACCTGTTCTGTGAAACAGGTCACAGAAACCTGTCACAGAGTCACCTGAAGGATAAACATCTCTGCAGTATGACACCATGCAGTGAATAAACCTGATTGAAAGAGGAATGTAGATTCATAAGATACAAAAGTATACAAAAGAATACGTAGGGAGACTGTAGTAGCTACTGTGTAGTAGAGGTTGGCAATTGCAAAGGTATGTGTTTCTTACCACAACTGTGTTGTGAAGGCAGACTATAATTCAGACATAAGTTACCCGGGACTTGTGAACTTATCCCTGAACAATTGCTCTTTAGAAGAGAGGAACAGAGGTCTTTGGTAATGCCTTCGGAACCAGTACATACCAATATGCACCACAGAAACAAAATAAGCTATCATTGTCAATAAATAATATTTTAGTCAATATTTCTTTGCATTAATGGTGGTGATAAACCAGGCTTTCAGGCTTTTTAAGAAAAACTGGATAAAATGTATCTCCTTGTTTCTCTCCGCTAGTATTCTTACTGTATTATTTCTGTGCACATTTTCTAGGCCTTTTTGGGTGACTCAGGTATTTTTGTGCATCTGAAAATTATAAGCAAATTATCTGGAGTAGCTATACATGCAAAAGCATGTGATATTGCCTGACTATTACTTGATATTCCCCAGGGGTTGGTACTGGGTCCAATTCTGTTTAACAGCTTTATTAATGACTTAGATGATGGGAAGGAATGCATCCTCAGCAATACATTACTGGGAGGTGTGGCTGATACACCAGATGGTTGTGCTTGACAGGCTGCAGAAATGGTCTGACAGGAACCTGATGATGTTCAACAAAGGGAAATGCCAAGTCCTGCACCTGCAGAGGACTAACCCCATGCACCAATACATGCTGGAGGATCAACAGCTGTAAAGCAGCTTTGCAGGAGACACTCGTGGTCCTGGTGGACAACAAGCTGAACAGCAATGTGCCCTTGCAGCAAAGAAGGCGAATGGTATCCATGGATGCAGTAGGAAGAGCATTGCCAGCAGTTCAAAGCAGGAGATCTTTCTTCTTCACTCAGCACTGATGATACGGCATCTGGAATGATGTGTCCAGTGCTGGGCTCCCCAGTGCAAGAAAGTCATGGGTCTACTGGAGCAAGTTCAGCAAAGGGCTATTAAAGTGATTAAGAACTGGAGCATATTTATGATGAGGAGAGACTGAGGGAGCTGAGACTGTTCACCCTGAATCTGCAGTAGGGATCTTATCAGTGTGTATAAATACCTGATGGGAAGGTGCAAAGAAGAGAGAGCAAGACTCTTCTCAGTGGTATCCAGTGAAAGGCCATGAGAGCACAAACTGAAATGCAGGAAATTCTGTTGAAACACAAGGAAAAATGGTTTTCGCTGGGTGGCTGATCAAACATTGGCAAAGGTTGCCCAGGCAGGTTTTGGAGTCTCCATCCTTGGAGATATTCAGAACCTGACTGGATACAGTCCTGCCTTGAGCAAGGCCATTGGAGTAGAGTATCTCCAGACGCCCCTTCTAGCCTCAGGTATTCTCTGGTTCTGTGATTCAGTGAGTATATGTGATCTGGCTTCTAAGAGCAAGGTCCGGGTAAAATTGAGCAAAAGATGTTGGTTGAATCAGCAAATAGAATACTCGCTTTTTCCTCTAGCGAAGGCAGAGAAGGAACCAGAGAAGATTTTGGGGGTTACATTGGGAGGATATTTGGGAGGAGAAACAAAAACGTGAACTCCATTCCTCTTGTTCCAATGAGAGCAATGACAGGAGCATTCATTTTGTTGTTTAAACTAATCAATGTGTTGATTAACGCCTTCTAGCTCAACTAACCAAACCAGTGCTCACTGGAATCTCCAATTTTTACATGATTGAAAGTTGCTCTTTCAAATGAGATGGATTTTTAATTAGAATTACTTTCATTTTTGAGTGGTATAATTTGTCACAATATGACCTCATATTTCATAACTTCGAAAGCTGCCTAATTCTGATTTTTTCCACTTTAAAGGAAAAAAGCCGAAGGTCCAAGAAAATGTATGCTAAGAAGTCACTGACATGACAGATTTCAATATCTCTAAGTAATTAGTTAAGTTATGCTTGTCTCTTTCATTAAAAGCACCATTAGACAGCCAGATGCAAAAGATGACTGTGGTAAATGGTTTTTCAGGTAATTCTTGATAATGTTAAATGTGGTTGTCATTTCAATTGATCACTATGCATCTTTTCTTAAATATCCATCCATCTACTTGAGCTGCCTACTCAATAAATTGTATGTGGCAATCATTAGGATAATTTAAAGAAAAGAATTCCCCCCACTTTAACTAGCTGCAGAATGTTTTCTTTGTTTCTGTGGAGTTTTTTTTCATTCTCTCCTGAGATTGCTGAAAAAACCTATACTACAGACATTTCTCTCTCCTTTGTTTCTTGGCACATTTCTTCCTATTTGAGGTTTCTTTAGGAAATAAAGTATACAATCAATGTGCTAAGTAGAAAATTGTAAATCTGTGCGAAGGGCCGTACATTGCCTGCAGTCTCTGCTCATGCTTGCCTTTCGTTTTAGTGAGAGAAGTGCACCGGAAGGTTGATGGGGGCACTGATTACTGTCGTAGAGCGAGGCTGAACTAAAGCACACCTTCCTTTCTGTATCTGTACACACTTTGCCAAGTGAAAGCCCGTAGCATTTGGGTTATGCTTCAGATGGTTTTGTTGTCATATTAATTTTACACTGTACAGAAGCTAGAGTGGGAAATGGACTACATAAAGGATTTTTTCATCTCGATTTTTTGAAAATAGGTTCATTGTTAACTTGCCGTTTTCAGTGTTGCTATTATATGAGAGAGGTGATGTGCTGATAAAGAATACAGAATGCAATGTTACGGCTGTTACTGAGTGCTTAAGTAATACTGGCAGGGGTGGAGCAAGAGGAGACAGCATGGCACAGTGACATTCCCAGCCCGAGAGCAAATTCGTTGACAGGAACCCACCAAGTTTAATGTGCACATTACTTGTATAGTGATAATTGCATTTCCTTAATGCTCCTAATGTACCTTACAGCTTTTGGAGGTAAGGTGCTTGTAAATAGTCTTGAGTAAGTATCTCCACACAGTGTGTCTGCAGACTATAGCATGATGTACCCTATTTATCTTGTCTGCATGACAACCAAGACTTCACTCTCGCTTTAACCCGTCTGAATTCCTCCCTTCGTAACACTGGGCTTTTGAGTAAAACTTGGTCGTGTAGTGATGGTCGGGGGCTGCAGTCCTGTAATTTCTAGCTGCGTTAAAGACTCTGGCTCAACATTTTGCTGTTGCTTATGCTGGTTTTGTTGAACCCAGAAATTGTAGACTGCTTTTGGCCCCATGCTTTGACATTAAAGGAAAGACAGTTCTCTTCTGGATGGAACTGTCATCAGTGCTCAGAAATTTTCCATTGTTTCCTTTCAAAACATGCTGTCTTTGTCATTTTTTCCTTTATAGTTGGCTTTTCTTTTGACAACCTTTTTTCTTTTATCTAATGGTGTTTAAGCAGGTAAATACGAAACTCTTTGAATAGCATATTTTATTAAAACAAAACAACCTAATTAACTCATCCTTCAGTTAGGTGCTCCAGTAATCCTTTAATGCAGACTCCTTACAAATAGTGTTATTACAGATAGGAAGAACCAACATAAATCAGAAATGTCAGATGCTTTTTCAAAGAGATATTTCTCCCTCGGATTTTAGAGGAGTAAGTATTCTAAATGTCTATTGTACATCTTATTTATTTCTTTACCTTTTTTAGCTAGGAGCTGTTATTCAAGGGGGCCTTTAAAATTTAGAGAAAGCAGAAGTAATAACTTGTTTGTGTAACTTGTTTCAGTAAATTAAGCACTAAAACATTTGTCACAAATGTAAAGTTACGATCAGCTCATCTAAGTTCCCTTATATGATCTTTTATAAAGCTTTTTTTTCTAAATACTTAGCATTAATTCTACCCGTATGCCTTTGAAGCACAAGAGTTATTAATTACATTCTTACAGAACAGAAAGCTAAGTACAGGGATAATCAAATCAGGAAGATATTTATTTTGGTCTAAAATATCCTAAAGTAAGGTATATGAAAAAGAAAGAGAACAGACTAATAAAGGTGAGTAATAGTAACTCCTTCTGTGAATATTTGATTCTGCTTGAGCGTACTTGGGTGTACTTTTCGGTGCTTTCAGTACTGCTCAGTACTAGGTACGTGCCCTGCATGGGTGTGTACGTAGAGCTGCAAGCTAGTGGATTAAATACAAAAGGGAGAGAAAGCTGAGTTCAGGGCGGGAAAGGAGTTGTTCGGGACCACAAGTCTGGAGCAGATATAGGAGGAAAACTGAGTCTGGCTACAGAAAATGATTCAGTCAGCTAGACTATTTAAATGAAGAAGAGTTGTCAAAGAGCAGGCAGTTTGGGACTAAAGGTAGTGATCAGATAGCTTGCACTAAAGTTAAAGATAAGGGACAGCTGTTCAACAGCTGGCTGGGAAAGCAGAAAGCAGATAGCTGAGGATGTCGAGACTGCCTGCTGAGGGAGCCTGTGTGGTGGATTCAGATAAATTAGGAGTAGGAAGGGGAGGGCAGAAATGTGGTGAATGCGCAGAAGCGTTTCTTCCACTAAAGTTCACTTTGTTTCTGAGCTCTGAATGAACCATGAGATCTCAGAGACCTGCTGTTCCTCTGTTGTCAGGAAACCTCCATCGCAGGAAGGATTTGATTTTGTGATCCCTCTGCTATATTTTTAGTAGAGACAAATCCTTTGAGAATGGAAGACTGTATAGCAGAAATATCTGTATTCTTTTTGCCAGATTTTAATTTGTCAAGGTAGAAATATTCCCTGTCACCAAGCGTATTTCAGTGACGTTTTGGAAGCTGGAAGGTCTTTAGGCTCATTGTGCTTTCTTCTTTCAGGTTTCCTCAAACTTCTCTTTGGGAAGAGTCTAATTGATGACATCTAATTGATGAATGTGCTGCATTCATAATGTGGATATTCCCACCTAGTCACTCTATGGCAGTTTCCCTAGCCATGAATCAGCTCATGTGGCTGGCTGCGTCATAGCAGTGCCCCTGTTTTTCAATGCCTACTTGCAAAGTTGGTTTTGAGATAAGGCTGTTGCTTGGGCACAAATTCCTGGAAACTTCAATTGCGTAGAAAATCCTTCAAACTTGAAATGTGTGGGTCTTCTTGATTTTGTGGTGTGTGTTTTTCTGTTGGTTTTTTTTCTGTTGGTTTTTTTTCTGTTGGTTTTTTTTCTGTTGGTTTTTTTTCTGTTGTTTTTTTTTCTGTTGGTTTTTTTTCTGTTGTTCTGAACAATTCAAAGGAACTCTTACACAAAGCGGAGCTACTGTCATTCTATGATAGCGTTAGAGGGGGCTGTTGTCATAGGTCTCCTGTCTTTTTTGAAAGTCATTACGTAGTGGGTGGGATGGTGGATTAATGCTCCATCTAATTATTGCCCTAAGGATTTTCTTGTTGCCTTTATGCTCCTTTTGTAACAGTAGGTAGTTACTCAAGGCATACTTCTTACAAACAGTTAAAAAATACATTTCTCATTTTTCAGAGTAACAGCTTGAAAATTTTTGTAGAAATGTCTTGCAGAAATGCTGAGCACTTATAACTGAAGCCAATGGGAATGCTAGTTTGAATGGGTGAAGTACCATATAGCAATCACCTTCTGAAAAATCATTTGCTAGACTTATCAAGTTGGGTGTGAAAATTAATGGGATTTTTTTTCCTTAGTCTCTCTATGCCTCAACTATCTGTAGAGTGAAGTGATACCATCTTTCATTTTGCTGGCCATTTTAAAGATTGATTAAGTTTCGTGAAGCAGTCCTCCGTTCTGAAAAGTGCCATTGAAAGTTCAAGACAAATGAACAGATTTAACAGGTTCATCACAGGTTTTAACAGTTTGCAGCAAATATTGACCAGCTGATCATTAACAACTTTTCATTTATCACATGTGCTTAATGACACTGGGTTTCTGAGAGGGAGGGGAAGGGCAGTCATTTAGAAAATGCATAATGTATGTGCAAGTGAGGTGAATTCATGCTTGAGTAGAGTACCCTTAACAATGGTGGGTTTTGACTTCTTATGAGTTTGACTATACAACTTTAAATTCATGTTCTTTTAACATTCTTTCGGCTTTGTAAATCTAAACCTGTCTTTAAAATGCAGCTGTAAAAGCGAGTACTTTTTAGATGGAGTAAATTGCGGCCGTATTGAAGGTGATGGAAAATTTTCCATCATCTGTGATCTTTTCCTCTAACTTTTCACTCATCTGTGATGAATGAAACAATGTATGAATATGTGCATGACTAGCTTGAATGTCAGCTTAGAAACGGAAAAGCTTGTTCCTTTATTCCTCCATTGAAACGTCATGCTCTGGCTGTTCTTATGTGGCACTCAGGTTGTGTTAGTTCTCTGAACAAAATCTTTATGTGTGATTGTGGTGCCTTTTCAGAATTTCTAATGTTACTCATTATTGCACTCCCCAGGAATGTGCTTAAGTGACAGGTAGCTCTTCAGCAATGCTCCTGCCAAAACCACCTATCCAAAACTGGATAACATTGGCGTCATATCTCATCTACTGATTGACACCTAGGCATGTTACATTTGGTGTGTTGGAACAGCACTAAAAATTCTCTTACTGGACACTCATCAGATTGCGGTGATTATCCATCAGTGATATGTATTTTAAATTTCGTCCGGTATATTATACTTAAAAATTAGTTGTCTCTAACTTGATTTTTTTCCCCAAAAAATATGTTCCATGGGTTTTTTATAATGAAGAACAAAACCAATATAATTGATTGGGATTCAAAGGGGATGCAAATAAATGCTGAAATAAACATTTGAATATAGGTTCCTCTCTAGGTGATTTACATGGGATGTATAGCATCTCTCTTGTGTGCCTCACAGGTCATCTTGTTTCTCAGGCATACATTGGAGGTGCATGTAAAGCATCCTAAAGCAGAGTAACACTAATTACGTAATCAAAGTCTACCATCTCTCTAGACTAATAGTAATGCTCTCAATAATGAACACTGCAGGTTGCAAATCTTCCAAATTCTGATTGTCTTCCCTTTTTTGCACATGCTTGCTTTGAGGGGAAAACCATCTCAGGTTCACTATACTAAACACACGATCTATTTCTTTACTTGTTTTGTCATCAGTTTCTTTCTCTTCTTTTTGTGTAATTTCTTTTAAACTCTACATCTCACTTTGTTCATTGATGCCTGACATCATCTTAAATTGAGTTGCGACCAAATAGAATTTTTTGCTTTCCTTGCTTCCCTTTTGTTGTAACTTTGCCAAAAATGCACAGTTGTTCTCTATTTTGTACCCTCTGTCTTAAAATTCTGCCATTTACCCATACTGTAAGAAGAATTATATTATTCATAATCAATTCATAATCAGATTCTTCATTAGAATGAAGACTCAAGAAATTGATAACTGCAGTTCAGTTATCAAGACAATCTGGTAAAAATTATATTCTTAGGCTGGTTTTAATCCAGAAAATTCTACTTTAATCAATGATATTATAATTTTACATTGAGGCTAATAAGACCAAGACATTGCATTTTTCATAAGCAAAATATTGAGCCACAAATTCATCCTTTTCTTTATTTTAGAGATAATAGTCTTGTAATGATATCCAATACTGAGTGTGGGACTGCAGAGGTGTCCCCTGGCACAGTAAGAGGAGAAGGTGATGTCTGCTCAGTCCCCCGCCTTCCTTCTCGGGTGAATTTGTCCCTTGTAGTGCTATTATATAGCTCCTATTTTTCTTGCTTTCTGGCGATCCAAATTTGTGCATTACCTTAAAATATTAGATATGGACCTGTTGGAGTGGGTCCGGAGGAGGGCCACAAAAATGATCAGAGTGCTGGAGCACCTCTCCTGTGAGGACAAGCTGAGAGCGTTGGGGTTGTTCAGCCTGGAGAAGAGAAGGCTCTGGGGAAACCTTATTGTGTCCTACAGGGGCCTACAGGAAAGATGGGGACAGACCTTTTAGCAGGGCCTGTTTTGATAGGATAAGGGGTATGGCTTTAAACTAAAAAAGGGACGATTTAGACTAGATATAAGGAAGATTTTTTTTACAATGAGGGTGATGAAACACTGGCACAGGTTGCCCAGAGAGGTGGTAGATGCCCCATCCCTGGAAACATTCAAGGTCAGGTTGAACTTGTCTCTGAACAACCTGATGTAGTTGAAGGTGTCCCTGCTCATTGCAGAGGGGTTGGACTAGGTGACCTTTAAAGGTCCCTTCCAACCCAAACTATTCTATGATTCTATTAATACTCTCTTGGAAGTCTTTCCATCAGTTGTGTTCTCAGAGTCAGCCCTAGACTGTGCCATAGGAGCATGTTACTAGCATTTTCTCAGGCATCCAGAATGATACTGGTATTTTTGTTGCCTTTGGAAGTGGTGGTGGTTTTAACTGTGTGTAGCCATGTGCCAAATGTAAGATCATTTGCTACTCTTGGCTGAGGAATTGTACAGTCCCAAGTACAGCTTTGCAGAGCGTCAGTCCCTCATGGTCCCAGCCTGGCCTTACAGGATGAACCCACTGGAGCACAAGTTACCTGACAACCCTCTGCTTCCTCTGAACTGCCAAGAGAAGCAGGAAGAGGAATCTTAATGTACAGTCCAGAGCTGAGTTTTTTACATGCTTGATTGTGTGTGGTAACGAAAGCTGTTGCACTCTTCTTAAGGTTACCAGCCAGCTCCTCTTTACCATCCAGAAATAGAGTGCGGGCAGAAAAGAACAGTTTGGCCATCTTTCCAGTATTTCCCATTCGGAACAGTAGCTCCAGTTGTCTCCTAGCACATTGGAGTCAAATAGCTGGCCAAATAACTAGTTTCCAGTAACTGTCAAGTAGCTACTTGTTTTAGGTAACTCCTGCACATGTGCATTATTGATTGACTACCCGTGAGCTTGCACTGGAAGTCTGATGAGTGCTACAGAGTACCAGAGATTTATTGCTTTGGTCATTGGGGCAGGAAATATTTGGATGATGTGATATATCAAAACCTCTTTGCAGACCGTCTAGACACAGAAAGCTGAGACTGTGTTATATATGTCTGAATCTCTTGTTATTTAGAGGTCTAAAAGAATAAAACTGTGAACTAAGCAAATAGCTCTAGGAAATCAGGGTTCTGTACACCATCATCTGCCTGCCTTAATTTGGCTTTGTTTGTCCTCAGAAATGTCAGAAGTACCTGCAAACAATAGTCTCTCACTGTGGTAGCACTAATTAATCTCTGTGTGAATTGAACAATAGGTCCTAAAGAGTACCTGAAAACCCTGCAATATGGAGGGATGACAAAGTCTGCGAGTCTTGGCCCTGGGTCATGCTTTCCCAGCCCACATACGGGCAACAGCATGAAACATGAGGTGATTTATCTGTTTGCATTATATTGAAGCCTAAAAATAATATAGCAGCATTGAAAAGCTATTCAGAAGACTTAAGCGTTGACTTCTTTTCTTTTTGTTTCTCAGGATGCTGACAGTCTCCCTGCTGATAGTTTGATAGATTGGATGTTTTCTGTAACTTTCCTTAGCAGGTTATTCTACCCCTCTCCAGGCCCATTCTTCCCTACCTTGATTTTTGTCAGATTTACATCTGCTTCTTCAGCGAGCTACTATAAAAATGTCTTCAATTCCATTTACAGTGTATGCTTAATATCAGCTTCAGAACGCTAAGCAGAATGCAAAATGACTTAACTATTTTGAATAGAGTAAACAACTCTGGATTTTTAAATTCACCAGAATCCTTTTTTGTTTCCTCTTTGGAGAATCCCTGTCTTTGAATTGTTTGTGCTATGCTTTGCCTAAGGATGTGTTGGCATACTAAGGGCTTTGATTTGAATAGATGAATAGCCCTATGTGTTTCTGTTTTCCCTTCATTTTCATAATTTTAGCCGGAAAAAAGTGTAAGGGCAGTTTTATCTGAGTAATTTAGCATACTTTTGCATTGAGATTTAGTTCTGCTGCATCGTATAGGACAATACAACTCAAGTAGATGGCAGAAAATGTGAACTGAGAATGATCAGAAGAAATAGGAACTTAAAGAAGATGATCTTTTTTTGCAACTGTGCAACAGTCAATAACTACAAATTAGTTACAGTTTGAGTGACAGACAAACAAATCTCAGGTGTACTCTAAAAAGGAACTGTAAAAAAAAGGCTGCATATTAGTCACTCCAACTGTCATCTTTGTATAATAGGCTCAAAGAAGTGTGTTCTCAGACCGTAGCGATTTTTTTTTTTTTCTTTTTTTGTCAACATTGTGATACTCAGGATTACATGGCAATAAGAACAACAGCTGCATGAAACATTTAGTGACCTAAGAGAGTGCTTTTTCTTATTGAATTTCAGACTCTTTTTACTCCAATAAAATTCTTTCACACCTTAAATGGTTATTGAAGTTGCATATGAAATAAAATATCTACTCGTCACAGCCTCTTCAGAAGAGGTTGAGTTTTCCTGCTTTTGTGTTGCCCTTCTGGAGATGTGTGATGGCTAAGGGACATACTCCAAACACAGGTAAAAAGAAATCACTTTTGGCCATCTGTTCTCTCTGAATGACTTCGAGTTGAATATGGCAAGAATTTGTGGGAACAGTCAGAAATTTGAGCTTTGGTTTCCAAGTATAAGTGTAGATAAGAGAGGAGAGTGACAGGTTTTCTTAAATATACCTCATCATTTGTCCTAAATGTCTTTTTTGGGGGGAAGGCATTGTTTCCTCTCTGTCTGAGCTGTAGGTGCTTGTCTTTCATTGCTAAATGTGGAGTCCTGTATTATAAATTCAGCTTTTAAGCACAAAGTTAAATCCAGAACTTACCTGGAAGGTTAGTTGGTTGTAAAGTGATGATTTAATGGAAGAAATGGAGGATGATAAATATATCAGATTCTCCCTGTTCTATACAGATTTGAAATTAATTTCACTTTCGAAAGGTTGGATGTTTGTTGGTTGGGGTTTTTTTCCCAGTCCTGTAAAAAACAGCTAAACTATCTCATTTTCTTTGTTCAGGAAGTGTGATTATACATTCCGGTTCAGTGTAATTTCTTAACTGCAGTTATAGCATGTGGTTCATATTCAGTTCTGCTTATTTCATACTGAAGTATTGAATAGTCGAAAGGCATTTAGGCTACTGTTTTCAAAAATGAAAGCTGGGCTGTCAAGTTACAAAACAAAGTTTTCACTTTTTTTTTAATCAAGAGAAAATATTCATAGTTGTTTTTCTCGATTGAGGGAGTGGTTTTGGAACAGGTAACTATACAATAAAAATGCAATTCAGGCTTTGCAGATTCTTGTATTTTCAGCCATACTTTCAAGAACACCGATCAAGAATGTGAATTTCTTCAGTTGTGCCGTACACCTGACTTCTATAGTGAAGTAAACTGAACTCTAGTTTGGATCCCTTCTCCTTCAGAATCTGTACCAAGTATTTGTTTTTATGATTGGCAAAGTTCTGAGTGCTTTTTGACAATTGTAATTGTATTCTTTCTACTTCTAGGAGAGTTATTAGATATAAGTACATATCCACTGAGGTTTTCACAAATGTTTCCAATTTTACATCACTGTGTGATGGTTTATAACCTAAGGTCTTATTTCTGCCTGGTCTGACTCTGCTTTATTTATCTTTGTCTATGCTTACATTAGCAAGTAGCACTGTCCATCAGGAGTGGATCTGTAGAGCAAATCAGTAGGTTCTCAGGACACAGTATTTGTATCTGTTCTGGGAGTTGTACTTCGGGTTAGATCTGGCCTGATCCCACGGACCAGTCCCAGTTACAGAACGGGATGCACTAGGGAGCGCACCTTCCAGTGCTGGTTCATTCAAAAAGGATCCTCTTCATGCTCATGGGAAGGGAGGACAATAAGGAGATTGGCTGCAAAAGCACACTCCTGATCAAAAGTCAAATTGCAATGTAGATGCACTATCTTTTCTTCTTTTACTCCAAAAGCTCAAAGTTAGAGAAACAAGTTGACACACATTTACATGCCCAGTTTGTAGCACACAACTAACAGCTGACAGAAGCTTAATGCCCTTCTGTTGCTTGATTTGATTCTTCAATTTAATTTGTCGGGGGAAAATTGTACTTTTTGTCTGCAAGATTTTCAGTGTGAATTTATCACAGTGTTTGCAGGAGGGACAAACTGAATCAAATAATTTGTGCAAATTTTTCTCTAATGCCTTACCAAGCTCTCACCAAAAAGTAAAGCTGTCACTGTTAAAAATGGAAATTTATCGAGAATAAGCCTTCACAAAATCCTGAGAACTGAATTTACTTTCAGGTTATTGCCAAGTTATATTTAAACTTCAAGGGCTATATTGGTGATACAAAGTTACACGTTGTTCAGAGACCACTGGGACCCAGTTTATTCTACATGTTCAACCTTACCTACCTCGGATCTTTGAACACTGTGACAGCTTAGTTCTATTTGTCAGGTACTAGGCAGTGACTCTTTTTAGATCTTATGTCATGCCATAAGCCATCGGTTACATGAGACTTTCCTAAGGAAAAGGACAGGTTACATTTTGCTCTTCTATAGGATGGAAAAGGGATCTGCAGCCTTTGCTTATCTTGTGGTGACATGTTCTGGCAACATGTTTCATTCTTATGGATTGGTGGAATCCAGCAGGATTGTGATTTATGTTGTTTTTTAATTTTAATTTGTGTGTAACTGTAAAGCTCTGGTGCCTCTTAGAACTGGTAAACAATGTAGGCATTTCTGTATTAAATTTTCAACACATTATTATGATGTTGCTTTGCAATTTAGCAGCGTTAAGCCTCAGAGTTTGACTCCGTGCTTTATGTGCTTTATTATTTTTATGTCAATTTTACCGCCAGTCCATTCAGTTGGAATTAATGAGGATTGAGAATTCATCTAACACATACTTTGTAGAAAACTGCTGAAATTACTGCTCAATTAATTTGTTGCCCACTATAAGTTTTTACTGTATCAGCCATGTTATATCTAGTGATTACAAATTTAGTAGTTTTGGTAGACTGCACTGAGGGTCTCTGAGGAAAATGATGAGAGTGGTGTAGGGCAAATGCATCATATTTTTCCTGGTTAACACAATTTCTGTGTTCCACCAGGTTAGTTACCCCTTGACTACCATCATGGACTGGTTTGTGGGGTGGTGGTTGTTGTTGTTGGGGGTGTGTTTGTGTAGGGGGAGGGGTTCTATTTTTGCAAATATTCAGGTGCAGTAAAATCATCTAGTTCTTACTAAGTCAAATATGAAATACATGTGGGCTTTTTTTCTAGCTTTTCCCTTCTGATACCTTTAAATAAAAATTTGCTTAGTGCTAACAGCTGTCTTCTAAACTGATAATAGGAGCTGGAAATACATAGTGCTAACCTTAATTACATGCTTCAGGCTCTCATCTTTTGCAGCAGCTCTGTCAAATGCAGACTATATTTTGTCTGAGATAGGAAAGTTTAATCAGATCAACATGAACAAAGTCAAGCTGAGGAATTTGCTCTTACTGATTTTTTTCTTTTTAATGTGTTAGAAAACCCATGTGCAATTTGCCTATCATGCAACTAGATAAATGATCTCCATATTTTTGCAGGAGTTGAATGGTGTGCTTGTTAGGTCTTTCTTAGCAAAATGGCTCCTGATAGTTAATGCGTATTTTCAGTTAATAATGGTTTGCCTTAAATGATTTCCCGTACTGATTTCCCTTCCTATGCCCTCTCCATTCTTGAAAACACATGCCACTAAGTTTACTCGGTAGGTACACATAATTCATTATATACTTATTTTAAAAATCACTCTTTCTTTTATGTTGCATTTTTGAAACAGCTATCATAAGATTTGAGGCTGAAATGCAGCTAAATCGGTTATTTTCTCTGAAAATATTAGGGACATGCACAAATCCTATGTTCCTATATGATGCTATAGATTAAAATTGGGAATAACAATATTTCAGATCATGACGTGGCCTAGTAGACTAACTGGAAGTGGAAGCCAAGCAATACTTAGAAGGGATGTAGAAAATGTAAGGGACGGTCAAATAGTCCTCTGCTGTCACAGAGAAGGACACAAAGAAAATCTATATGTATTTGGCAATTTGCATTAGGAATCTGTTTCTGCTGCCTTTCGGTTGTTCTCTAGAAAGGCAGTTTCAGAGCCTTACATCACTATTCATTAGCAACTGTCTTCAGGTTTTCAGCCTCAGTTTACTCATGCCCACTTCACAAGCTTCTGTTCCTATGTCAGTATTTGTCTCCTATTTTCTTGCCCTTTTTTGGGATTATCTAACCGTGTACTTCAAAAGAATAACCATGCTACATTTCCAAACTTGTTTTGTTGGGCTGTTTTCTTCCCATTTCTACTATTACACTGGCAGTTTGTTTCTCTGGTCATCCCTGGAGCTTGCCTCCACATTTATTCTGGTGGAAGTTCTTTTTTTTTCTTTTTTTTTTTTTTTCTTAAATGTGGATAATTGGAATCAGATGACATGTTTCGGATGAAGTCTCTCCCATGCAAGGGGTTTTGTAAAAAGGGTTTAATAGCTGTCCGCTTCTATCAAAACGCTTCTCCTGATGCATCTTAAAATTTCATTTGCCTTTTTCACAGCTGCATCATGCGAGTGATTTATAGTCGTCCTGTGATCAATAAATACAGCCAGGCCTTTTTATCATTTTTAGCTGATGCACTCTCATTCTGTATCATGGATTCATGTTAATAGCCCCTTGCCCTCGTTCATTCCATTTCAATTACAAACCTCAAAGCCACCTAATTTTTCCTGGATAATATTCTGTTCCTCCTTTGTCTTGATGTCTCCCAACTTCATACCATCATCCATTTTCATCATAGCGGGTCTACTTTTTGTGCTAAAGCCATTTAATAGAAGAATTATATAAGACTTAGCCATGAGGAATTCCGCTTTCCTGCATGCCAATACTTCGTTTGCTTACACATCATCCTTTAGCTAGTTTCTTACTCACTTGTGTTAGCCTTCAGCAATGTGGTATGTTTTATTTGTTACTTATTATGTATTCAGTGCTGTTAATTTAGTATCTATGCTTGAACAGCAAGAGAGAGACAAATAAATAAGTCCATAGGGGTAGCAGAGACTAGGAAACTGCCAGAAGTTTTCTAGGTTGCAACAAACTCGGAACAACTGCTTTAGTTCCTGAGGAAAAGTCGTCTTATTTCTGTCATTGCTAAGGCTGGTTATGTGCTTGCCCCCACTCCTCTTGGCAGTTTTGGTTTTGCCAGAGGATGCTTATGCTTTAATGCAGATTCTGTGGTAATGCTCTGTGGGGGACTGTCCCCAGCCAGCAGCCAGGCACCTGCACAGCCGCTTGCTTGCTCCCCTCTCCCGCGGGACAGGGAGAAAATAGAGAGATGAAGAGAAGAATCATGGATTGAGATAACATCAGTTTAATAGGTGATGCAAAAGCTGCTCATGCAAGCAAAGCAAAAAGAGGGATTTATTCACTACATCCCGTTGGCAGGCAGATTTTCAGCCTCTACCTGGGAAGCCAGGCATCAGCACATGTAACACAAATACCCTAACTGCAGACATCCCCCCTTCCTACTCCTCTCCTTGAGCTTTTATGACTGAGCACAACGGTATGGAACGTTCCTTTGGTCCGTTTGGGTCATCTGTCCTGGCCGTCATCTGTCCCTCCCAGCTTCTTCCCCACCCACATCGTATTTGATGGGGGAGCAGAGTGGGAAAAAGAGGAGACCTCGATGCTGTGCAAGCTCTGCTCAGCAGTATCCAAAAACACTGTTCTGCTCTGTGTGCTGTTTTAATCACAGATCCAAAACAAATCATCGCACAGGTTGCTATGAAGAAAATTAGCTCCAGCAAGTACATGCACATGAAAAAATAATAAAAAATTGTACAGAATTTTTTTTTCCCCAGAAAATTTGCTAAACTAATTAGTGTACCAAAAAATAGCAACAAGACTTTTTTGGTATACTTACACCATTTTTTTCTTTCTTTTTGGCTGTGATTATTGAGCCCATGTCTAACAGGTGATATTGTCATAAAATCCATATGATACTCATGCCAGTTTCCTAGTGAATACAGTTCAATTTACGGATTGTCACATGTTTGACTATACACAGTTTTTGTTCTCCCTCTTAGTTGTTTCTCATTTCACCAGGAAGTTTTACACCTTCATAATTCTTCACTTGACTTGCAGTGAAAATAGGATTTTTTTTCTCTGAGTGTATTTCTGGTATTAATGAGAGATGTAAATTCATACTGTTTCCAGCTATATCTCAGAATTCATCTTATATCTAAAATCTCAGCTGTTCCTAACAGGCAAGGTTTCCCAACAAGATTAGAGTTTCCCAACTACCAGAGATTAAAATAATTTTCTAGTCAGTCATTGGAGAACTGATGGAGTTTCAAAAATGATTAAACTGAGGGAGATGCTCTGGGCAACCCAAGAAGAGCATCTTGTGATAAAATTACAATCTTGGCTGGCAAGTCTGTTGTAAACCCATAAATCTGTAAGAAAGGGTCGCTGCTTTGGGTTGCGAGTTACTAACTGTAACACTTTTAGACTGAGGGCATGTGGAACTGCACTCCCAAAAGTAATTAAATGTTAACATTTTGGGCTAAGCGTCAGCGAAGATCTGGCTCTGCTGTTTTGACTGCTGTTTAAACCATAGCAGGGAACTGACCTTCCTGCTGAGCAACTGGAGTTGATCTGACATAGCCATAAACTCTGGAAGTATTTTTTTTTCCACTTACATATTGCAAGCTTGCACTTACCAGTCTCACTGAGGTACAGCTGAGGAGGAGAGCTCAGAAAGTATTTCAATTCAACTTGGGCAATATCCTTAGTGAAAACCTTTCTGCACTTTTCTAATATTTTAGTATCTTCAGAAAAGTAATCCATTTGCACGCTAAAAAATTATTTCAGATGCTGAACTTTAGCCTCTGTAAATCTTAACATATATTTAATTCCATAAGAAAACTAAAGGTATTCATTTCTATAAAGATTTTGTGTTTTATCCTTAAAACAGAAAACAATTTAATGATATAGGTTGTCCCTCTAGCACATCTCATGTATTGTTTAAAAAATATTTGTGACCGTCTTGATTCTAAAAATTAGCTTGTGTTGAGTATATCTAAAAAGCAGTCCATGAGCTAGCAAGGCTTATTTCTATGGTGTAGTGAAGGCAGAGTCAATGTTTGAAAACGCACAGGATGCCCCAAGTTGGTGCTGTAGTTGTAATGGCTCATGCATTGTCAGATGCGCAGTCTAGTTCAACTTTGCCCTTTGTTGGGATGGATATGTTCAGAGCCAAGATGGATGTGCTCAAGGGGTTTTAATAGTTACAGTGTGATACAGCACTACAATTCTAAAGGCCTGTTTGTCACTTAAATGTAGAGAAGGGGCTATCACCATCTCAGTTCTTTGATTTTTTTTCTTTTAAGGGCTTTGAAATTCCAAAGGGGCCCAATCCTCAGCTGTTAGAAATCAATGAATTTTAATTTAATGTGTTAGGCTTACGAATGTAACAAAGATGTAAATTTCCTGTTCCCTGGTAACTAGATCCCCTTCAGCTTGAACTGTTGCAGGTTCTGTTAATGATAAACGTAAGATTTGAAGAGCTGCACATTATTATGTAGCTAATATTATTAAGCTGCATAGTAGTATGGCAGGTTATTTAATCAAATTATTTGTATTTTCTATTTTTCCTCTGCTGGAAAGGACAGCTAGAGGTTGGTGCTAGCTTGGGAGACTTTGAGCTGCCATTCTTATTCATACTGGTAAGGCTGTGAGCAGGGTCCAAAACAGTGCCTGGAAGCAAACTAATAACAGTGCAATCTTTTGCTTCCCAAACCACTAAATAAAATAAACACTCTCCTGCGGTTAAATGTATCAAACACCTGAACTGAGATACTTCTTCCTTTCGGATACCCCCTAGAGAATGTGGCATCATGATAGACAAAGCCTTCAACCAAAGGCTGAATATTTCAAAATTGAGGGAAATAACTGTGAATCCAAAGGGAATGTCTGGTTTAGAAAACATGGGATTTTCTTTTCGCTCTCAGCATTTAACCTTTCTACATGAATTATTCTTGGATTAATTTCCAGCTGCGCTCTGAAAGTTGAACCTGAGAGCCTGAACACTCTCCCATTCCCAAATCATGCAGTCAGAGAGAGCAAAAGTAGCCAGTGCTCTGTTGCATCTTTCTGTTTTCCCATATGAGAGTTCATCTTTTTGACCAGAATTCTTCTGCTGGGGGTTACTGTTGATACAGAGCACCAAGCTGGAAAGCAGAGATAACGTGTGTCACTGCTGTGGCTTGACAGATACTCTGATTCCAACCTCTGCCCCTCCCTTTCCTTTTCTCTGTTGCACAGGTGGCGAAATCCTATTAGGACTGATTTAGTGAGTGGCAGAACAGTTTCATAATTCTCAGCTCCATTCCCTTTTGCAGCTTAAACAAGATTTTGAAGCATAGAATAAATTTTAATCTTTCCAAGGAAAGATGCTAATCTGAAGCCGGCTGTTTGCTCAATATTGGGTTCCTGCCGGCTTTGGTAACAGCTCATGATTTGTGGAAATTTAGCATGGATTGAGATGTCGGCTTGCAGCTCACACTCCAGGCTTCCTTGACTAATGGGAAGTAGACAGGGGTTTATAGGTGGTTGGGGCTCAGCACCATAAAATTTAACTGTGCAGTTTGTGAAGTTCTCAGCTTTTGCATGTTATCCCTCTTCGTTACCCATTAGGTTTCCTGGAAGAGAAGTGGGTATTCAGCGAGGTCTTAACCTCTCCATGCAGTCTTCTGTTATCCATTTATTTCCACCCCACAGTCCTAACAAATGCTTAAATTTCACACTTTTGAGCACAGTAAAGAAACAATTTTAGCTATTTAGTATACAAGCAACACTGATAATAAATGCCCCAGAGCACTAAGGCATATATAACTTTAATTTCAGTGATATGAGGTATCAGTCTTAGAAGGTTGGTTTAATTCTCGTACAGAAATTAGCAAAAACAAAATTCTGTTCACTATCTATTTAGGATTAAAAAACTATTTAGAAGGGAAAAAGGTCTAAGAATGTTAACTGTCTGTCTGATTTAGACTTCAAAAATGTTTTTGTAGCTCACAGTGATTTCGGAAAAAATATGCATTTAAATTTTTATATTTGAGCCTTCGATTGCCTATTCATTAGTTGTGTAATACATACCAAATCAGATTCAGTTGTTGGAAACACTGGTGTAAATCTACAATATTTTCACTGAAAATACTAAAATTACTTCAGTTGCAAGTTTTTTGTTAATGAGGTCAGGAATTTTGACAGTACTTTTGTACTTTTTAGTGGTTGCAGATTTGAATGAAGTATCCTGTTTTCAGAGCAAGTTTGGGAAGAAGCTGTCATCAGGACAAGCAATTCTCTGAATGTTGATAAGATGCATGATTGACACCCCTATAATTTTGTTTGTTCTAAGCTTCTGTTTGTTCTTGGAACTTGGCTGTTTAAGATGAAATGACAAGAGCTGTTCACAGTGCTTTTGAGTTGAATTTATGAGGCTGGAAGACAACGGAGTCCAGCTTCTCTTTTTATGTCGCTGTCTTAAATGCTTTCTCTCTCTCTCTTTTTTTTTTTTTTTTAATATCTAAAGGCTTGTTTTGTTATTTAAAATCACTTCTTATCCTAAAGAGAAGTCAGAGAGGACTTCCATTTCTTAAAATGCTGCTCTGAGCTAGCTTAATTTTTTATGCCTGAGGAATAGATCTACTTTTTCATTCATTCACATTATAGCACAAACCACATGGATGAGAGACAAAGATATGCTATAAGATCTGCCAGTAGCACTGCTGGATCAGAGTTCATTTAGAGTGATGCTGGCCCTGTGAATCATAATGTCTGCTCAGCCGAGTGGGAGAACTGACTTTGTCTGCAGCAGGCTCATATATCAATTTAAAGAGGAAGGAAAGTTGCCACAGAACCACAGTTCCAACCAGCGGCACCACTTCACAAAAAAGTAATCCTCTGGCATTAATTTCTTGTCAGGGCTAGTGATGGGTTACATTTGCCAAATAAGATTTGCTCAGCTGAACTGGACTATCTAGGAAGCACAATGTGATATGTCACTTTTTCTTTCCTTCTTTTTTAAAGGATGTTGCGTGTTGAAAGTCTCGTTCTGTGGATACTTGTTGTAAATTAAGATAACTGTTCTCAGAGGTGCAGACATTGATCTTGGCTTCTAAAACTCTCAGACTATGCAATTCTAAAGCAGTCTGCTCCTGTAGATATCTATAAATCCAGTTTGTGTATGAAGCAACTTTTCCCCTTTCTGTTCAAAAAGCGTGATACAAAGCCCATTCTTACACAGGCCCAATCCTTATCAAGCATTTAAGGATGTTCTTAATATGAATTAGGCATGTACAACAGTACTTTGCATAAACGTAACATAAGCCAGTTACATTGTTCTTTGGTTTAATATAGATTTTCATTCTGAACACCCAGCATTTATTTGCATTTGCCCTCAACATCCTGTATGGGCATATAATGAATTTTAGTGCAGTCTCATTTTACAAAGGGGAGCCAAAGATAAGGAAGTAATTGATCTGCTCATGGATATAAGCTGAGCTGCCATCAGCACCGAAGCTCAGGAGATGCATCCTTCATGCTTTTACTGAGCCAGTAGACTTTCACCTCTCTTGCTTGTGGCTTTCGGATCTCCTGATGACTGAATGCAGGCTGAAAGTTGTAATTCACTAAGCTGGTAACTGAATTTCCTCCTTTGGGATCCAAGACAAGGTGGAAGGGTAGACTGTGAGGGAAGCACTACAATCAGCTTTTAAAGTTATGTGTCATTCACCAGGGTGAATGACATATGAATAAAGAAGTAATGTTTAGGGATGGTTTCATAAGAAAATATTCCTTGTCTACAGAAATCTTTTCCCTTGTTCCTGTTCAAGTGTCAGGCAAGATTTATGGGGAAAACATTGTCAATCTTTTATAAAAAAAAGGATGTTTTCCTCATACCACTTCTACTTTTCTTTGCATTGGAGAATGGCATGTAGGTGGCTACTGAAAATAAATATGTTATTACAAGTTCCCCAAAAATCTCCCAGTTTTGAAGTTACTTGATGAAAAATATCCTCTGCATTTTGCATGGAATACATATTTAGAGATGGAATTAATGCGCATACAGATAGATCAACCATCTATATTTTATTAGAGGTTGTTTCCTAATGCATAAATGATAAAATGATAATGAATTCTTTTTTCTTTCATGGCTGCGTAAGTATCTTTTTTCTTTCTCTGGCATTCTCTTTGTTATATATAATTTGTTACAATATCAGGAGTATCAGGATACCTGCTACGATAAAAAGTTGTAGAGAAATTCTTGAATGAATTTATTGTTAAGTAGCATGCTGTCTGATTTTCTTCTCACTTACATGGACTGAAATAAAAAAAACTGCTTCCAAAGTCAGTGTTTTAAGATCAGGTTAAATGTAAGAGGATCCTGCTTTGTGCATTTATAAATAAATGTGACTATTCAGGTAAGCATATACAAGACAATTTTTATTGTTCATTTTTCCTTTTGCTTCATTACATTTTATTTTTTTACCAAATTTAAAAAACAATCAAGAAATTTTGCAACTGGAAGAGAAACAAATAAATGCAATAGGAATGAGGAATGGCAGAAAGATTTTACAACGATAGTCATGACAAAGAAGGTGGTAAAGACTGTTGTACTACAGTGTTGTATCAGTAACGCTCAAGCTGCCTTTCAGTCACTGTATTTTCCATCAGGATTCCTGCATTCAGTTCTAGCAAGTCTGAAAATACTAGTAAACTGCTTGTACCTTCTGGTGTTTTGATGTGTTGCAGTTAATCCTCTTTTCCACTCATATTTATTATAACTCTTCCAACACATCTTTTGAATCCACAGAAGTCCTTAGTTGATGTTAGTGTATTTAGTGACTTGCTGAAAGCAGGCTGCTGTTCTATGTTTCAGCCCTTTTTGTTTCTCTGTGTAGCGTTCACAAACTGTCCTAGTCTTTCTTAGCCTCAAGCCTTAAGTTTTACCAGTTGTACCACCAGTTTATGCAACTGGACCACCCTGAGCTGAGCAATTCTCTCTGGAGAGGCTGACGATTCAAGAGTAAGGTGAAGGCTATGCTGAGTATTTTGGAGAAATGTTTTTCACATATCACTGGAGAATCTGTTATTTGCTGTGGTAGTTCGTAACTGGTTTCAGTCATAATCTTTTCAAATCTGTTCATTCTTCCTAATTAGATGAACAGCTCTTCTTAATTACAATATTATCGATGAAAAAATAATCTAGCTAATGGAACATCCTCAACTTTACAAGGACATACAAAAAAATACATATATATGAACATAGAAAGAGAGGTGAACAAACCTGAGTGCCAGTTTTGCACATAACTTCAGGGTTAGGCTTAAGTAAAATATGTTGAATAGCTGGAGCTGTGATTATTCAGGGTTGAAGTGAAAGACAACAAGTATTATTTTATTTACCCTTTTAAAGAGAGAAACTATTACATAATTTTGGTTTTCAATGGAAATGAAAACAGTAATAGGATATCAGGAAATTTATGTGTAATTGTGGGTTACATGCTTATTTTGTACTAAATACCATTTTAATACTAAAAATAATGTATTTTTAATGCATTTACATGATTAGGAGCTTTATCTGTTTTATTCTGTGTTACAGTTAGTCCTTTTCTTCACACTCTGGAAAAGAAATTCTGTTCTAGTTTCCATAGGGCTTTTGTCAAATGATACTGCCAGAGCAGAGAAAATTTCTGTTAAAAGCCTGAAGTGAAGTAGGTGATACGTCAAACATGACTTTTTCTGGATGACAGGAAAAAAGAAAATTTCTGATATTTTCTTCCTGGTAGAATAACAAAACCCAAAGCATTGCAGATACCCTGTGAACATCCAAACAATGACCCTAAATATAGTTTATACCTACTTAAGCATCTGGTGTTGCTTGCTTTTCTCAATGATGTAACTTTAATGTTGTAAAACAATGTTTCATTTAGGCAACCCAGTGTATTACAGTTCGATATTAGGTGAACAAAAGATGTAAGAATCAGAGCACTTCTCACAGAGTGCAGAGAAACATAAAAGAACCTTTTTTTTTTTTTAACTTTCGCCCCATCTAGTTTAGTAAGAATTAGGATTTGCTTCTCTGATTAACAGCATCACGTTAATTTACCTTCTACTTGAAAAAAAGTAATCTATTTTATCCTTGAAAATGTGGTTCTGTACTGAATTCATTGACTTTGAATGTTCATCAGCTTGTGACAGGAAACTGCTTTGGTATTTTGGAGATCACTCTTGTCACTCAAATCTGGAGTAACAGAGCTAATGGGATCTTAGATATGGTACACTAGAGAAAATACGTACTAGAAGGCAGAAGCTCTGGATAGTTGCTGTGGAAGCACCTGCCTTCCTAAAGTCTCGAGACCACGATGTGCTAAGCACTAAGCACAGGAGGAGCAGAAAGATAATGATAACCTGACGTCTTCCATCTTTGTTTCGAAGGGAAGTAACAGTAGATGCAGTTAAGTGCAGGGTTTTTTTTTAATTTGCTGCGTGGTGTTTTCTTTGTTTCTTTCTTAGAATTGCTGTTAAAATATGAATAATTTTTGAATGCGTGAATTTTTAAAAACTATTTTTATAATCACAAATAGCCCTGTGGTTTTCAGTGGAATTATGGATGCAGCGTATTGCTGCCAGGTATGTACAAGGGGACAGAATCCAGAGCGGTTGCAGTGTGTATCTGTATATGGTATACTGTACATGTGTTCAGTATGTTTTCCCTCGCTTTTAAAAACTGAATTAACTTTTGACAAATTGTAACAATCAAACAAACAAACAAAAAGAACAAACCCCAAATCAGCAAAGAGTTCCCACACAGTTTGCTGAGTTCATCTGCTTTGAAACATTTAAGTTGACTAGTCATGGCTCTGTGTAGCCTTGGTGGTCTTCATGCCATTTATTCTTCTGGAAACCCAAAGACTCCTTTATGACTTCTTGAACACATTTACTTTGTGGAGCTACAGCTTAAGTGCTAATGCTTGTTAAGGGGTGTCGTGGTTTAGCCTCAGATGGCAACAAAGAACCACGTGCCGCTCGCACGTGCCTTCCTAATACAGGAAGGATCGTAAGAAAAGGCAAGACTCTTGGGTTGGGACAAAGGCAGTTTAACAGAACAGCAAAGGGAACAGGCAAACAACAACAACAACAACAACAACAACACGGACAGGGGAATATACAAACGCGATTACGGAACCGCCGCTCGCCGACCGGCCGGACCCGGGACGCCCCAGCCCGCTTTTAAGCAGCAACTTCCTGCCCCCTCCCCCGGCAGCTCAGGGTGGGCGTGGCTCACATGGCATGGAATACCAGGAAAAGTTAACCCTATCCCCACCGGAACCAGGACAAGGGGTTTCAATACAGATCTTTTAAGATCAATAAACCAACCACCATTATGGGGGCAAAACCAGCCAAAAATCAGATCACTGTAGGAATTGCACTTTTATGTGTAATTTTTATTTCATGGGAGGCAGGCAGACATAGTCCCAGCGTCAGTTTTGCTGTTGAGCTTAGATAATGTTAAATCAAGCTACAAATCTATTTTAGGGCCATCTGCTGGGGCCTCGATTCTCAGCTACATGTAGAAATTCTGTAGAAGTTTTCCTTTAACAGTGAGCCCGTATAACAAGCACAGACCAGGGAATGGTTAGCGTGTGTAAGCAAACTGGCTATAGACAGAAAGAATTACTTTTCTTCCGTCTGCTTTTAAGTTGTTTTGAGGGGTTTTTTGTTTGGTTTTAATTATTTTTCTTTCTTTTTCAGAAGACCACAAAGACTCAATGTAGGATGTAAGATCATATGCTTATATGTATTACAACTCCCAGCCTAGTTGGCGCTCGCTGTGCTATAACAATGAATCTTGCCTTTGAGTTCAGTTGATTTTTTTCATGGAGAAAAACATTTTAGTTTATTTAATTAAATTAAAGTTCTGAAGTATTTTTAATGGAGTTGTAGGATGGTTCAAAATAAGCAGATTCTCCCTCCATTCTTTCTTTTTTCCCTCTAATCTACCAATCTTTATTTTTCTATAGCTACTGACAGAGGAGAAAAGAAATAGGGCTGAAGACAAAATCGAATACGCTACTTTGTAATCCCTGTTCTTCAGTGCTTTAAAGCTGTACTGTCTTCTTACGTTTTCAAATGCATATTTCTGTAGCATGAGTGTTGTAGGTGAAGGTAAATTTTAGACATGCGTTGGCTGATAGCCATCACAGTAATGGCAAAGTTACCACATCTGTGGTTGATTATTTGTAGCGTTTTATAATGTTGAACTACTAAGTGGCAATAAGGAACACAGATTAATATGAGGTGGTAATTGCCTGTGTGGTTCTGTATGTTAGCCTTCAATGGCAGTAGCACAGTAGTCTATTCTTTCTGATGTTATCAAGGAGTTCATTCTTGGAATTGACTGTGAAAGGATCAAGCCTTTTAAGCATATCCAGGTGATTAGATGCATTTCCAAGTTAGAGAACTCTCTTTCCTGTAGGTCTCATGTAAATCATAATCTAAGCAAATTATCTGGAAAAATTAGAATGTCCCTCAGACAATTCTGACTGCAGAAATTCAAGTAGCAAACTGGCAGTGTTCTTTCCTTTTA